>NW_027472033.1:0-300000 GCF_965638725.1 Aptenodytes patagonicus | reverse complement strand
TGGACGTTTCCGATTTGGGAGCTGGGCTGTGGCTGTGCCGAGAAGGAACGTCCCCAGTGTGCTGTGGCTAGGAAGCTCAGAGCGCCAGTGCTTGTGGGGCTGTGGAAGGGCTGCCTAGGGCAGGTGATGGCCAGCAAGAGCTTTCAGTGCTAGCCCCTTTGGTGTGGGAGCAGTGGCTGGACGTTTCCGATTTGGGAGCTGGGCTGTGGCTGTGCTGAGAAGGAACGTCCCCACTGTGCTGTGGCTAGGAAGCTCAGAGCGCCAGTGCTTGTGGGGCTGTGGAAGGGCTGCCTAGGGCAGGTGATGGCCAGCAAGAGCTTTCAGTGCTGGCCCCTTTGGTGTGGGAGCAGTGGCTGGACGTTTCCGATTTGGGAGCTGGGCCCTGGCTGTGCTGGGAAGGAACGTCCCCAGTGTGCTGTGGCTAGGAAGCTCAGAGCGCCAGTGCTTGTGGGGCTGTGGAAGGGCTGCCTAGGGAAGGTGATGGCCAGCAAGAGCTTTCAGTGCTAGCCCCTTTGGTGTGGGAGCAGTGGCTGGACGTTTCCGATTTGGGAGCTGGGCCCTGGCTGTGCTGGGAAGGAACGTCCCCACTGTGCTGTGGCTAGGAAGCTCAGAGCGCCAGTGCTTGTGGGGCTGTGGAAGGGCTGCCTAGGGAAGGTGATGGCCAGCAAGAGCTTTCAGTGCTGGCCCCTTTGGTGTGGGAGCAGTGGCTGGACGTTTCCGATTTGGGACCTGGGCTGTGGCTGTGCTGGGAAGGAACGTCCCCACTGTGCTGTGGCTAGGAAGCTCAGAGCGCCAGTGCTTGTGGGGCTGTGGAAGGGCTGCCTAGGGAAGGTGATGGCCAGCAAGAGCTTTCAGTGCTGGCCCCTTTGGTGTGGGAGCAGTGGCTGGACGTTTCCGATTTGGGAGCTAGACTGTGGCTGTGGTGAGAAGGAACGTCCCCACTGTGCTGTGGCTAGGAAGCTCAGAGCGCCAGTGCTTGTGGGGCTGTGGAAGGGCTGCCTAGGGAAGGTGATGGCCAGCAAGAGCTTTCAGTGCTAGCCCCTTTGGTGTGGGTGCAGTGGCTGGACGTTTTGAATTTCGGAGCTGGGCTGTGGCTGTGCCGAGAAGGAACGTCCCCACTGTGCTGTGGCTAGGAAGCTCAGAGCGCCAGTGCTTGTGGGGCTGTGGAAGGGCTGCCTAGGGAAGGTGATGGCCAGCAAGAGCTTTCAGTGCTAGCCCCTTTGGTGTGGGAGCAGTGGCTGGACGTTTCCGATTTGGGAGCTGGGCCCTGGCTGTGCTGGGAAGGAACGTCCCCACTGTGCTGTGGCTAGGAAGCTCAGAGCGCCAGTGCTTGTGGGGCTGTGGAAGGGCTGCCTAGGGAAGGTGATGGCCAGCAAGAGCTTTCAGTGCTAGCCCCTTTGGTGTAGGAGCAGTGGCTGGACGTTTCCGATTTGGGAGCTGGGCTCTGGCTGTGCTGGGAAGGAACGTGCCCAGTCTGCTGTGGCTAGGAAGCTCAGAGCGCCAGTGCTTGTGGGGCTGTGGAAGGGCTGCCTAGGGAAGGTGATGGCCAGCAAGAGCTTTCAGTGCTAGCCCCTTTGGTGTGGGAGCAGTGGCTGGACGTTTCCGATTTGGGAGCTGGGCTGTGGCTGTGCCGAGAAGGAACGTCCCCAGTGTGCTGTGGCTAGGAAGCTCAGAGCGCCAGTGCTTGTGGGGCTGTGGAAGGGCTGCCTAGGGAAGGTGATGGCCAGCAAGAGCTTTCAGTGCTAGCCCCTTTGGTGTGGGAGCAGTGGCTGGACGTTTCCGATTTGGGAGCTGGGCCCTGGCTGTGCTGGGAAGGAACGTCCCCAGTGTGCTGTGGCTAGGAAGCTCAGAGCGCCAGTGCTTGTGGGGCTGTGGAAGGGCTGCCTAGGGAAGGTGATGGCCAGCAAGATCTATCAGTGCTGGCCCCTTTCGTGTGGGAGCAGTGGCTGGACGTTTGGAATTTCGGAGCTGGGCTGTGGCTGTGCCGAGAAGGAACGTCCCCACTGTGCTGTGGCTAGGAAGCTCAGAGCGCCAGTGCTTGTGGGGCTGTGGAAGGGCTGCCTAGGGAAGGTGATGGCCAGCAAGAGCTTTCAGTGCTAGCCCCTTTCGTGTCGGAGCAGTGGCTGGACGTTTCCGATTTGGGAGCTGGGCTGTGGCTGTGCCGAGAAGGAACGTCCCCACTGTGCTGTGGCTAGGAAGCTCAGAGCGCCAGTGCTTGTGGGGCTGTGGAAGGGCTGCCTAGGGAAGGTGATGGCCAGCAAGAGCTTTCAGTGCTGGCCCCTTTGGTGTGGGAGCAGTGGCTGGACGTTTCCGATTTGGGACCTGGGCTGTGGCTGTGCTGGGAAGGAACGTCCCCACTGTGCTGTGGCTAGGAAGCTCAGAGCGCCAGCGCTTGTGGGGCTGTGGAAGGGCTGCCTAGGGAAGGTGATGGCCAGCAAGAGCTTTCAGTGCTGGCCCCTTTCGTGTGGGAGCAGTGGCTGGACGTTTCCGATTTGGGAGCTAGACTGTGGCTGTGGTGAGAAGGAACGTCCCCACTGTGCTGTGGCTAGGAAGCTCAGAGCGCCAGTGCTTGTGGGGCTGTGGAAGGGCTGCCTAGGGAAGGTGATGGCCAGCAAGAGCTTTCAGTGCTAGCCCCTTTGGTGTGGGAGCAGTGGCTGGACGTTTCCGATTTGGGAGCTGGGCCCTGGCTGTGCTGGGAAGGAACGTCCCCAGTCTGCTGCTGCTAGGAAGCTCAGAGCGCCAGTGCTTGTGGGGCTGTGGAAGGGCTGCCTAGGGAAGGTGATGGCCAGCAAGAGCTTTCAGTGCTAGCCCCTTTGGTGTGGGAGCAGTGGCTGGACGTTTCCGATTTGGGAGCTGGGCCCTGGCTGTGCTGGGAAGGAACGTCCCCACTGTGCTGTGGCTAGGAAGCTCAGAGCGCCAGTGCTTGTGGGGCTGTGGAAGGGCTGCCTAGGGAAGGTGATGGCCAGCAAGAGCTTTCAGTGCTAGCCCCTTTGGTGTAGGAGCAGTGGCTGGACGTTTCCGATTTGGGAGCTGGGCTGTGGCTGTGCTGGGAAGGAACGTCCCCACTGTGCTGTGGCTAGGAAGCTCAGAGCGCCAGTGCTTGTGGGGCTGTGGAAGGGCTGCCTAGGGAAGGTGATGGCCAGCAAGAGCTTTCAGTGCTAGCCCCTTTGGTGTGGGAGCAGTGGCTGGACGTTTTGAATTTCGGAGCTGGGCTGTGGCTGTGCCGAGAAGGAACGTCCCCAGTGTGCTGTGGCTAGGAAGCTCAGAGCGCCAGTGCTTGTGGGGCTGTGGAAGGGCTGCCTAGGGAAGGTGAGGGCCAGCAAGAGCTTTCAGTGCTAGCCCCTTTGGTGTGGGAGCAGTGGCTGGACGTTTCCGATTTGGGACCTGGGTTGTGGCTGTGCTGAGAAGGAACGTCCCCACTGTGCTTTGACTAGGAAGCTCAGAGCGCCAGTGCTTGTGGGGCTGTGGAAGGGCTGCCTAGGGAAGGTGATGGCCAGCAAGAGCTTTCAGTGCTAGCCCCTTTGGTGTGGGAGCAGTGGCTGGACGTTTTGAATTTCGGAGCTGGGCTGTGGCTGTGCCGAGAAGGAACGTCCCCACTGTGCTGTGGCTAGGAAGCTCAGAGCGCCAGTGCTTGTGGGGCTGTGGAAGGGCTGCCTAGGGCAGGTGATGGCCAGCAAGAGCTTTCAGTGCTGGCCCCTTTCATGTGGGAGCAGTGGCTGGACGTTTTGAATTTCGGAGCTGGGCTGTGGCTGTGCCGAGAAGGAACGTCCCCACTGTGCTGTGGCTAGGAAGCTCAGAGCGCCCGTGCTTGTGGGGCTGTGGAAGGGCTGCCTAGGGAAGGTGATGGCCAGCAAGAGCTTTCAGTGCTAGGCCCTTTCGTGTCGGAGCAGTGGCTGGACGTTTCCGATTTGGGAGCTGGGCTGTGGCTGTGCCGAGAAGGAACGTCCCCACTGTGTTGTGGATAGGAAGCTCAGAGCGCCAGTGCTTGTGGGGCTGTGGAAGGGCTGCCTAGGGAAGGTGATGGCCAGCAAGAGCTTTCAGTGCTGGCCCCTTTGGTGTGGGAGCAGTGGCTGGACGTTTCCGATTTGGGAGCTGGGCTGTGGCTGTGGTGAGAAGGAACGTCCCCACTGTGCTGTGGCTAGGAAGCTCAGAGCGCCAGTGCTTGTGGGGCTGTGGAAGGGCTGCCTAGGGCAGGTGATGGCCAGCAAGAGCTTTCAGTGCTAGCCCCGTTCGTGTCGGAGCAGTGGCTGGACGTTTCTGATTTGGGAGCTGGGCTGTGGCTGTGCTGAGAAGGAACGTCCCCACTGTGCTGTGGCTAGGAAGCTCAGAGCGCCAGTGCTTGTGGGGCTGTGGAAGGGCTGCCTAGGGAAGGTGATGGCCAGCAAGAGCTTTCAGTGCTAGCCCCTTTGGTGTGGGAGCAGTGGCTGGACGTTTCCGATTTGGGAGCTGGGCTGTGGCTGTGCCGAGAAGGAACGTCCCCACTGTGCTGTGGCTAGGAAGCTCAGAGCGCCAGTGCTTGTGGGGCTGTGGAAGGGCTGCCTAGGGCAGGTGATGGCCAGCAAGAGCTTTCAGTGCTAGCCCCTTTGGTGTGGGAGCAGTGGCTGGACGTTTTGAATTTCGGAGCTGGGCTGTGGCTGTGCCGAGAAGGAACGTCCCCACTGTGCTGTGGCTAGGAAGCTCAGAGCGCCAGTGCTTGTGGGGCTGTGGAAGGGCTGCCTAGGGAAGGTGATGGCCAGCAAGAGCTTTCAGTGCTAGCCCCTTTGGTGTGGGAGCAGTGGCTGGACGTTTCCGATTTGGGAGCTGGGCCCTGGCTGTGCTGGGAAGGAACGTCCCCACTGTGCTGTGGCTAGGAAGCTCAGAGCGCCAGTGCTTGTGGGGCTGTGGAAGGGCTGCCTAGGGAAGGTGATGGCCAGCAAGAGCTTTCAGTGCTAGCCCCTTTGGTGTAGGAGCAGTGGCTGGACGTTTCCGATTTGGGAGCTGGGCTCTGGCTGTGCTGGGAAGGAACGTGCCCAGTCTGCTGTGGCTAGGAAGCTCAGAGCGCCAGTGCTTGTGGGGCTGTGGAAGGGCTGCCTAGGGCAGGTGATGGCCAGCAAGAGCTTTCAGTGCTAGCCCCTTTGGTGTGGGAGCAGTGGCTGGACGTTTCCGATTTGGGAGCTGGGCTGTGGCTGTGCCGAGAAGGAACGTCCCCACTGTGCTGTGGCTAGGAAGCTCAGAGCGCCAGTGCTTGTGGGGCTGTGGAAGGGCTGCCTAGGGCAGGTGATGGCCAGCAAGAGCTTTCAGTGCTAGCCCCTTTGGTGTGGGAGCAGTGGCTGGACGTTTCCGATTTGGGAGCTGGGCTGTGGCTGTGCTGAGAAGGAACGTCCCCACTGTGCTGTGGCTAGGAAGCTCAGAGCGCCAGTGCTTGTGGGGCTGTGGAAGGGCTGCCTAGGGCAGGTGATGGCCAGCAAGAGCTTTCAGTGCTGGCCCCTTTGGTGTGGGAGCAGTGGCTGGACGTTTCCGATTTGGGAGCTGGGCCCTGGCTGTGCCGAGAAGGAACGTCCCCAGTGTGCTGTGGCTAGGAAGCTCAGAGCGCCAGTGCTTGTGGGGCTGTGGAAGGGCTGCCTAGGGAAGGTGATGGCCAGCAAGATCTATCAGTGCTGGCCCCTTTCGTGTGGGAGCAGTGGCTGGACGTTTTGAATTTCGGAGCTGGGCTGTGGCTGTGCCGAGAAGGAACGTCCCCACTGTGCTGTGGCTAGGAAGCTCAGAGCGCCAGTGCTTGTGGGGCTGTGGAAGGGCTGCCTAGGGAAGGTGATGGCCAGCAAGAGCTTTCAGTGCTAGCCCCTTTCGTGTCGGAGCAGTGGCTGGACGTTTCCGATTTGGGAGCTGGGCTGTGGCTGTGCCGAGAAGGAACGTCCCCACTGTGCTGTGGCTAGGAAGCTCAGAGCGCCAGTGCTTGTGGGGCTGTGGAAGGGCTGCCTAGGGAAGGTGATGGCCAGCAAGAGCTTTCAGTGCTGGCCCCTTTGGTGTGGGAGCAGTGGCTGGACGTTTCCGATTTGGGACCTGGGCTGTGGCTGTGCTGGGAAGGAACGTCCCCACTGTGCTGTGGCTAGGAAGCTCAGAGCGCCAGTGCTTGTGGGGCTGTGGAAGGGCTGCCTAGGGAAGGTGATGGCCAGCAAGAGCTTTCAGTGCTGGCCCCTTTGGTGTGGGAGCAGTGGCTGGACGTTTCCGATTTGGGAGCTGGGCTGTGGCTGTGCCGAGAAGGAACGTCCCCACTGTGCTGTGGCTAGGAAGCTCAGAGCGCCAGTGCTTGTGGGGCTGTGGAAGGGCTGCCTAGGGAAGGTGATGGCCAGCAAGAGCTTTCAGTGCTAGCCCCTTTGGTGTGGGAGCAGTGGCTGGACGTTTCCGATTTGGGAGCTGGGCTGTGGCTGTGCCGAGAAGGAACATCCCCACTGTGCTGTGGCTAGGAAGCTCAGAGCGCCAGTGCTTGTGGGGCTGTGGAAGGGCTGCCTAGGGCAGGTGATGGCCAGCAAGAGCTTTCAGTGCTAGCCCCTTTGGTGTGGGAGCAGTGGCTGGACGTTTTGAATTTCGGAGCTGGGCTGTGGCTGTGCCGAGAAGGAACGTCCCCACTGTGCTGTGGCTAGGAAGCTCAGAGCGCCAGTGCTTGTGGGGCTGTGGAAGGGCTGCCTAGGGAAGGTGATGGCCAGCAAGAGCTTTCAGTGCTAGCCCCTTTGGTGTGGGAGCAGTGGCTGGACGTTTCCGATTTGGGAGCTGGGCCCTGGCTGTGCTGGGAAGGAACGTCCCCACTGTGCTGTGGCTAGGAAGCTCAGAGCGCCAGTGCTTGTGGGGCTGTGGAAGGGCTGCCTAGGGAAGGTGATGGCCAGCAAGAGCTTTCAGTGCTGGCCCCTTTGGTGTGGGAGCAGTGGCTGGACGTTTTGAATTTCGGAGCTGGGCTGTGGCTGTGGTGCGAAGGAACGTCCCCACTGTGCTGTGGCTAGGAAGCTCAGAGCGCCCGTGCTTGTGGGGCTGTGGAAGGGCTGCCTAGGGAAGGTGATGGCCAGCAAGAGCTTTCAGTGCTGGCCCCTTTGGTGTGGGAGCAGTGGCTGGACGTTTCCGATTTGGGAGCTAGACTGTGGCTGTGGTGAGAAGGAACGTCCCCACTGTGCTGTGGCTAGGAAGCTCAGAGCGCCAGTGCTTGTGGGGCTGTGGAAGGGCTGCCTAGGGAAGGTGATGGCCAGCAAGAGCTTTCAGTGCTAGCCCCTTTGGTGTGGGAGCAGTGGCTGGACGTTTTGAATTTCGGAGCTGGGCTGTGGCTGTGCCGAGAAGGAACGTCCCCACTGTGCTGTGGCTAGGAAGCTCAGAGCGCCAGTGCTTGTGGGGCTGTGGAAGGGCTGCCTAGGGAAGGTGATGGCCAGCAAGAGCTTTCAGTGCTAGCCCCTTTGGTGTGGGAGCAGTGGCTGGACGTTTCCGATTTGGGAGCTGGGCCCTGGCTGTGCTGGGAAGGAACGTCCCCACTGTGCTGTGGCTAGGAAGCTCAGAGCGCCAGTGCTTGTGGGGCTGTGGAAGGGCTGCCTAGGGAAGGTGATGGCCAGCAAGAGCTTTCAGTGCTAGCCCCTTTGGTGTAGGAGCAGTGGCTGGACGTTTCCGATTTGGGAGCTGGGCTCTGGCTGTGCTGGGAAGGAACGTGCCCAGTCTGCTGTGGCTAGGAAGCTCAGAGCGCCAGTGCTTGTGGGGCTGTGGAAGGGCTGCCTAGGGAAGGTGATGGCCAGCAAGAGCTTTCAGTGCTAGCCCCTTTGGTGTGGGAGCAGTGGCTGGACGTTTCCGATTTGGGAGCTGGGCTGTGGCTGTGCCGAGAAGGAACGTCCCCAGTGTGCTGTGGCTAGGAAGCTCAGAGCGCCAGTGCTTGTGGGGCTGTGGAAGGGCTGCCTAGGGCAGGTGATGGCCAGCAAGAGCTTTCAGTGCTAGCCCCTTTGGTGTGGGAGCAGTGGCTGGACGTTTCCGATTTGGGAGCTGGGCTGTGGCTGTGCTGAGAAGGAACGTCCCCACTGTGCTGTGGCTAGGAAGCTCAGAGCGCCAGTGCTTGTGGGGCTGTGGAAGGGCTGCCTAGGGCAGGTGATGGCCAGCAAGAGCTTTCAGTGCTGGCCCCTTTGGTGTGGGAGCAGTGGCTGGACGTTTCCGATTTGGGAGCTGGGCCCTGGCTGTGCTGGGAAGGAACGTCCCCAGTGTGCTGTGGCTAGGAAGCTCAGAGCGCCAGTGCTTGTGGGGCTGTGGAAGGGCTGCCTAGGGAAGGTGATGGCCAGCAAGAGCTTTCAGTGCTAGCCCCTTTGGTGTGGGAGCAGTGGCTGGACGTTTCCGATTTGGGAGCTGGGCCCTGGCTGTGCTGGGAAGGAACGTCCCCACTGTGCTGTGGCTAGGAAGCTCAGAGCGCCAGTGCTTGTGGGGCTGTGGAAGGGCTGCCTAGGGAAGGTGATGGCCAGCAAGAGCTTTCAGTGCTGGCCCCTTTGGTGTGGGAGCAGTGGCTGGACGTTTCCGATTTGGGACCTGGGCTGTGGCTGTGCTGGGAAGGAACGTCCCCACTGTGCTGTGGCTAGGAAGCTCAGAGCGCCAGTGCTTGTGGGGCTGTGGAAGGGCTGCCTAGGGAAGGTGATGGCCAGCAAGAGCTTTCAGTGCTGGCCCCTTTGGTGTGGGAGCAGTGGCTGGACGTTTCCGATTTGGGAGCTAGACTGTGGCTGTGGTGAGAAGGAACGTCCCCACTGTGCTGTGGCTAGGAAGCTCAGAGCGCCAGTGCTTGTGGGGCTGTGGAAGGGCTGCCTAGGGAAGGTGATGGCCAGCAAGAGCTTTCAGTGCTAGCCCCTTTGGTGTGGGTGCAGTGGCTGGACGTTTTGAATTTCGGAGCTGGGCTGTGGCTGTGCCGAGAAGGAACGTCCCCACTGTGCTGTGGCTAGGAAGCTCAGAGCGCCAGTGCTTGTGGGGCTGTGGAAGGGCTGCCTAGGGAAGGTGATGGCCAGCAAGAGCTTTCAGTGCTAGCCCCTTTGGTGTGGGAGCAGTGGCTGGACGTTTCCGATTTGGGAGCTGGGCCCTGGCTGTGCTGGGAAGGAACGTCCCCACTGTGCTGTGGCTAGGAAGCTCAGAGCGCCAGTGCTTGTGGGGCTGTGGAAGGGCTGCCTAGGGAAGGTGATGGCCAGCAAGAGCTTTCAGTGCTAGCCCCTTTGGTGTAGGAGCAGTGGCTGGACGTTTCCGATTTGGGAGCTGGGCTCTGGCTGTGCTGGGAAGGAACGTGCCCAGTCTGCTGTGGCTAGGAAGCTCAGAGCGCCAGTGCTTGTGGGGCTGTGGAAGGGCTGCCTAGGGAAGGTGATGGCCAGCAAGAGCTTTCAGTGCTAGCCCCTTTGGTGTGGGAGCAGTGGCTGGACGTTTCCGATTTGGGAGCTGGGCTGTGGCTGTGCCGAGAAGGAACGTCCCCACTGTGCTGTGGCTAGGAAGCTCAGAGCGCCAGTGCTTGTGGGGCTGTGGAAGGGCTGCCTAGGGCAGGTGATGGCCAGCAAGAGCTTTCAGTGCTAGCCCCTTTGGTGTGGGAGCAGTGGCTGGACGTTTCCAATTTGGGAGCTGGGCTCTGGCTGTGCTGAGAAGGAACGTCCCCACTGTGCTGTGGCTAGGAAGCTCAGAGCGCCAGTGCTTGTGGGGCTGTGGAAGGGCTGCCTAGGGCAGGTGACGGCCAGCAAGAGCTTTCAGTGCTGGCCCCTTTGGTGTGGGAGCAGTGGCTGGACGTTTCCGATTTGGGAGCTGGGCCCTGGCTGTGCTGGGAAGGAACGTCCCCAGTGTGCTGTGGCTAGGAAGCTCAGAGCGCCAGTGCTTGTGGGGCTGTGGAAGGGCTGCCTAGGGAAGGTGATGGCCAGCAAGATCTATCAGTGCTGGCCCCTTTCGTGTGGGAGCAGTGGCTGGACGTTTTGAATTTCGGAGCTGGGCTGTGGCTGTGCCGAGAAGGAACGTCCCCACTGTGCTGTGGCTAGGAAGCTCAGAGCGCCAGTGCTTGTGGGGCTGTGGAAGGGCTGCCTAGGGAAGGTGATGGCCAGCAAGAGCTTTCAGTGCTAGCCCCTTTCGTGTCGGAGCAGTGGCTGGACGTTTCCGATTTGGGAGCTGGGCTGTGGCTGTGCCGAGAAGGAACGTCCCCACTGTGCTGTGGCTAGGAAGCTCAGAGCGCCAGTGCTTGTGGGGCTGTGGAAGGGCTGCCTAGGGAAGGTGATGGCCAGCAAGAGCTTTCAGTGCTGGCCCCTTTGGTGTGGGAGCAGTGGCTGGACGTTTCCGATTTGGGACCTGGGCTGTGGCTGTGCTGGGAAGGAACGTCCCCACTGTGCTGTGGCTAGGAAGCTCAGAGCGCCAGCGCTTGTGGGGCTGTGGAAGGGCTGCCTAGGGAAGGTGATGGCCAGCAAGAGCTTTCAGTGCTGGCCCCTTTCGTGTGGGAGCAGTGGCTGGACGTTTCCGATTTGGGAGCTAGACTGTGGCTGTGGTGAGAAGGAACGTCCCCACTGTGCTGTGGCTAGGAAGCTCAGAGCGCCAGTGCTTGTGGGGCTGTGGAAGGGCTGCCTAGGGAAGGTGATGGCCAGCAAGAGCTTTCAGTGCTAGCCCCTTTGGTGTGGGAGCAGTGGCTGGACGTTTCCGATTTGGGAGCTGGGCCCTGGCTGTGCTGGGAAGGAACGTCCCCAGTCTGCTGCTGCTAGGAAGCTCAGAGCGCCAGTGCTTGTGGGGCTGTGGAAGGGCTGCCTAGGGAAGGTGATGGCCAGCAAGAGCTTTCAGTGCTAGCCCCTTTGGTGTGGGAGCAGTGGCTGGACGTTTCCGATTTGGGAGCTGGGCCCTGGCTGTGCTGGGAAGGAACGTCCCCACTGTGCTGTGGCTAGGAAGCTCAGAGCGCCAGTGCTTGTGGGGCTGTGGAAGGGCTGCCTAGGGAAGGTGATGGCCAGCAAGAGCTTTCAGTGCTAGCCCCTTTGGTGTAGGAGCAGTGGCTGGACGTTTCCGATTTGGGAGCTGGGCTGTGGCTGTGCTGGGAAGGAACGTCCCCACTGTGCTGTGGCTAGGAAGCTCAGAGCGCCAGTGCTTGTGGGGCTGTGGAAGGGCTGCCTAGGGAAGGTGATGGCCAGCAAGAGCTTTCAGTGCTAGCCCCTTTGGTGTGGGAGCAGTGGCTGGACGTTTTGAATTTCGGAGCTGGGCTGTGGCTGTGCCGAGAAGGAACGTCCCCAGTGTGCTGTGGCTAGGAAGCTCAGAGCGCCAGTGCTTGTGGGGCTGTGGAAGGGCTGCCTAGGGAAGGTGAGGGCCAGCAAGAGCTTTCAGTGCTAGCCCCTTTGGTGTGGGAGCAGTGGCTGGACGTTTCCGATTTGGGACCTGGGTTGTGGCTGTGCTGAGAAGGAACGTCCCCACTGTGCTTTGACTAGGAAGCTCAGAGCGCCAGTGCTTGTGGGGCTGTGGAAGGGCTGCCTAGGGAAGGTGATGGCCAGCAAGAGCTTTCAGTGCTAGCCCCTTTGGTGTGGGAGCAGTGGCTGGACGTTTTGAATTTCGGAGCTGGGCTGTGGCTGTGCCGAGAAGGAACGTCCCCACTGTGCTGTGGCTAGGAAGCTCAGAGCGCCAGTGCTTGTGGGGCTGTGGAAGGGCTGCCTAGGGCAGGTGATGGCCAGCAAGAGCTTTCAGTGCTGGCCCCTTTCATGTGGGAGCAGTGGCTGGACGTTTTGAATTTCGGAGCTGGGCTGTGGCTGTGCCGAGAAGGAACGTCCCCACTGTGCTGTGGCTAGGAAGCTCAGAGCGCCCGTGCTTGTGGGGCTGTGGAAGGGCTGCCTAGGGAAGGTGATGGCCAGCAAGAGCTTTCAGTGCTAGGCCCTTTCGTGTCGGAGCAGTGGCTGGACGTTTCCGATTTGGGAGCTGGGCTGTGGCTGTGCCGAGAAGGAACGTCCCCACTGTGTTGTGGATAGGAAGCTCAGAGCGCCAGTGCTTGTGGGGCTGTGGAAGGGCTGCCTAGGGAAGGTGATGGCCAGCAAGAGCTTTCAGTGCTGGCCCCTTTGGTGTGGGAGCAGTGGCTGGACGTTTCCGATTTGGGAGCTGGGCTGTGGCTGTGGTGAGAAGGAACGTCCCCACTGTGCTGTGGCTAGGAAGCTCAGAGCGCCAGTGCTTGTGGGGCTGTGGAAGGGCTGCCTAGGGCAGGTGATGGCCAGCAAGAGCTTTCAGTGCTAGCCCCGTTCGTGTCGGAGCAGTGGCTGGACGTTTCTGATTTGGGAGCTGGGCTGTGGCTGTGCTGAGAAGGAACGTCCCCAGTGTGCTGTGGCTAGGAAGCTCAGAGCGCCAGTGCTTGTGGGGCTGTGGAAGGGCTGCCTAGGGAAGGTGATGGCCAGCAAGAGCTTTCAGTGCTAGCCCCTTTGGTGTGGGAGCAGTGGCTGGACGTTTCCGATTTGGGAGCTGGGCTGTGGCTGTGCCGAGAAGGAACGTCCCCACTGTGCTGTGGCTAGGAAGCTCAGAGCGCCAGTGCTTGTGGGGCTGTGGAAGGGCTGCCTAGGGCAGGTGATGGCCAGCAAGAGCTTTCAGTGCTAGCCCCTTTGGTGTGGGAGCAGTGGCTGGACGTTTTGAATTTCGGAGCTGGGCTGTGGCTGTGCCGAGAAGGAACGTCCCCACTGTGCTGTGGCTAGGAAGCTCAGAGCGCCAGTGCTTGTGGGGCTGTGGAAGGGCTGCCTAGGGAAGGTGATGGCCAGCAAGAGCTTTCAGTGCTAGCCCCTTTGGTGTGGGAGCAGTGGCTGGACGTTTCCGATTTGGGAGCTGGGCCCTGGCTGTGCTGGGAAGGAACGTCCCCACTGTGCTGTGGCTAGGAAGCTCAGAGCGCCAGTGCTTGTGGGGCTGTGGAAGGGCTGCCTAGGGAAGGTGATGGCCAGCAAGAGCTTTCAGTGCTAGCCCCTTTGGTGTAGGAGCAGTGGCTGGACGTTTCCGATTTGGGAGCTGGGCTCTGGCTGTGCTGTGAAGGAACGTGCCCAGTCTGCTGTGGCTAGGAAGCTCAGAGCGCCAGTGCTTGTGGGGCTGTGGAAGGGCTGCCTAGGGAAGGTGATGGCCAGCAAGAGCTTTCAGTGCTAGCCCCTTTGGTGTGGGAGCAGTGCCTGGACGTTTCCGATTTGGGAGCTGGGCTGTGGCTGTGCCGAGAAGGAACGTCCCCAGTGTGCTGTGGCTAGGAAGCTCAGAGCGCCAGTGCTTGTGGGGCTGTGGAAGGGCTGCCTAGGGCAGGTGATGGCCAGCAAGAGCTTTCAGTGCTAGCCCCTTTCGTGTGGGAGCAGTGGCTGGACGTTTCCGATTTGGGAGGTGGGCTGTGGCTGTGCTGAGAAGGAACGTCCCCACTGTGCTGTGGCTAGGAAGCTCAGAGCGCCAGTGCTTGTGGGGCTGTGGAAGGGCTGCCTAGGGCAGGTGATGGCCAGCAAGAGCTTTCAGTGCTAGCCCCTTTGGTGTGGGAGCAGTGGCTGGACGTTTCCGATTTGGGAGCTGGGCCCTGGCTGTGCTGGGAAGGAACGTCCCCAGTGTGCTGTGGCTAGGAAGCTCAGAGCGCCAGTGCTTGTGGGGCTGTGGAAGGGCTGCCTAGGGAAGGTGATGGCCAGCAAGATCTATCAGTGCTGGCCCCTTTCGTGTGGGAGCAGTGGCTGGACGTTTTGAATTTCGGAGCTGGGCTGTGGCTGTGCCGAGAAGGAACGTCCCCACTGTGCTGTGGCTAGGAAGCTCAGAGCGCCAGTGCTTGTGGGGCTGTGGAAGGGCTGCCTAGGGAAGGTGATGGCCAGCAAGAGCTTTCAGTGCTAGCCCCTTTCGTGTCGGAGCAGTGGCTGGACGTTTCCGATTTGGGAGCTGGGCTGTGGCTGTGCCGAGAAGGAACGTCCCCACTGTGCTGTGGCTAGGAAGCTCAGAGCACCAGTGCTTGTGGGGCTGTGGAAGGGCTGCCTAGGGCAGGTGATGGCCAGCAAGAGCTTTCAGTGCTGGCCCCTTTGGTGTGGGAGCAGTGGCTGGACGTTTCCGATTTGGGAGCTGGGCTGTGGCTGTGCTGGGAAGGAACATCCCCACTGTGCTGTGGCTAGGAAGCTCAGAGCGCCAGTGCTTGTGGGGCTGTGGAAGGGCTGCCTAGGGCAGGTGATGGCCAGCAAGAGCTTTCAGTGCTAGCCCCTTTGGTGTGGGAGCAGTGGCTGGACGTTTCCGATTTGGGAGCTGGGCTGTGGCTGTGCCGAGAAGGAACGTCCCCACTGTGCTGTGGCTAGGAAGCTCAGAGCGCCAGTGCTTGTGGGGCTGTGGAAGGGCTGCCTAGGGAAGGTGATGGCCAGCAAGAGCTTTCAGTGCTAGCCCCTTTGGTGTGGGAGCAGTGGCTGGACGTTTCCGATTTGGGAGCTGGGCCCTGGCTGTGCTGGGAAGGAACGTCCCCACTGTGCTGTGGCTAGGAAGCTCAGAGCGCCAGTGCTTGTGGGGCTGTGGAAGGGCTGCCTAGGGAAGGTGATGGCCAGCAAGAGCTTTCAGTGCTAGCCCCTTTGGTGTAGGAGCAGTGGCTGGACGTTTCCGATTTGGGAGCTGGGCTCTGGCTGTGCTGGGAAGGAACGTGCCCAGTCTGCTGTGGCTAGGAAGCTCAGAGCGCCAGTGCTTGTGGGGCTGTGGAAGGGCTGCCTAGGGAAGGTGATGGCCAGCAAGAGCTTTCAGTGCTAGCCCCTTTGGTGTGGGAGCAGTGGCTGGACGTTTTGAATTTCGGAGCTGGGCTGTGGCTGTGCCGAGAAGGAACGTCCCCAGTGTGCTGTGGCTAGGAAGCTCAGAGCGCCAGTGCTTGTGGGGCTGTGGAAGGGCTGCCTAGGGAAGGTGATGGCCAGCAAGAGCTTTCAGTGCTAGCCCCTTTGGTGTGGGAGCAGTGGCTGGACGTTTCCGATTTGGGAGCTGGGCTGTGGCTGTGCCGAGAAGGAACGTCCCCACTGTGCTGTGGCTAGGAAGCTCAGAGCGCCAGTGCTTGTGGGGCTGTGAAAGGGCTGCCTAGGGAAGGTGATGGCCAGCAAGAGCTTTCAGTGCTAGCCCCTTTGGTGTGGGAGCAGTGGCTGGACGTTTCCGATTTGGGAGCTGGGCCCTGGCTGTGCTGGGAAGGAACGTCCCCACTGTGCTGTGGCTAGGAAGCTCAGAGCGCCAGTGCTTGTGGGGCTGTGGAAGGGCTGCCTAGGGAAGGTGATGGCCAGCAAGAGCTTTCAGTGCTAGCCCCTTTGGTGTAGGAGCAGTGGCTGGACGTTTCCGATTTGGGAGCTGGGCTGTGGCTGTGCTGGGAAGGAACGTCCCCACTGTGCTGTGGCTAGGAAGCTCAGAGCGCCAGTGCTTGTGGGGCTGTGGAAGGGCTGCCTAGGGAAGGTGATGGCCAGCAAGAGCTTTCAGTGCTAGCCCCTTTGGTGTGGGAGCAGTGGTTGGACGTTTTGAATTTCGGAGCTGGGCTGTGGCTGTGCCGAGAAGGAACGTCCCCACTGTGCTGTGGCTAGGAAGCTCAGAGCGCCCTTGCTTGTGGGGCTGTGGAAGGGCTGCCTAGGGAAGGTGAGGGCCAGCAAGAGCTTTCAGTGCTAGCCCCTTTGGTGTGGGAGCAGTGGCTGGACGTTTCCGATTTGGGACCTGGGTTGTGGCTGTGCTGAGAAGGAACGTCCCCACTGTGCTGTGACTAGGAAGCTCAGAGCGCCAGTGCTTGTGGGGCTGTGGAAGGGCTGCCTAGGGCAGGTGATGGCCAGCAAGAGCTTTCAGTGCTGGCCCCTTTCATGTGGGAGCAGTGGCTGGACGTTTTGAATTTCGGAGCTGGGCTGTGGCTGTGCCGAGAAGGAACGTCCCCACTGTGCTGTGGCTAGGAAGCTCAGAGCGCCAGTGCTTGTGGGGCTGTGGAAGGGCTGCCTAGGGAAGGTGATGGCCAGCAAGAGCTTTCAGTGCTAGGCCCTTTCGTGTCGGAGCAGTGGCTGGACGTTTCCGATTTGGGAGCTGGGCTGTGGCTGTGCCGAGAAGGAACGTCCCCACTGTGTTGTGGATAGGAAGCTCAGAGCGCCAGTGCTTGTGGGGCTGTGGAAGGGCTGCCTAGGGCAGGTGATGGCCAGCAAGAGCTTTCAGTGCTAGCCCCTTTGGTGTGGGAGCAGTGGCTGGACGTTTCCGATTTGGGAGCTGGGCTGTGGCTGTGGTGCGAAGGAACGTCCCCACTGTGCTGTGGCTAGGAAGCTCAGAGCGCCAGTGCTTGTGGGGCTGTGGAAGGGCTGCCTAGGGAAGGTGATGGCCAGCAAGAGCTTTCAGTGCTAGCCCCTTTGGTGTGGGAGCAGTGGCTGGACGTTTCCGATTTGGGAGCTGGGCCCTGGCTGTGCTGGGAAGGAACGTCCCCACTGTGCTGTGGCTAGGAAGCTCAGAGCGCCAGTGCTTGTGGGGCTGTGGAAGGGCTGCCTAGGGAAGGTGATGGCCAGCAAGAGCTTTCAGTGCTAGCCCCTTTGGTGTAGGAGCAGTGGCTGGACGTTTCCGATTTGGGAGCTGGTCTCTGGCTGTGCTGGGAAGGAACGTGCCCAGTCTGCTGTGGCTAGGAAGCTCAGAGCGCCAGTGCTTGTGGGGCTGTGGAAGGGCTGCCTAGGGAAGGTGATGGCCAGCAAGAGCTTTCAGTGCTAGCCCCTTTGGTGTGGGAGCAGTGGCTGGACGTTTTGAATTTCGGAGCTGGGCTGTGGCTGTGCCGAGAAGGAACGTCCCCAGTGTGCTGTGGCTAGGAAGCTCAGAGCGCCAGTGCTTGTGGGGCTGTGGAAGGGCTGCCTAGGGAAGGTGATGGCCAGCAAGAGCTTTCAGTGCTAGCCCCTTTGGTGTGGGAGCAGTGGCTGGACGTTTCCGATTTGGGAGCTGGGCTGTGGCTGTGCCGAGAAGGAACGTCCCCACTGTGCTGTGGCTAGGAAGCTCAGAGCGCCAGTGCTTGTGGGGCTGTGAAAGGGCTGCCTAGGGAAGGTGATGGCCAGCAAGAGCTTTCAGTGCTAGCCCCTTTGGTGTGGGAGCAGTGGCTGGACGTTTCCGATTTGGGAGCTGGGCCCTGGCTGTGCTGGGAAGGAACGTCCCCACTGTGCTGTGGCTAGGAAGCTCAGAGCGCCAGTGCTTGTGGGGCTGTGGAAGGGCTGCCTAGGGAAGGTGATGGCCAGCAAGAGCTTTCAGTGCTAGCCCCTTTGGTGTAGGAGCAGTGGCTGGACGTTTCCGATTTGGGAGCTGGGCTGTGGCTGTGCTGGGAAGGAACGTCCCCACTGTGCTGTGGCTAGGAAGCTCAGAGCGCCAGTGCTTGTGGGGCTGTGGAAGGGCTGCCTAGGGAAGGTGATGGCCAGCAAGAGCTTTCAGTGCTAGCCCCTTTGGTGTGGGAGCAGTGGTTGGACGTTTTGAATTTCGGAGCTGGGCTGTGGCTGTGCCGAGAAGGAACGTCCCCACTGTGCTGTGGCTAGGAAGCTCAGAGCGCCCTTGCTTGTGGGGCTGTGGAAGGGCTGCCTAGGGAAGGTGAGGGCCAGCAAGAGCTTTCAGTGCTAGCCCCTTTGGTGTGGGAGCAGTGGCTGGACGTTTCCGATTTGGGACCTGGGTTGTGGCTGTGCTGAGAAGGAACGTCCCCACTGTGCTGTGACTAGGAAGCTCAGAGCGCCAGTGCTTGTGGGGCTGTGGAAGGGCTGCCTAGGGCAGGTGATGGCCAGCAAGAGCTTTCAGTGCTGGCCCCTTTCATGTGGGAGCAGTGGCTGGACGTTTTGAATTTCGGAGCTGGGCTGTGGCTGTGCCGAGAAGGAACGTCCCCACTGTGCTGTGGCTAGGAAGCTCAGAGCGCCAGTGCTTGTGGGGCTGTGGAAGGGCTGCCTAGGGAAGGTGATGGCCAGCAAGAGCTTTCAGTGCTAGGCCCTTTCGTGTCGGAGCAGTGGCTGGACGTTTCCGATTTGGGAGCTGGGCTGTGGCTGTGCCGAGAAGGAACGTCCCCACTGTGTTGTGGATAGGAAGCTCAGAGCGCCAGTGCTTGTGGGGCTGTGGAAGGGCTGCCTAGGGAAGGTGATGGCCAGCAAGAGCTTTCAGTGCTGGCCCCTTTCGTGTGGGAGCAGTGGCTGGACGTTTCCGATTTGGGAGCTGGGCTGTGGCTGTGGTGAGAAGGAACGTCCCCACTGTGCTGTGGCTAGGAAGCTCAGAGCGCCAGTGCTTGTGGGGCTGTGGAAGGGCTGCCTAGGGAAGGTGATGGCCAGCAAGAGCTTTCAGTGCTAGCCCCTTTGGTGTGGGAGCAGTGCCTGGACGTTTCCGATTTGGGAGCTGGGCTGTGGCTGTGCCGAGAAGGAACGTCCCCACTGTGCTGTGGCTAGGAAGCTCAGAGCGCCAGTGCTTGTGGGGCTGTGGGAGGGCTGCCTAGGGCAGGTGATGGCCAGCAAGAGCTTTCAGTGCTAGCCCCTTTGGTGTGGGAGCAGTGGCTGGACGTTTCCGATTTGGGAGCTGGGCTGTGGCTGTGCTGGGAAGGAACATCCCCACTGTGCTGTGGCTAGGAAGCTCAGAGCGCCAGTGCTTGTGGGGCTGTGGAAGGGCTGCCTAGGGAAGGTGATGGCCAGCAAGAGCTTTCAGTGCTAGCCCCTTTGGTGTGGGAGCAGTGGCTGGACGTTTTGAATTTCGGAGCTGGGCTGTGGCTGTGCCGAGAAGGAACGTCCCCACTGTGCTGTGGCTAGGAAGCTCAGAGCGCCAGTGCTTGTGGGGCTGTGGAAGGGCTGCCTAGGGAAGGTGAGGGCCAGCAAGAGCTTTCAGTGCTAGCCCCTTTGGTGTGGGAGCAGTGGCTGGACGTTTCCGATTTGGGAGCTGGGCCCTGGCTGTGCTGGGAAGGAACGTCCCCACTGTGCTGTGGCTAGGAAGCTCAGAGCGCCAGTGCTTGTGGGGCTGTGGAAGGGCTGCCTAGGGAAGGTGATGGCCAGCAAGAGCTTTCAGTGCTAGCCCCTTTGGTGTAGGAGCAGTGGCTGGACGTTTCCGATTTGGGAGCTGGGCTCTGGCTGTGCTGGGAAGGAACGTGCCCAGTCTGCTGTGGCTAGGAAGCTCAGAGCGCCAGTGCTTGTGGGGCTGTGGAAGGGCTGCCTAGGGAAGGTGATGGCCAGCAAGAGCTTTCAGTGCTAGCCCCTTTGGTGTGGGAGCAGTGGCTGGACGTTTCCGATTTGGGAGCTGGGCTGTGGCTGTGCCGAGAAGGAACGTCCCCACTGTGCTGTGGCTAGGAAGCTCAGAGCGCCAGTGCTTGTGGGGCTGTGGAAGGGCTGCCTAGGGCAGGTGATGGCCAGCAAGAGCTTTCAGTGCTAGCCCCTTTGGTGTGGGAGCAGTGGCTGGACGTTTTGAATTTCGGAGCTGGGCTGTGGCTGTGGTTCGAAGGAACATCCCCACTGTGCTGTGCCTAGGAAGCTCAGAGCGCCAGTGCTTGTGGGGCTGTGGAAGGGCTGCCTAGGGAAGGTGATGGCCAGCAAGAGCTTTCAGTGCTAGCCCCTTTCGTGTCGGAGCAGTGGCTGGACGTTTCCGATTTGGGAGCTGGGCTGTGGCTGTGCCGAGAAGGAACGTCCCCACTGTGCTGTGGCTAGGAAGCTCAGAGCGCCAGTGCTTGTGGGGCTGTGGAAGGGCTGCCTAGGGAAGGTGATGGCCAGCAAGAGCTTTCAGTGCTGGCCCCTTTGGTGTGGGAGCAGTGGCTGGACGTTTCCGATTTGGGAGCTGGGCTGTGGCTGTGCTGGGAAGGAACGTCCCCACTGTGCTGTGGCTAGGAAGCTCAGAGCGCCAGTGCTTGTGGGGCTGTGGAAGGGCTGCCTAGGGAAGGTGATGGCCAGCAAGAGCTTTCAGTGCTGGCCCCTTTGGTGTGGGAGCAGTGGCTGGACGTTTCCGATTTGGGACCTGGGCCCTGGCTGTGCTGGGAAGGAACGTCCCCACTGTGCTGTGGCTAGGAAGCTCAGAGCGCCAGTGCTTGTGGGGCTGTGGAAGGGCTGCCTAGGGAAGGTGATGGCCAGCAAGAGCTTTCAGTGCTAGCCCCTTTGGTGTGGGAGCAGTGGCTGGACGTTTCCGATTTGGGAGCTGGGCCCTGGCTGTGCTGGGAAGGAACGTCCCCACTGTGCTGTGGCTAGGAAGCTCAGAGCGCCAGTGCTTGTGGGGCTGTGGAAGGGCTGCCTAGGGAAGGTGATGGCCAG
Organism: Aptenodytes patagonicus; assembly: GCF_965638725.1. Classification (NCBI taxonomy): domain Eukaryota; kingdom Metazoa; phylum Chordata; class Aves; order Sphenisciformes; family Spheniscidae; genus Aptenodytes; species Aptenodytes patagonicus. Next base: position 279,865 of record NW_027472033.1, on the reverse strand, counting down.
CAAGAGCTTTCAGTGCTAGCCCCTTTGGTGTGGGAGCAGTGGCTGGACGTTTCCGATTTGGGAGCTGGGCTGTGGCTGTGCTGGGAAGGAACATCCCCACTGTGCTGTGGCTAGGAAGCTCAGAGCGCCAGTGCTTGTGGGGCTGTGGAAGGGCTGCCTAGGGCAGGTGATGGCCAGCAAGAGCTTTCAGTGCTAGCCCCTTTGGTGTGGGAGCAGTGGCTGGACGTTTCCGATTTGGGAGCTGGGCTGTGGCTGTGCCGAGAAGGAACGTCCCTACTGTGGTGTGGCTAGGAAGCTCAGAGCGCCAGTGCTTGTGGGGCTGTGGAAGGGCTGCCTAGGGAAGGTGATGGCCAGCAAGAGCTTTCAGTGCTAGCCCCTTTGGTGTGGGAGCAGTGGCTGGACGTTTCCGATTTGGGAGCTGGGCCCTGGCTGTGCTGGGAAGGAACGTCCCCACTGTGCTGTGGCTAGGAAGCTCAGAGCGCCCGTGCTTGTGGGGCTGTGGAAGGGCTGCCTAGGGAAGGTGATGGCCAGCAAGAGCTTTCAGTGCTAGCCCCTTTGGTGTGGGAGCAGTGGCTGGACGTTTTGAATTTCGGAGCTGGGCTGTGGCTGTGCCGAGAAGGAACGTCCCCAGTGTGCTGTGGCTAGGAAGCTCAGAGCGCCAGTGCTTGTGGGGCTGTGGAAGGGCTGCCTAGGGAAGGTGATGGCCAGCAAGAGCTTTCAGTGCTAGCCCCTTTGGTGTGGGAGCAGTGGCTGGACGTTTTGAATTTCGGAGCTGGGCTGTGGCTGTGCCGATAAGGAACGTCCCCACTGTGCTGTGGCTAGGAAGCTCAGAGCGCCAGTGCTTGTGGGGCTGTGGAAGGGCTGCCTAGGGCAGGTGATGGCCAGCAAGAGCTTTCAGTGCTGGCCCCTTTCGTGTGGGAGCAGTGGCTGGACGTTTTGAATTTCGGAGCTGGGCTGTGGCTGTGCCGAGAAGGAACGTCCCCAGTGTGCTGTGGCTAGGAAGCTCAGAGCGCCAGTGCTTGTGGGGCTGTGGAAGGGCTGCCTAGGGAAGGTGATGGCCAGCAAGAGCTTTCAGTGCTAGGCCCTTTCGTGTCGGAGCAGTGGCTGGACGTTTCCGATTTGGGAGCTGGGCTGTGGCTGTGCCGAGAAGGAACGTCCCCACTGTGTTGTGGATAGGAAGCTCAGAGCGCCAGTGCTTGTGGGGCTGTGGAAGGGCTGCCTAGGGAAGGTGATGGCCAGCAAGAGCTTTCAGTGCTGGCCCCTTTGGTGTGGGAGCAGTGGCTGGACGTTTCCGATTTGGGAGCTGGGCTGTGGCTGTGGTGAGAAGGAACGTCCCCACTGTGCTGTGGCTAGGAAGCTCAGAGCGCCAGTGCTTGTGGGGCTGTGGAAGGGCTGCCTAGGGAAGGTGATGGCCAGCAAGAGCTTTCAGTGCTAGCCCCTTTGGTGTGGGAGCAGTGGCTGGACGTTTCCGATTTGGGAGCTGGGCTGTGGCTGTGCCGAGAAGGAACGTCCCCACTGTGCTGTGGCTAGGAAGCTCAGAGCGCCAGTGCTTGTGGGGCTGTGGAAGGGCTGCCTAGGGAAGGTGATGGCCAGCAAGAGCTTTCAGTGCTAGCCCCTTTGGTGTGGGAGCAGTGGCTGGACGTTTCCGATTTGGGAGCTGGGCTGTGGCTGTGCCGAGAAGGAACGTCCCCACTGTGTTGTGGCTAGGAAGCTCAGAGCGCCAGTGCTTGTGGGGCTGTGGAAGGGCTGCCTAGGGAAGGTGTTGGCCAGCAAGAGCTTTCAGTGCTAGCCCCTTTGGTGTGGGAGCAGTGGCTGGACGTTTCCGATTTGGGAGCTGGGCTGTGGCTGTGCTGAGAAGGAACGTCCCCACTGTGCTGTGGCTAGGAAGCTCAGAGCGCCAGTGCTTGTGGGGCTGTGGAAGGGCTGCCTAGGGAAGGTGATGGCCAGCAAGAGCTTTCAGTGCTAGCCCCTTTGGTGTGGGAGCAGTGGCTGGACGTTTCCGATTTGGGAGCTGGGCTGTGGCTGTGCCGAGAAGGAACGTCCCCACTGTGCTGTGGCTAGGAAGCTCAGAGCGCCCGTGCTTGTGGGGCTGTGGAAGGGCTGCCTAGGGAAGGTGATGGCCAGCAAGAGCTTTCAGTGCTGGCCCCTTTGGTGTGGGAGCAGTGCCTGGACGTTTCCGATTTGGGAGCTGGGCTGTGGCTGTGCTGAGAAGGAACGTCCCCACTGTGGTGTGGCTAGGAAGCTCAGAGCGCCAGTGCTTGTGGGGCTGTGGAAGGGCTGCCTAGGGAAGGTGATGGCCAGCAAGAGCTTTCAGTGCTAGCCCCTTTGGTGTGGGAGCAGTGGCTGGACGTTTCCTATTTGGGAGCTGGGCTGTGGCTGTGCCGAGAAGGAACGTCCCCACTGTGTTGTGGCTAGGAAGCTCAGAGCGCCAGTGCTTGTGGGGCTGTGGAAGGGCTGCCTAGGGAAGGTGTTGGCCAGCAAGAGCTTTCAGTGCTAGCCCCTTTGGTGTGGGAGCAGTGGCTGGACGTTTCCGATTTGGGAGCTGGGCTGTGGCTGTGCCGAGAAGGAACGTCCCCACTGTGCTGTGGCTAGGAAGCTCAGAGCGCCAGTGCTTGTGGGGCTGTGGAAGGGCTGCCTAGGGAAGGTGATGGCCAGCAAGAGCTTTCAGTGCTAGCCCCTTTGGTGTGGGAGCAGTGGCTGGACGTTTCCGATTTGGGAGCTGGGCTGTGGCTGTGCCGAGAAGGAACGTCCCCACTGTGTTGTGGCTAGGAAGCTCAGAGCGCCAGTGCTTGTGGGGCTGTGGAAGGGCTGCCTAGGGAAGGTGTTGGCCAGCAAGAGCTTTCAGTGCTAGCCCCTTTGGTGTGGGAGCAGTGGCTGGACGTTTCCGATTTGGGAGCTGGGCTGTGGCTGTGCTGAGAAGGAACGTCCCCACTGTGCTGTGGCTAGGAAGCTCAGAGCGCCAGTGCTTGTGGGGCTGTGGAAGGGCTGCCTAGGGAAGGTGATGGCCAGCAAGAGCTTTCAGTGCTAGCCCCTTTGGTGTGGGAGCAGTGGCTGGACGTTTCCGATTTGGGAGCTGGGCTGTGGCTGTGCCGAGAAGGAACGTCCCCACTGTGCTGTGGCTAGGAAGCTCAGAGCGCCCGTGCTTGTGGGGCTGTGGAAGGGCTGCCTAGGGAAGGTGATGGCCAGCAAGAGCTTTCAGTGCTGGCCCCTTTGGTGTGGGAGCAGTGGGTGGACGTTTCCGATTTGGGAGCTGGGCTGTGGCTGTGCTGAGAAGGAACGTCCCCACTGTACTGTGGCTAGGAAGCTCAGAGCGCCAGTGCTTGTGGGGCTGTGGAAGGGCTGCCTAGGGAAGGTGATGGCCAGCAAGAGCTTTCAGTGCTAGCCCCTTTGGTGTGGGAGCAGTGGCTGGACGTTTCCGATTTGGGAGCTGGGCTGTGGCTGTGCCGAGAAGGAACGTCCCCACTGTGCTGTGGCTAGGAAGCTCAGAGCGCCAGTGCTTGTGGGGCTGTGGAAGGGCTGCCTAGGGAAGGTGATGGCCAGCAAGAGCTTTCAGTGCTGGCCCCTTTGGTGTGGGAGCAGTGCCTGGACGTTTCCGATTTGGGAGCTGGGCTGTGGCTGTGCTGAGAAGGAACGTCCCCACTGTGTTGTGGCTAGGAAGCTCAGAGCGCCAGTGCTTGTGGGGCTGTGGAAGGGCTGCCTAGGGAAGGTGTTGGCCAGCAAGAGCTTTCAGTGCTAGCCCCTTTGGTGTGGGAGCAGTGGCTGGACGTTTCCGATTTGGGAGCTGGGCTGTGGCTGTGCCGAGAAGGAACGTCCCCACTGTGCTGTGGCTAGGAAGCTCAGAGCGCCAGTGCTTGTGGGGCTGTGGAAGGGCTGCCTAGGGAAGGTGATGGCCAGCAAGAGCTTTCAGTGCTAGCCCCTTTGGTGTGGGAGCAGTGGCTGGACGTTTCCGATTTGGGAGCTGGGCTGTGGCTGTGCCGAGAAGGAACGTCCCCACTGTGCTGTGGCTAGGAAGCTCAGAGCGCCCTTGCTTGTGGGGCTGTGGAAGGGCTGCCTAGGGAAGGTGAGGGCCAGCAAGAGCTTTCAGTGCTAGCCCCTTTGGTGTGGGAGCAGTGGCTGGACGTTTCCGATTTGGGACCTGGGTTGTGGCTGTGCTGAGAAGGAACGTCCCCACTGTGCTGTGACTAGGAAGCTCAGAGCGCCAGTGCTTGTGGGGCTGTGGAAGGGCTGCCTAGGGCAGGTGATGGCCAGCAAGAGCTTTCAGTGCTGGCCCCTTTCATGTGGGAGCAGTGGCTGGACGTTTTGAATTTCGGAGCTGGGCTGTGGCTGTGCCGAGAAGGAACGTCCCCACTGTGCTGTGGCTAGGAAGCTCAGAGCGCCAGTGCTTGTGGGGCTGTGGAAGGGCTGCCTAGGGAAGGTGATGGCCAGCAAGAGCTTTCAGTGCTAGGCCCTTTCGTGTCGGAGCAGTGGCTGGACGTTTCCGATTTGGGAGCTGGGCTGTGGCTGTGCCGAGAAGGAACGTCCCCACTGTGTTGTGGATAGGAAGCTCAGAGCGCCAGTGCTTGTGGGGCTGTGGAAGGGCTGCCTAGGGAAGGTGATGGCCAGCAAGAGCTTTCAGTGCTGGCCCCTTTCGTGTGGGAGCAGTGGCTGGACGTTTCCGATTTGGGAGCTGGGCTGTGGCTGTGGTGAGAAGGAACGTCCCCACTGTGCTGTGGCTAGGAAGCTCAGAGCGCCCGTGCTTCTGGGGCTGTGGAAGGGCTGCCTAGGGAAGGTGATGGCCAGCAAGAGCTTTCAGTGCTAGCCCCTTTGGTGTGGGAGCAGTGCCTGGACGTTTCCGATTTGGGAGCTGGGCTGTGGCTGTGCCGAGAAGGAACGTCCCCACTGTGCTGTGGCTAGGAAGCTCAGAGCGCCAGTGCTTGTGGGGCTGTGGGAGGGCTGCCTAGGGCAGGTGATGGCCAGCAAGAGCTTTCAGTGCTAGCCCCTTTGGTGTGGGAGCAGTGGCTGGACGTTTCCGATTTGGGAGCTGGGCTGTGGCTGTGCTGGGAAGGAACATCCCCACTGTGCTGTGGCTAGGAAGCTCAGAGCGCCAGTGCTTGTGGGGCTGTGGAAGGGCTGCCTAGGGAAGGTGATGGCCAGCAAGAGCTTTCAGTGCTAGCCCCTTTGGTGTGGGAGCAGTGGCTGGACGTTTTGAATTTCGGAGCTGGGCTGTGGCTGTGCCGAGAAGGAACGTCCCCACTGTGCTGTGGCTAGGAAGCTCAGAGCGCCAGTGCTTGTGGGGCTGTGGAAGGGCTGCCTAGGGAAGGTGAGGGCCAGCAAGAGCTTTCAGTGCTAGCCCCTTTGGTGTGGGAGCAGTGGCTGGACGTTTCCGATTTGGGAGCTGGGCCCTGGCTGTGCTGGGAAGGAACGTCCCCACTGTGCTGTGGCTAGGAAGCTCAGAGCGCCAGTGCTTGTGGGGCTGTGGAAGGGCTGCCTAGGGAAGGTGATGGCCAGCAAGAGCTTTCAGTGCTAGCCCCTTTGGTGTAGGAGCAGTGGCTGGACGTTTCCGATTTGGGAGCTGGGCTCTGGCTGTGCTGGGAAGGAACGTGCCCAGTCTGCTGTGGCTAGGAAGCTCAGAGCGCCAGTGCTTGTGGGGCTGTGGAAGGGCTGCCTAGGGAAGGTGATGGCCAGCAAGAGCTTTCAGTGCTAGCCCCTTTGGTGTGGGAGCAGTGGCTGGACGTTTCCGATTTGGGAGCTGGGCTGTGGCTGTGCCGAGAAGGAACGTCCCCACTGTGCTGTGGCTAGGAAGCTCAGAGCGCCAGTGCTTGTGGGGCTGTGGAAGGGCTGCCTAGGGCAGGTGATGGCCAGCAAGAGCTTTCAGTGCTAGCCCCTTTGGTGTGGGAGCAGTGGCTGGACGTTTTGAATTTCGGAGCTGGGCTGTGGCTGTGCCGAGAAGGAACGTCCCCACTGTGCTGTGGCTAGGAAGCTCAGAGCGCCAGTGCTTGTGGGGCTGTGGAAGGGCTGCCTAGGGAAGGTGATGGCCAGCAAGAGCTTTCAGTGCTAGCCCCTTTCGTGTCGGAGCAGTGGCTGGACGTTTCCGATTTGGGAGCTGGGCTGTGGCTGTGCCGAGAAGGAACGTCCCCACTGTGCTGTGGCTAGGAAGCTCAGAGCGCCAGTGCTTGTGGGGCTGTGGAAGGGCTGCCTAGGGAAGGTGATGGCCAGCAAGAGCTTTCAGTGCTGGCCCCTTTGGTGTGGGAGCAGTGGCTGGACGTTTCCGATTTGGGAGCTGGGCTGTGGCTGTGCTGGGAAGGAACGTCCCCACTGTGCTGTGGCTAGGAAGCTCAGAGCGCCAGTGCTTGTGGGGCTGTGGAAGGGCTGCCTAGGGAAGGTGATGGCCAGCAAGAGCTTTCAGTGCTGGCCCCTTTGGTGTGGGAGCAGTGGCTGGACGTTTCCGATTTGGGAGCTGGGCCCTGGCTGTGCTGGGAAGGAACGTCCCCACTGTGCTGTGGCTAGGAAGCTCAGAGCGCCAGTGCTTGTGGGGCTGTGGAAGGGCTGCCTAGGGAAGGTGATGGCCAGCAAGAGCTTTCAGTGCTAGCCCCTTTGGTGTGGGAGCAGTGGCTGGACGTTTCCGATTTGGGAGCTGGGCCCTGGCTGTGCTGGGAAGGAACGTCCCCACTGTGCTGTGGCTAGGAAGCTCAGAGCGCCAGTGCTTGTGGGGCTGTGGAAGGGCTGCCTAGGGAAGGTGATGGCCAGCAAGAGCTTTCAGTGCTAGCCCCTTTGGTGTGGGAGCAGTGGCTGGACGTTTCCGATTTGGGAGCTGGGCTGTGGCTGTGCTGGGAAGGAACATCCCCACTGTGCTGTGGCTAGGAAGCTCAGAGCGCCAGTGCTTGTGGGGCTGTGGAAGGGCTGCCTAGGGCAGGTGATGGCCAGCAAGAGCTTTCAGTGCTAGCCCCTTTGGTGTGGGAGCAGTGGCTGGACGTTTCCGATTTGGGAGCTGGGCTGTGGCTGTGCCGAGAAGGAACGTCCCTACTGTGGTGTGGCTAGGAAGCTCAGAGCGCCAGTGCTTGTGGGGCTGTGGAAGGGCTGCCTAGGGAAGGTGATGGCCAGCAAGAGCTTTCAGTGCTAGCCCCTTTGGTGTGGGAGCAGTGGCTGGACGTTTCCGATTTGGGAGCTGGGCCCTGGCTGTGCTGGGAAGGAACGTCCCCACTGTGCTGTGGCTAGGAAGCTCAGAGCGCCCGTGCTTGTGGGGCTGTGGAAGGGCTGCCTAGGGAAGGTGATGGCCAGCAAGAGCTTTCAGTGCTAGCCCCTTTGGTGTGGGAGCAGTGGCTGGACGTTTTGAATTTCGGAGCTGGGCTGTGGCTGTGCCGAGAAGGAACGTCCCCAGTGTGCTGTGGCTAGGAAGCTCAGAGCGCCAGTGCTTGTGGGGCTGTGGAAGGGCTGCCTAGGGAAGGTGATGGCCAGCAAGAGCTTTCAGTGCTAGCCCCTTTGGTGTGGGAGCAGTGGCTGGACGTTTTGAATTTCGGAGCTGGGCTGTGGCTGTGCCGATAAGGAACGTCCCCACTGTGCTGTGGCTAGGAAGCTCAGAGCGCCAGTGCTTGTGGGGCTGTGGAAGGGCTGCCTAGGGCAGGTGATGGCCAGCAAGAGCTTTCAGTGCTGGCCCCTTTCGTGTGGGAGCAGTGGCTGGACGTTTTGAATTTCGGAGCTGGGCTGTGGCTGTGCCGAGAAGGAACGTCCCCAGTGTGCTGTGGCTAGGAAGCTCAGAGCGCCAGTGCTTGTGGGGCTGTGGAAGGGCTGCCTAGGGAAGGTGATGGCCAGCAAGAGCTTTCAGTGCTAGGCCCTTTCGTGTCGGAGCAGTGGCTGGACGTTTCCGATTTGGGAGCTGGGCTGTGGCTGTGCCGAGAAGGAACGTCCCCACTGTGTTGTGGATAGGAAGCTCAGAGCGCCAGTGCTTGTGGGGCTGTGGAAGGGCTGCCTAGGGAAGGTGATGGCCAGCAAGAGCTTTCAGTGCTGGCCCCTTTGGTGTGGGAGCAGTGGCTGGACGTTTCCGATTTGGGAGCTGGGCTGTGGCTGTGGTGAGAAGGAACGTCCCCACTGTGCTGTGGCTAGGAAGCTCAGAGCGCCAGTGCTTGTGGGGCTGTGGAAGGGCTGCCTAGGGAAGGTGATGGCCAGCAAGAGCTTTCAGTGCTAGCCCCTTTGGTGTGGGAGCAGTGGCTGGACGTTTCCGATTTGGGAGCTGGGCTGTGGCTGTGCCGAGAAGGAACGTCCCCACTGTGCTGTGGCTAGGAAGCTCAGAGCGCCAGTGCTTGTGGGGCTGTGGAAGGGCTGCCTAGGGAAGGTGATGGCCAGCAAGAGCTTTCAGTGCTAGCCCCTTTGGTGTGGGAGCAGTGGCTGGACGTTTCCGATTTGGGAGCTGGGCTGTGGCTGTGCCGAGAAGGAACGTCCCCACTGTGTTGTGGCTAGGAAGCTCAGAGCGCCAGTGCTTGTGGGGCTGTGGAAGGGCTGCCTAGGGAAGGTGTTGGCCAGCAAGAGCTTTCAGTGCTAGCCCCTTTGGTGTGGGAGCAGTGGCTGGACGTTTCCGATTTGGGAGCTGGGCTGTGGCTGTGCTGAGAAGGAACGTCCCCACTGTGCTGTGGCTAGGAAGCTCAGAGCGCCAGTGCTTGTGGGGCTGTGGAAGGGCTGCCTAGGGAAGGTGATGGCCAGCAAGAGCTTTCAGTGCTAGCCCCTTTGGTGTGGGAGCAGTGGCTGGACGTTTCCGATTTGGGAGCTGGGCTGTGGCTGTGCCGAGAAGGAACGTCCCCACTGTGCTGTGGCTAGGAAGCTCAGAGCGCCCGTGCTTGTGGGGCTGTGGAAGGGCTGCCTAGGGAAGGTGATGGCCAGCAAGAGCTTTCAGTGCTGGCCCCTTTGGTGTGGGAGCAGTGCCTGGACGTTTCCGATTTGGGAGCTGGGCTGTGGCTGTGCTGAGAAGGAACGTCCCCACTGTGGTGTGGCTAGGAAGCTCAGAGCGCCAGTGCTTGTGGGGCTGTGGAAGGGCTGCCTAGGGAAGGTGATGGCCAGCAAGAGCTTTCAGTGCTAGCCCCTTTGGTGTGGGAGCAGTGGCTGGACGTTTCCTATTTGGGAGCTGGGCTGTGGCTGTGCCGAGAAGGAACGTCCCCACTGTGTTGTGGCTAGGAAGCTCAGAGCGCCAGTGCTTGTGGGGCTGTGGAAGGGCTGCCTAGGGAAGGTGTTGGCCAGCAAGAGCTTTCAGTGCTAGCCCCTTTGGTGTGGGAGCAGTGGCTGGACGTTTCCGATTTGGGAGCTGGGCTGTGGCTGTGCCGAGAAGGAACGTCCCCACTGTGCTGTGGCTAGGAAGCTCAGAGCGCCAGTGCTTGTGGGGCTGTGGAAGGGCTGCCTAGGGAAGGTGATGGCCAGCAAGAGCTTTCAGTGCTAGCCCCTTTGGTGTGGGAGCAGTGGCTGGACGTTTCCGATTTGGGAGCTGGGCTGTGGCTGTGCCGAGAAGGAACGTCCCCACTGTGTTGTGGCTAGGAAGCTCAGAGCGCCAGTGCTTGTGGGGCTGTGGAAGGGCTGCCTAGGGAAGGTGTTGGCCAGCAAGAGCTTTCAGTGCTAGCCCCTTTGGTGTGGGAGCAGTGGCTGGACGTTTCCGATTTGGGAGCTGGGCTGTGGCTGTGCTGAGAAGGAACGTCCCCACTGTGCTGTGGCTAGGAAGCTCAGAGCGCCAGTGCTTGTGGGGCTGTGGAAGGGCTGCCTAGGGAAGGTGATGGCCAGCAAGAGCTTTCAGTGCTAGCCCCTTTGGTGTGGGAGCAGTGGCTGGACGTTTCCGATTTGGGAGCTGGGCTGTGGCTGTGCCGAGAAGGAACGTCCCCACTGTGCTGTGGCTAGGAAGCTCAGAGCGCCCGTGCTTGTGGGGCTGTGGAAGGGCTGCCTAGGGAAGGTGATGGCCAGCAAGAGCTTTCAGTGCTGGCCCCTTTGGTGTGGGAGCAGTGGGTGGACGTTTCCGATTTGGGAGCTGGGCTGTGGCTGTGCTGAGAAGGAACGTCCCCACTGTACTGTGGCTAGGAAGCTCAGAGCGCCAGTGCTTGTGGGGCTGTGGAAGGGCTGCCTAGGGAAGGTGATGGCCAGCAAGAGCTTTCAGTGCTAGCCCCTTTGGTGTGGGAGCAGTGGCTGGACGTTTCCGATTTGGGAGCTGGGCTGTGGCTGTGCCGAGAAGGAACGTCCCCACTGTGCTGTGGCTAGGAAGCTCAGAGCGCCAGTGCTTGTGGGGCTGTGGAAGGGCTGCCTAGGGAAGGTGATGGCCAGCAAGAGCTTTCAGTGCTGGCCCCTTTGGTGTGGGAGCAGTGCCTGGACGTTTCCGATTTGGGAGCTGGGCTGTGGCTGTGCTGAGAAGGAACGTCCCCACTGTGTTGTGGCTAGGAAGCTCAGAGCGCCAGTGCTTGTGGGGCTGTGGAAGGGCTGCCTAGGGAAGGTGTTGGCCAGCAAGAGCTTTCAGTGCTAGCCCCTTTGGTGTGGGAGCAGTGGCTGGACGTTTCCGATTTGGGAGCTGGGCTGTGGCTGTGCCGAGAAGGAACGTCCCCACTGTGCTGTGGCTAGGAAGCTCAGAGCGCCAGTGCTTGTGGGGCTGTGGAAGGGCTGCCTAGGGAAGGTGATGGCCAGCAAGAGCTTTCAGTGCTAGCCCCTTTGGTGTGGGAGCAGTGGCTGGACGTTTCCGATTTGGGAGCTGGGCTGTGGCTGTGCCGAGAAGGAACGTCCCCACTGTGTTGTGGCTAGGAAGCTCAGAGCGCCAGTGCTTGTGGGGCTGTGGAAGGGCTGCCTAGGGAAGGTGTTGGCCAGCAAGAGCTTTCAGTGCTAGCCCCTTTGGTGTGGGAGCAGTGGCTGGACGTTTCCGATTTGGGAGCTGGGCTGTGGCTGTGCTGAGAAGGAACGTCCCCACTGTGCTGTGGCTAGGAAGCTCAGAGCGCCAGTGCTTGTGGGGCTGTGGAAGGGCTGCCTAGGGAAGGTGATGGCCAGCAAGAGCTTTCAGTGCTAGCCCCTTTGGTGTGGGAGCAGTGGCTGGACGTTTCCGATTTGGGAGCTGGGCTGTGGCTGTGCCGAGAAGGAACGTCCCCACTGTGCTGTGGCTAGGAAGCTCAGAGCGCCCGTGCTTGTGGGGCTGTGGAAGGGCTGCCTAGGGAAGGTGATGGCCAGCAAGAGCTTTCAGTGCTGGCCCCTTTGGTGTGGGAGCAGTGGGTGGACGTTTCCGATTTGGGAGCTGGGCTGTGGCTGTGCTGAGAAGGAACGTCCCCACTGTGGTGTGGCTAGGAAGCTCAGAGCGCCAGTGCTTGTGGGGCTGTGGAAGGGCTGCCTAGGGAAGGTGATGGCCAGCAAGAGCTTTCAGTGCTAGCCCCTTTGGTGTGGGAGCAGTGGCTGGACGTTTCCGATTTGGGAGCTGGGCTGTGGCTGTGCCGAGAAGGAACGTCCCCACTGTGCTGTGGCTAGGAAGCTCAGAGCGCCAGTGCTTGTGGGGCTGTGGAAGGGCTGCCTAGGGAAGGTGATGGCCAGCAAGAGCTTTCAGTGCTAGCCCCTTTGGTGTGGGAGCAGTGGCTGGACGTTTCCGATTTGGGAGCTGGGCTGTGGCTGTGCCGAGAAGGAACGTCCCCACTGTGTTGTGGCTAGGAAGCTCAGAGCGCCTGTGCTTGTGGGGCTGTGGAAGGGCTGCCTAGGGAAGGTGTTGGCCAGCAAGAGCTTTCAGTGCTAGCCCCTTTGGTGTGGGAGCAGTGCCTGGACGTTTCCGATTTGGGAGCTGGGCTGTGGCTGTGCTGAGAAGGAACGTCCCCACTGTGCTGTGGCTAGGAAGCTCAGAGCGCCCGTGCTTGTGGGGCTGTGGAAGGGCTGCCTAGGGAAGGTGATGGCCAGCAAGAGCTTTCAGTGCTAGCCCCTTTGGTGTGGGAGCAGTGGCTGGACGTTTCCGATTTGGGAGCTGGGCTGTGGCTGTGCCGAGAAGGAACGTCCCCACTGTGCTGTGGCTAGGAAGCTCAGAGCGCCAGTGCTTGTGGGGCTGTGGAAGGGCTGCCTAGGGCAGGTGATGGCCAGCAAGAGCTTTCAGTGCTGGCCCCTTTCGTGTGGGAGCAGTGGCTGGACGTTTCCGATTTGGGAGCTGGGCTGTGGCTGTGGTGAGAAGGAACGTCCCCACTGTGCTGTGGCTAGGAAGCTCAGAGCGCCAGTGCTTGTGGGGCTGTGGAAGGGCTGCCTAGGGCAGGTGATGGCCAGCAAGAGCTTTCAGTGCTGGCCCCTTTCGTGTGGGAGCAGTGGCTGGACGTTTCCGATTTGGGAGCTGGGCTGTGGCTGTGCCGAGAAGGAACGTCCCCACTGTGCTGTGGCTAGGAAGCTCAGAGCGCCAGTGCTTGTGGGGCTGTGGAAGGGCTGCCTAGGGAAGGTGATGGCCAGCAAGAGCTTTCAGTGCTAGCCCCTTTGGTGTGGGAGCAGTGGCTGGACGTTTCCGATTTGGGAGCTGGGTTGTGGCTGTGCTGAGAAGGAACGTCCCCACTGTGCTGTGACTAGGAAGCTCAGAGCGCCAGTGCTTGTGGGGCTGTGGAAGGGCTGCCTAGGGAAGGTGATGGCCAGCAAGAGCTTTCAGTGCTAGCCCCTTTGGTGTGGGAGCAGTGGCTGGACGTTTTGAATTTCGGAGCTGGGCTGTGGCTGTGCTGAGAAGGAACGTCCCCACTGTGCTGTGGCTAGGAAGCTCAGAGCGCCCGTGCTTGTGGGGCGGTGGAAGGGCTGCCTAGGGAAGGTGATGGCCAGCAAGAGCTTTCAGTGCTAGCCCCTTTGGTGTGGGAGCAGTGGCTGGACGTTTTGAATTTCGGAGCTGGGCTGTGGCTGTGCCGAGAAGGAACGTCCCCACTGTGCTGTGGCTAGGAAGCTCAGAGCGCCAGTGCTTGTGGGGCTGTGGAAGGGCTGCCTAGGGAAGGTGATGGCCAGCAAGAGCTTTCAGTGCTGGCCCCTTTGGTGTGGGAGCAGTGGCTGGACGTTTCCGATTTGGGAGCTGGGCTGTGGCTGTGCCGAGAAGGAACGTCCCCACTGTGCTGTGGCTAGGAAGCTCAGAGCGCCAGTGCTTGTGGGGCTGTGGAAGGGCTGCCTAGGGATGGAGATGGCCAGCAAGAGCTTTCAGTGCTAGCCCCTTTGGTGTGGGAGCAGTGGCTGGATGTTTCGAATTTCGGAGCTGGGCTCTGGCTGTGCCGAGAAGGAACGTCCCCACTGTGCTGTGGCTAGGAAGCTCAGAGCGCCAGTGCTTGTGGGGCTGTGGAAGGGCTGCCTAGGGCAGGTGATGGCCAGCAAGAGCTTTCAGTGCTAGCCCCTTTGGTGTGGGAGCAGTGGCTGGACGTTTTGAATTTCGGAGCTGGGCTGTGGCTGTGCCGAGAAGGAACGTCCCCACTGTGCTGTGGCTAGGAAGCTCAGAGCGCCCGTGCTTGTGGGGCTGTGGAAGGGCTGCCTAGGGAAGGTGATGGCCAGCAAGAGCTTTCAGTGCTGGCCCCTTTGGTGTGGGAGCAGTGGGTGGACGTTTCCGATTTGGGAGCTGGGCTGTGGCTGTGCTGAGAAGGAACGTCCCCACTGTGGTGTGGCTAGGAAGCTCAGAGCGCCAGTGCTTGTGGGGCTGTGGAAGGGCTGCCTAGGGAAGGTGATGGCCAGCAAGAGCTTTCAGTGCTAGCCCCTTTGGTGTGGGAGCAGTGGCTGGACGTTTCCGATTTGGGAGCTGGGCTGTGGCTGTGCCGAGAAGGAACGTCCCCACTGTGCTGTGGCTAGGAAGCTCAGAGCGCCAGTGCTTGTGGGGCTGTGGAAGGGCTGCCTAGGGAAGGTGATGGCCAGCAAGAGCTTTCAGTGCTAGCCCCTTTGGTGTGGGAGCAGTGGCTGGACGTTTCCGATTTGGGAGCTGGGCTGTGGCTGTGCCGAGAAGGAACGTCCCCACTGTGTTGTGGCTAGGAAGCTCAGAGCGCCTGTGCTTGTGGGGCTGTGGAAGGGCTGCCTAGGGAAGGTGTTGGCCAGCAAGAGCTTTCAGTGCTAGCCCCTTTGGTGTGGGAGCAGTGGCTGGACGTTTCCGATTTGGGAGCTGGGCTGTGGCTGTGCTGAGAAGGAACGTCCCCACTGTGGTGTGGCTAGGAAGCTCAGAGCGCCAGTGCTTGTGGGGCTGTGGAAGGGCTGCCTAGGGAAGGTGATGGCCAGCAAGAGCTTTCAGTGCTAGCCCCTTTGGTGTGGGAGCAGTGGCTGGACGTTTCCGATTTGGGAGCTGGGCTGTGGCTGTGCCGAGAAGGAACGTCCCCACTGTGCTGTGGCTAGGAAGCTCAGAGCGCCAGTGCTTGTGGGGCTGTGGAAGGGCTGCCTAGGGAAGGTGATGGCCAGCAAGAGCTTTCAGTGCTAGCCCCTTTGGTGTGGGAGCAGTGGCTGGACGTTTTGAATTTCGGAGCTGGGCTGTGGCTGTGCTGAGAAGGAACGTCCCCACTGTGCTGTGGCTAGGAAGCTCAGAGCGCCCGTGCTTGTGGGGCGGTGGAAGGGCTGCCTAGGGAAGGTGATGGCCAGCAAGAGCTTTCAGTGCTAGCCCCTTTGGTGTGGGAGCAGTGGCTGGACGTTTTGAATTTCGGAGCTGGGCTGTGGCTGTGCCGAGAAGGAACGTCCCCACTGTGCTGTGGCTAGGAAGCTCAGAGCGCCAGTGCTTGTGGGGCTGTGGAAGGGCTGCCTAGGGAAGGTGATGGCCAGCAAGAGCTTTCAGTGCTGGCCCCTTTGGTGTGGGAGCAGTGGCTGGACGTTTCGAATTTCGGAGCTGGGCTCTGGCTGTGCCGAGAAGGAACGTCCCCACTGTGCTGTGGCTAGGAAGCTCAGAGCGCCAGTGCTTGTGGGGCTGTGGAAGGGCTGCCTAGGGCAGGTGATGGTCAGCAAGAGCTTTCAGTGCTACCCCCTTTGGTGTGGGAGCAGTGGCTGGACGTTTCGAATTTCGGAGCTGGGCTGTGGCTGTGCTGAGAAGGAACGTCCCCACTGTGCTGTGGCTAGGAAGCTCAGAGCGCCCGTGCTTGTGGGGCTGTGGAAGGGCTGCCTAGGGAAGGTGATGGCCAGCAAGAGCTTTCAGTGCTAGCCCCTTTGGTGTGGGAGCAGTGGCTGGACGTTTCCGATTTGGGAGCTGGGCTGTGGCTGTGCTGAGAAGGAACGTCCCCACTGTGGTGTGGCTAGGAAGCTCAGAGCGCCAGTGCTTGTGGGGCTGTGGAAGGGCTGCCTAGGGAAGGTGATGGCCAGCAAGAGCTTTCAGTGCTAGCCCCTTTGGTGTGGGAGCAGTGGCTGGACGTTTCCGATTTGGGAGCTGGGCTGTGGCTGTGCCGAGAAGGAACGTCCCCACTGTGCTGTGGCTAGGAAGCTCAGAGCGCCAGTGCTTGTGGGGCTGTGGAAGGGCTGCCTAGGGAAGGTGATGGCCAGCAAGAGCTTTCAGTGCTAGCCCCTTTGGTGTGGGAGCAGTGGCTGGACGTTTCCGATTTGGGAGCTGGGCTGTGGCTGTGCCGAGAAGGAACGTCCCCACTGTGTTGTGGCTAGGAAGCTCAGAGCGCCTGTGCTTGTGGGGCTGTGGAAGGGCTGCCTAGGGAAGGTGTTGGCCAGCAAGAGCTTTCAGTGCTAGCCCCTTTGGTGTGGGAGCAGTGGCTGGACGTTTCCGATTTGGGAGCTGGGCTGTGGCTGTGCTGAGAAGGAACGTCCCCACTGTGCTGTGGCTAGGAAGCTCAGAGCGCCAGTGCTTGTGGGGCTGTGGAAGGGCTGCCTAGGGAAGGTGATGGCCAGCAAGAGCTTTCAGTGCTAGCCCCTTTGGTGTGGGAGCAGTGGCTGGACGTTTCCGATTTGGGAGCTGGGCTGTGGCTGTGCCGAGAAGGAACGTCCCCACTGTGCTGTGGCTAGGAAGCTCAGAGCGCCAGTGCTTGTGGGGCTGTGGAAGGGCTGCCTAGGGCAGGTGATGGCCAGCAAGAGCTTTCAGTGCTGGCCCCTTTCGTGTGGGAGCAGTGGCTGGACGTTTCCGATTTGGGAGCTGGGCTGTGGCTGTGCTGAGAAGGAACGTCCCCACTGTGCTGTGGCTAGGAAGCTCAGAGCGCCAGTGCTTGTGGGGCTGTGGAAGGGCTGCCTAGGGCAGGTGATGGCCAGCAAGAGCTTTCAGTGCTGGCCCCTTTCGTGTGGGAGCAGTGGCTGGACGTTTTCGATTTGGGAGCTGGGCTGTGGCTGTGGTGAGAAGGAACGTCCCCACTGTGCTGTGGCTAGGAAGCTCAGAGCGCCAGTGCTTGTGGGGCTGTGGAAGGGCTGCCTAGGGAAGGTGATGGCCAGCAAGAGCTTTCAGTGCTAGCCCCTTTGGTGTGGGAGCAGTGGCTGGACGTTTCCGATTTGGGACCTGGGTTGTGGCTGTGCTGAGAAGGAACGTCCCCACTGTGCTGTGACTAGGAAGCTCAGAGCGCCCGTGCTTGTGGGGCTGTGGAAGGGCTGCCTAGGGAAGGTGATGGCCAGCAAGAGCTTTCAGTGCTGGCCCCTTTCGTGTGGGAGCAGTGGCTGGACGTTTCCGATTTGGGAGCTGGGCTGTGGCTGTGCTGAGAAGGAACGTCCCCACTGTGCTGTGGCTAGGAAGCTCAGAGCGCCAGTGCTTGTGGGGCTGTGGAAGGGCTGCCTAGGGCAGGTGATGGCCAGCAAGAGCTTTCAGTGCTGGCCCCTTTCGTGTGGGAGCAGTGGCTGGACGTTTCCGATTTGGGAGCTGGGCTGTGGCTGTGGTGAGAAGGAACGTCCCCACTGTGCTGTGGCTAGGAAGCTCAGAGCGCCAGTGCTTGTGGGGCTGTGGAAGGGCTGCCTAGGGAAGGTGATGGCCAGCAAGAGCTTTCAGTGCTAGCCCCTTTGGTGTGGGAGCAGTGGCTGGACGTTTCCGATTTGGGAGCTGGGCTGTGGCTGTGCTGGGAAGGAACGTCCCCACTGTGCTGTGACTAGGAAGCTCAGAGCGCCCGTGCTTGTGGGGCTGTGGAAGGGCTGCCTAGGGAAGGTGATGGCCAGCAAGAGCTTTCAGTGCTAGCCCCTTTGGTGTGGGAGCAGTGGCTGGACGTTTTGAATTTCGGAGCTGGGCTGTGGCTGTGCCGAGAAGGAACGTCCCCACTGTGCTGTGGCTAGGAAGCTCAGAGCGCCCGTGCTTGTGGGGCTGTGGAAGGGCTGCCTAGGGAAGGTGATGGCCAGCAAGAGCTTTCAGTGCTAGCCCCTTTGGTGTGGGAGCAGTGGCTGGACGTTTTGAATTTCGGAGCTGGGCTGTGGCTGTGCCGAGAAGGAACGTCCCCACTGTGCTGTGGCTAGGAAGCTCAGAGCGCCAGTGCTTGTGGGGCTGTGGAAGGGCTGCCTAGGGCAGGTGATGGTCAGCAAGAGCTTTCAGTGCTACCCCCTTTGGTGTGGGAGCAGTGGCTGGACGTTTCGAATTTCGGAGCTGGGCTGTGGCTGTGCTGAGAAGGAACGTCCCCACTGTGCTGTGGCTAGGAAGCTCAGAGCGCCCGTGCTTGTGGGGCTGTGGAAGGGCTGCCTAGGGAAGGTGATGGCCAGCAAGAGCTTTCAGTGCTGGCCCCTTTGGTGTGGGAGCAGTGGGTGGACGTTTCCGATTTGGGAGCTGGGCTGTGGCTGTGCTGAGAAGGAACGTCCCCACTGTGGTGTGGCTAGGAAGCTCAGAGCGCCAGTGCTTGTGGGGCTGTGGAAGGGCTGCCTAGGGAAGGTGATGGCCAGCAAGAGCTTTCAGTGCTAGCCCCTTTGGTGTGGGAGCAGTGGCTGGACGTTTCCGATTTGGGAGCTGGGCTGTGGCTGTGCCGAGAAGGAACGTCCCCACTGTGCTGTGGCTAGGAAGCTCAGAGCGCCAGTGCTTGTGGGGCTGTGGAAGGGCTGCCTAGGGAAGGTGATGGCCAGCAAGAGCTTTCAGTGCTGGCCCCTTTCGTGTGGGAGCAGTGGCTGGACGTTTCCGATTTGGGAGCTGGGCTGTGGCTGTGGTGAGAAGGAACGTCCCCACTGTGCTGTGGCTAGGAAGCTCAGAGCGCCAGTGCTTGTGGGGCTGTGGAAGGGCTGCCTAGGGAAGGTGATGGCCAGCAAGAGCTTTCAGTGCTAGCCCCTTTGGTGTGGGAGCAGTGGCTGGACGTTTCCGATTTGGGACCTGGGTTGTGGCTGTGCTGAGAAGGAACGTCCCCACTGTGCTGTGACTAGGAAGCTCAGAGCGCCCGTGCTTGTGGGGCTGTGGAAGGGCTGCCTAGGGAAGGTGATGGCCAGCAAGAGCTTTCAGTGCTAGCCCCTTTGGTGTGGGAGCAGTGGCTGGACGTTTTGAATTTCGGAGCTGGGCTGTGGCTGTGCCGAGAAGGAACGTCCCCACTGTGCTGTGGCTAGGAAGCTCAGAGCGCCAGTGCTTGTGGGGCTGTGGAAGGGCTGCCTAGGGATGGAGATGGCCAGCAAGAGCTTTCAGTGCTAGCCCCTTTGGTGTGGGAGCAGTGGCTGGACGTTTCGAATTTCGGAGCTGGGCTCTGGCTGTGCCGAGAAGGAACGTCCCCACTGTGCTGTGGCTAGGAAGCTCAGAGCGCCAGTGCTTGTGGGGCTGTGGAAGGGCTGCCTAGGGCAGGTGATGGTCAGCAAGAGCTTTCAGTGCTACCCCCTTTGGTGTGGGAGCAGTGGCTGGACGTTTCGAATTTCGGAGCTGGGCTGTGGCTGTGCTGAGAAGGAACGTCCCCACTGTGCTGTGGCTAGGAAGCTCAGAGCGCCAGTGCTTGTGGGGCTGTGGAAGGGCTGCCTAGGGAAGGTGAGGGCCAGCAAGAGCTTTCAGTGCTAGCCCCTTTGGTGTCGGAGCAGTGGCTGGACGTTTTGAATTTCGGAGCTGGGCACTGGCTGTGCTGAGAAGGAACGTCCCCACTGTGCTGTGGCTAGGAAGCTCAGAGCGCCAGTGCTTGTGGGGCTGTGGAAGGGCTGCCTAGGGAAGGTGATGGCCAGCAAGAGCTTTCAGTGCTGGCCCCTTTCGTGTGGGAGCAGTGGCTGGACGTTTTAAATTTCGGAGCTGGGCTGTGGCTGTGCCGAGAAGGAACGTCCCCACTGTGCTGTGGCTAGGAAGCTCAGAGCGCCAGTGCTTGTGGGGCTGTGGAAGGGCTGCCTAGGGCAGGTGATGGCCAGCAAGAGCTTTCAGTGCTAGCCCCTTTGGTGTGGGAGCAGTGGCTGGACGTTTCGAATTTCGGAGCTGGGCTGTGGCTGTGCCGAGAAGGAACGTCCCCACTGTGCTGTGGCTAGGAAGCTCAGAGCGCCAGTGCTTGTGGGGCTGTGGAAGGGCTGCCTAGGGAAGGTGATGGCCAGCAAGAGCTTTCAGTGCTAGCCCCTTTGGTGTGGGAGCAGTGGCTGGACGTTTCCGATTTGGGAGCTGGGCTGTGGCTGTGCTGGGAAGGAACGTCCCCACTGTGCTGTGGCTAGGAAGCTCAGAGCGCCAGTGCTTGTGGGGCTGTGGAAGGGCTGCCTAGGGAAGGTGATGGCCAGCAAGAGCTTTCAGTGCTAGCCCCTTTGGTGTGGGAGCAGTGGCTGGACGTTTTGAATTTCGGAGCTGGGCTGTGGCTGTGCCGAGAAGGAACGTCCCCACTGTGCTGTGGCTAGGAAGCTCAGAGCGCCAGTGCTTGTGGGGCTGTGGAAGGGCTGCCTAGGGAAGGTGATGGCCAGCAAGAGCTTTCAGTGCTGGCCCCTTTGGTGTGGGAGCAGTGGCTGGACGTTTCCGATTTGGGAGCTGGGCTGTGGCTGTGCTGGGAAGGAACGTCCCCACTGTGCTGTGGCTAGGAAGCTCAGAGCGCCAGTGCTTGTGGGGCTGTGGAAGGGCTGCCTAGGGATGGAGATGGCCAGCAAGAGCTTTCAGTGCTAGCCCCTTTGGTGTGGGAGCAGTGTCTGGACGTTTTGAATTTCGGAGCTGGGCTCTGGCTGTGCCGAGAAGGAACGTCCCCACTGTGCTGTGGCTAGGAAGCTCAGAGCGCCAGTGCTTGTGGGGCTGTGGAAGGGCTGCCTAGGGCAGGTGATGGTCAGCAAGAGCTTTCAGTGCTACCCCCTTTGGTGTGGGAGCAGTGGCTGGACGTTTCGAATTTCGGAGCTGGGCTGTGGCTGTGCTGAGAAGGAACGTCCCCACTGTGCTGTGGCTAGGAAGCTCAGAGCGCCAGTGCTTGTGGGGCTGTGGAAGGGCTGCCTAGGGAAGGTGAGGGCCAGCAAGAGCTTTCAGTGCTAGCCCCTTTGGTGTGGGAGCAGTGGCTGGACGTTTCCGATTTGGGAGCTGGGCCCTGGCTGTGCTGGGAAGGAACGTCCCCAGTCTGCTGCTGCTAGGAAGCTCAGAGCGCCAGTGCTTGTGGGGCTGTGGAAGGGCTGCCTAGGGAAGGTGATGGCCAGCAAGAGCTTTCAGTGCTGGCCCCTTTCGTGTGGGAGCAGTGGCTGGACGTTTTAAATTTCGGAGCTGGGCTGTGGCTGTGCCGAGAAGGAACGTCCCCACTGTGCTGTGGCTAGGAAGCTCAGAGCGCCAGTGCTTGTGGGGCTGTGGAAGGGCTGCCTAGGGAAGGTGATGGCCAGCAAGAGCTTTCAGTGCTAGCCCCTTTGGTGTGGGAGCAGTGGCTGGACGTTTTGAATTTCGGAGCTGGGCTGTGGCTGTGGTGAGAAGGAACGTCCCCACTGTGCTGTGGCTAGGAAGCTCAGAGCGCCAGTGCTTGTGGGGCTGTGGAAGGGCTGCCTAGGGAAGGTGATGGCCAGCAAGAGCTTTCAGTGCTAGCCCCTTTGGTGTGGGAGCAGTGGCTGGACGTTTCCGATTTGGGACCTGGGTTGTGGCTGTGCTGAGAAGGAACGTCCCCACTGTGCTGTGACTAGGAAGCTCAGAGCGCCCGTGCTTGTGGGGCTGTGGAAGGGCTGCCTAGGGAAGGTGATGGCCAGCAAGAGCTTTCAGTGCTAGCCCCTTTGGTGTGGGAGCAGTGGCTGGACGTTTCCGATTTGGGAGCTGGGCTGTGGCTGTGCTGGGAAGGAACGTCCCCACTGTGCTGTGGCTAGGAAGCTCAGAGCGCCAGTGCTTGTGGGGCTGTGGAAGGGCTGCCTAGGGAAGGTGATGGCCAGCAAGAGCTTTCAGTGCTAGCCCCTTTGGTGTGGGAGCAGTGGCTGGACGTTTTGAATTTCGGAGCTGGGCTGTGGCTGTGCCGAGAAGGAACGTCCCCAGTGTGCTGTGGCTAGGAAGCTCAGAGCGCCAGTGCTTGTGGGGCTGTGGAAGGGCTGCCTAGGGAAGGTGATGGCCAGCAAGAGCTTTCAGTGCTAGCCCCTTTGGTGTGGGAGCAGTGGCTGGACGTTTCCGATTTGGGAGCTGGGCTGTGGCTGTGGTGAGAAGGAACGTCCCCACTGTGCTGTGGCTAGGAAGCTCAGAGCGCCAGTGCTTGTGGGGCTGTGGAAGGGCTGCCTAGGGAAGGTGATGGCCAGCAAGAGCTTTCAGTGCTAGCCCCTTTGGTGTGGGAGCAGTGGCTGGACGTTTCCGATTTGGGACCTGGGTTGTGGCTGTGCTGAGAAGGAACGTCCCCACTGTGCTGTGACTAGGAAGCTCAGAGCGCCCGTGCTTGTGGGGCTGTGGAAGGGCTGCCTAGGGAAGGTGATGGCCAGCAAGAGCTTTCAGTGCTAGCCCCTTTGGTGTGGGAGCAGTGGCTGGACGTTTTGAATTTCGGAGCTGGGCTGTGGCTGTGCCGAGAAGGAACGTCCCCACTGTGCTGTGGCTAGGAAGCTCAGAGCGCCAGTGCTTGTGGGGCTGTGGAAGGGCTGCCTAGGGATGGAGATGGCCAGCAAGAGCTTTCAGTGCTAGCCCCTTTGGTGTGGGAGCAGTGGCTGGACGTTTCGAATTTCGGAGCTGGTCTCTGGCTGTGCCGAGAAGGAACGTCCCCACTGTGCTGTGGCTAGGAAGCTCAGAGCGCCAGTGCTTGTGGGGCTGTGGAAGGGCTGCCTAGGGCAGGTGATGGTCAGCAAGAGCTTTCAGTGCTACCCCCTTTGGTGTGGGAGCAGTGGCTGGACGTTTCGAATTTCGGAGCTGGGCTGTGGCTGTGCTGAGAAGGAACGTCCCCACTGTGCTGTGGCTAGGAAGCTCAGAGCGCCAGTGCTTGTGGGGCTGTGGAAGGGCTGCCTAGGGAAGGTGAGGGCCAGCAAGAGCTTTCAGTGCTAGCCCGTTTGGTGTCGGAGCAGTGGCTGGACGTT
The DNA here is from genome assembly GCF_965638725.1 of Aptenodytes patagonicus. Classification (NCBI taxonomy): domain Eukaryota; kingdom Metazoa; phylum Chordata; class Aves; order Sphenisciformes; family Spheniscidae; genus Aptenodytes; species Aptenodytes patagonicus. The sequence goes on along the minus strand of NW_027472033.1, from coordinate 257,689 downwards.
TTGAATTTCGGAGCTGGGCACTGGCTGTGCTGAGAAGGAACGTCCCCACTGTGCTGTGGCTAGGAAGCTCAGAGCGCCAGTGCTTGTGGGGCTGTGGAAGGGCTGCCTAGGGAAGGTGATGGCCAGCAAGAGCTTTCAGTGCTGGCCCCTTTCGTGTGGGAGCAGTGGCTGGACGTTTTAAATTTCGGAGCTGGGCTGTGGCTGTGCCGAGAAGGAACGTCCCCACTGTGCTGTGGCTAGGAAGCTCAGAGCGCCAGTGCTTGTGGGGCTGTGGAAGGGCTGCCTAGGGCAGGTGATGGCCAGCAAGAGCTTTCAGTGCTAGCCCCTTTGGTGTGGGAGCAGTGGCTGGACGTTTCGAATTTCGGAGCTGGGCTGTGGCTGTGCCGAGAAGGAACGTCCCCACTGTGCTGTGGCTAGGAAGCTCAGAGCGCCAGTGCTTGTGGGGCTGTGGAAGGGCTGCCTAGGGAAGGTGATGGCCAGCAAGAGCTTTCAGTGCTAGCCCATTTGGTGTGGGAGCAGTGGCTGGACGTTTCCGATTTGGGAGCTGGGCTGTGGCTGTGCTGGGAAGGAACGTCCCCACTGTGCTGTGGCTAGGAAGCTCAGAGCGCCAGTGCTTGTGGGGCTGTGGAAGGGCTGCCTAGGGAAGGTGATGGCCAGCAAGAGCTTTCAGTGCTAGCCCCTTTGGTGTGGGAGCAGTGGCTGGACGTTTTGAATTTCGGAGCTGGGCTGTGGGGGTGCCGAGAAGGAACGTCCCCACTGTGCTGTGGCTAGGAAGCTCAGAGCGCCAGTGCTTGTGGGGCTGTGGAAGGGCTGCCTAGGGAAGGTGATGGCCAGCAAGAGCTTTCAGTGCTGGCCCCTTTGGTGTGGGAGCAGTGGCTGGACGTTTCCGATTTGGGAGCTGGGCTGTGGCTGTGCTGGGAAGGAACGTCCCCACTGTGCTGTGGCTAGGAAGCTCAGAGCACCAGTGCTTGTGGGGCTGTGGAAGGGCTGCCTAGGGATGGAGATGGCCAGCAACAGCTTTCAGTGCTAGCCCCTTTGGTGTGGGAGCAGTGGCTGGACGTTTCGAATTTCGGAGCTGGGCTCTGGCTGTGCCGAGAAGGAACGTCCCCACTGTGCTGTGGCTAGGAAGCTCAGAGCGCCAGTGCTTGTGGGGCTGTGGAAGGGCTGCCTAGGGCAGGTGATGGTCAGCAAGAGCTTTCAGTGCTACCCCCTTTGGTGTGGGAGCAGTGGCTGGACGTTTCGAATTTCGGAGCTGGGCTGTGGCTGTGCTGAGAAGGAACGTCCCCACTGTGCTGTGGCTAGGAAGCTCAGAGCGCCAGTGCTTGTGGGGCTGTGGAAGGGCTGCCTAGGGAAGGTGAGGGCCAGCAAGAGCTTTCAGTGCTAGCCCCTTTGGTGTGGGAGCAGTGGCTGGACGTTTCCGATTTGGGAGCTGGGCCCTGGCTGTGCTGGGAAGGAACGTCCCCAGTCTGCTGCTGCTAGGAAGCTCAGAGCGCCAGTGCTTGTGGGGCTGTGGAAGGGCTGCCTAGGGAAGGTGATGGCCAGCAAGAGCTTTCAGTGCTGGCCCCTTTCGTGTGGGAGCAGTGGCTGGACGTTTTAAATTTCGGAGCTGGGCTGTGGCTGTGCCGAGAAGGAACGTCCCCACTGTGCTGTGGCTAGGAAGCTCAGAGCGCCAGTGCTTGTGGGGCTGTGGAAGGGCTGCCTAGGGCAGGTGATGGCCAGCAAGAGCTTTCAGTGCTAGCCCCTTTGGTGTGGGAGCAGTGGCTGGACGTTTCGAATTTCGGAGCTGGGCTGTGGCTGTGCCGAGAAGGAACGTCCCCACTGTGGTGTGGCTAGGAAGCTCAGAGCGCCAGTGCTTGTGGGGCTGTGGAAGGGCTGCCTAGGGAAGGTGATGGCCAGCAAGAGCTTTCAGTGCTAGCCCCTTTGGTGTGGGAGCAGTGGCTGGACGTTTCCGATTTGGGAGCTGGGCTGTGGCTGTGCTGGGAAGGAACGTCCCCACTGTGCTGTGGCTAGGAAGCTCAGAGCGCCAGTGCTTGTGGGGCTGTGGAAGGGCTGCCTAGGGAAGGTGATGGCCAGCAAGAGCTTTCAGTGCTAGCCCCTTTGGTGTGGGAGCAGTGGCTGGACGTTTTGAATTTCGGAGCTGGGCTGTGGCTGTGCCGAGAAGGAACGTCCCCACTGTGCTGTGGCTAGGAAGCTCAGAGCGCCAGTGCTTGTGGGGCTGTGGAAGGGCTGCCTAGGGAAGGTGATGGCCAGCAAGAGCTTTCAGTGCTAGCCCCTTTGGTGTGGGAGCAGTGGCTGGACGTTTTGAATTTCGGAGCTGGGCTGTGGCTGTGGTTCGAAGGAACATCCCCACTGTGCTGTGGCTAGGAAGCTCAGAGCGCCAGTGCTTGTGGGGCTGTGGAAGGGCTGCCTAGGGAAGGAGATGGCCAGCAAGAGCTTTCAGTGCTAGCCCCTTTGGTGTGGGAGCAGTGGCTGGACGTTTTGAATTTCGGAGCTGGGCTGTGGCTGTGGTTCGAAGGAACATCCCCACTGTGCTGTGGCTAGGAAGCTCAGAGCGCCAGTGCTTGTGGGGCTGTGGAAGGGCTGCCTAGGGAAGGTGATGGCCAGCAAGAGCTTTCAGTGCTAGCCCCTTTGGTGTGGGAGCAGTGGCTGGACGTTTCGAATTTCGGAGCTGGGCACTGGCTGTGCTGAGAAGGAACGTCCCCACTGTGCTGTGCCTAGGAAGCTCAGAGCGCCCGTGCTTGTGGGGCTGTGGAAGGGCTGCCTAGGGCAGGTGATGGCCAGCAAGAGCTTTCAGTGCTAGCCCCTTTGGTGTGGGAGCAGTGGCTGGACGTTTCGAATTTCGGAGCTGGGCTGTGGCTGTGCCGAGAAGGAACGTCCCCACTGTGCTGTGGCTAGGAAGCTCAGAGCGCCAGTGCTTGTGGGGCTGTGGAAGGGCTGCCTAGGGAAGGTGATGGCCAGCAAGAGCTTTCAGTGCTAGCCCCTTTGGTGTGGGAGCAGTGGCTGGACGTTTTGAATTTCGGAGCTGGGCTGTGGCTGTGCCGAGAAGGAACGTCCCCACTGTGCTGTGGCTAGGAAGCTCAGAGCGCCAGTGCTTGTGGGGCTGTGGAAGGGCTGCCTAGGGAAGGTGATGGCCAGCAAGAGCTTTCAGTGCTAGCCCCTTTGGTGTGGGAGCAGTGGCTGGACGTTTCGAATTTCGGAGCTGGGCTGTGGCTGTGCCGAGAAGGAACGTCCCCACTGTGCTGTGGCTAGGAAGCTCAGAGCGCCAGTGCTTGTGGGGCTGTGGAAGGGCTGCCTAGGGAAGGAGATGGCCAGCAAGAGCTTTCAGTGCTAGCCCCTTTGGTGTGGGAGCAGTGGCTGGACGTTTTGAATTTCGGAGCTGGGCTGTGGCTGTGGTTCGAAGGAACATCCCCACTGTGCTGTGGCTAGGAAGCTCAGAGCGCCAGTGCTTGTGGGGCTGTGGAAGGGCTGCCTAGGGAAGGTGATGGCCAGCAAGAGCTTTCAGTGCTAGCCCCTTTGGTGTGGGAGCAGTGGCTGGACGTTTCCGATTTGGCAGCTGGGCCCTGGCTGTGCTGGGAAGGAACGTCCCCAGTCTGCTGTGGCTAGGAAGCTCAGAGCGCCAGTGCTTGTGGGGCTGTGGAAGGGCTGCCTAGGGCAGGTGATGGCCAGCAAGAGCTTTCAGTGCTAGCCCCTTTGGTGTGGGAGCAGTGGCTGGACGTTTCGAATTTCGGAGCTGGGCTGTGGCTGTGCCGAGAAGGAACGTCCCCACTGTGCTGTGGCTAGGAAGCTCAGAGCGCCAGTGCTTGTGGGGCTGTGGAAGGGCTGCCTAGGGCAGGTGATGGCCAGCAAGAGCTTTTAGTGCTAGCCCCTTTGGTGTGGGAGCAGTGGCTGGACGTTTCCGATTTGGGAGCTGGGCCCTGGCTGTGCTGGGAAGGAACGTCCCCACTGTGCTGTGGCTAGGAAGCTCAGAGCGCCAGTGCTTGTGGGGCTGTGGAAGGGCTGCCTAGGGAAGGTGAGGGCCAGCAAGAGCTTTCAGTGCTAGCCCCTTTGGTGTGGGAGCAGTGGCTGGACGTTTCCGATTTGGGAGCTGGGCTCTGGCTGTGCCGAGAAGGAACGTCCCCACTGTGGTGTGGCTAGGAAGCTCAGAGCGCCAGTGCTTGTGGGGCTGTGGAAGGGCTGCCTAGGGCAGGTGATGGCCAGCAAGAGCTTTCAGTGCTAGCCCCTTTGGTGTGGGAGCAGTGGCTGGACGTTTCCGATTTGGGAGATGGGCTGTGGCTGTGCCGAGAAGGAACGTCCCCACTGTGCTGTGGCTAGGAAGCTCAGAGCGCCAGTGCTTGTGGGGCTGTGGAAGGGCTGCCTAGGGATGGAGATGGCCAGCAAGAGCTTTCAGTGCTAGCCCCTTTCGTGTGGGAGCAGTGGCTGGACGTTTCGAATTTCGGAGCTGGGCCCTGGCTGTGCTGGGAAGGAACGTCCCCACTGTGCTGTGGCTAGGAAGCTCAGAGCGCCAGTGCTTGTGGGGCTGTGGAAGGGCTGCCTAGGGAAGGTGATGGCCAGCAAGAGCATTCAGTGCTAGCCCCTTTCGTGTGGGAGCAGTGGCTGGACGTTTCGAATTTCGGAGCTGGGCACTGGCTGTGCTGAGAAGGAACGTCCCCACTGTGCTGTGCCTAGGAAGCTCAGAGCGCCCGTGCTTGTGGGGCTGTGGAAGGGCTGCCTAGGGCAGGTGATGGCCAGCAAGAGCTTTCAGTGCTAGCCCCTTTGGTGTGGGAGCAGTGGCTGGACGTTTCCGATTTGGGAGCTGGGCCCTGGCTGTGCTGGGAAGGAACGTCCCCACTGTGCTGTGGCTAGGAAGCTCAGAGCGCCAGTGCTTGTGGGGCTGTGGAAGGGCTGCCTAGGGAAGGTGATGGCCAGCAAGAGCTTTCAGTGCTGGCCCCTTTGGTGTGGGAGCAGTGCATGGACGTTTCCGATTTGGGAGCTGGGCTGTGGCTGTGCTGGGAAGGAACGTCCCCACTGTGCTGTGGCTAGGAAGCTCAGAGCGCCAGTGCTTGTGGGGCTGTGGAAGGGCTGCCTAGGGAAGGTCATGGCCAGCAAGAGCTTTCAGTGCTAGCCCCTTTGGTGTGGGAGCAGTGGCTGGACGTTTCCGATTTGGGAGATGGGCTGTGGCTGTGCTGAGAAGGAACGTCCCCACTGTGCTGTGGCTAGGAAGCTCAGAGCGCCAGTGCTTGTGGGGCTGTGGAAGGGCTGCCTAGGGAAGGTGATGGCCAGCAAGAGCTTTCAGTGCTAGCCCCTTTGGTGTGGGAGCAGTGGCTGGACGTTTCCGATTTGGGAGCTGGGCTCTGGCTGTGCTGGGAAGGAACGTCCCCACTGTGGTGTGGCTAGGAAGCTCAGAGCGCCAGTGCTTGTGGGGCTGTGGAAGGACTGCCTAGGGAAGGTGATGGCCAGCAAGAGCTTTCAGTGCTGGCCCCTTTGGTGTGGGAGCAGTGGCTGGACGTTTCGAATTTCGGAGCTGGGCTGTGGCTGTGCTGGGAAGGAACGTCCCCACTGTGCTGTGGCTAGGAAGCTCAGAGCGCCAGTGCTTGTGGGGCTGTGGAAGGGCTGCCTAGGGAAGGTGATGGCCAGCAAGAGCTTTCAGTGCTAGCCCCTTTGGTGTGGGAGCAGTGGCTGGACGTTTCGAATTTCGGAGCTGGGCTGTGGCTGTGCCGAGAAGGAACGTCCCCACTGTGCTGTGGCTAGGAAGCTCAGAGCGCCAGTGCTTGTGGGGCTGTGGAAGGGCTGCCTAGGGAAGGTGATGGCCAGCAAGAGCTTTCAGTGCTAGCCCCTTTGGTGTGGGAGCAGTGGCTGGACGTTTTGAATTTCGGAGCTGGGCTGTGGCTGTGGTGCGAAGGAACATCCCCACTGTGCTGTGGCTAGGAAGCTCAGAGCGCCAGTGCTTGTGGGGCTGTGGAAGGGCTGCCTAGGGCAGGTGATGGTCAGCAAGAGCTTTCAGTGCTAGCCCCTTTGGTGTGGGAGCAGTGGCTGGACGTTTCGAATTTCGGAGCTGGGCTGTGGCTGTGCCGAGAAGGAACGTCCCCACTGTGCTGTGGCTAGGAAGCTCAGAGCGCCAGTGCTTGTGGGGCTGTGGAAGGGCTGCCTAGGGATGGAGATGGCCAGCAAGAGCTTTCAGTGCTAGCCCCTTTCGTGTGGGAGCAGTGGCTGGACGTTTCCGATTTGGGACCTGGGCCCTGGCTGTGCTGGGAAGGAACGTCCCCACTGTGCTGTGGCTAGGAAGCTCAGAGCGCCAGTGCTTGTGGGGCTGTGGAAGGACTGCCTAGGGAAGGTGATGGCCAGCAAGAGCTTACAGTGCTGGCCCCTTTCGTGTGGGAGCAGTGGCTGGACGTTTTGAATTTGGAGCTGGGCTGTGGCTGTGCCGAGAAGGAACGTCCCCACTGTGCTGTGGCTAGGAAGCTCAGAGCGCCAGTGCTTGTGGGGCTGTGGAAGGGCTGCCTAGGGCAGGTGATGGCCAGCAAGAGCTTTCAGTGCTAGCCCCTTTGGTGTGGGAGCAGTGGCTGGACGTTTCGAATTTCGGAGCTGGGCTCTGGCTGTGCCGAGAAGGAACGTCCCCACTGTGCTGTGGCTAGGAAGCTCAGAGCGCCAGTGCTTGTGGGGCTGTGGAAGGGCTGCCTAGGGAAGGTGATGGCCAGCAAGAGCTTTCAGTGCTAGCCCCTTTGGTGTGGGAGCAGTGGCTGGACGTTTCCGATTTGGGAGCTGGGCCCTGGCTGTGCTGGGAAGGAACGTCCCCACTGTGCTGTGGCTAGGAAGCTAAGAGCGCCAGTGCTTGTGGGGCTGTGGAAGGGCTGCCTAGGGATGGAGATGGCCAGCAAGAGCTTTCAGTGCTAGCCCCTTTGGTGTGGGAGCAGTGGCTGGACATTTCCGATTTGGGAGATGGGCTGTGGCTGTGCCGAGAAGGAACGTCCCCACTGTGCTGTGGCTAGGAAGCTCAGAGCGCCAGTGCTTGTGGGGCTGTGGAAGGGCTGCCTAGGGAAGGTGATGGCCAGCAAGAGCTTTCAGTGCTAGCCCCTTTGGTGTGGGAGCAGTGGCTGGACGTTTCCGATTTGGGAGCTGGGCTCTGGCTGTGCTGGGAAGGAACGTCCCCACTGTGGTGTGGCTAGGAAGCTCAGAGCGCCAGTGCTTGTGGGGCTGTGGAAGGGCTGCCTAGGGAAGGTGATGGCCAGCAAGAGCTTTCAGTGCTAGCCCCTTTGGTGTGGGAGCAGTGGCTGGACGTTTCCGATTTGGGAGCTGGGCCCTGGCTGTGCTGGGAAGGAACGTCCCCACTGTGCTGTGGCTAGGAAGCTCAGAGCGCCAGTGCTTGTGGGGCTGTGGAAGGGCTGCCTAGGGAAGGTGATGGCCAGCAAGAGCTTTCAGTGCTAGCCCCTTTGGTGTGGGAGCAGTGGCTGGACGTTTCCGATTTGGGACCTGGGCCCTGGCTGTGCTGGGAAGGATCGTCCCCAGTGTGCTGTGGCTAGGAAGCTCAGAGCGCCAGTGCTTGTGGGGCTGTGGAAGGGCTGCCTAGGGAAGGTGAGGGCCAGCAAGAGCTTTCAGTGCTAGCCCCTTTGGTGTCGGAGCAGTGGCTGGACGTTTCCGATTTGGGAGCTGGGCTGTGGCTGTGGTGCGAAGGAACGTCCCCACTGTGCTGTGCCTAGGAACCTCAGAGCGCCAGTGCTTGTGGGGCTGTGGAAGGGCTGCCTAGGGAAGGTGATGGCCAGCAAGAGCTTTCAGTGCTAGCCCCTTTGGTGTGGGAGCAGTGGCTGGACGTTTTGAATTTCGGAGCTGGGCTGTGGCTGTGCCGAGAAGGAACGTCCCCACTGTGCTGTGGCTAGGAATCTCAGAGCGCCAGTGCTTGTGGGGCTGTGGAAGGGCTGCCTAGGGAAAGTGATGGCCAGCAAGAGCTTTCAGTGCTAGCCCCTTTTGTGTGGGAGCAGTGGCTGGACGTTTCCGATTTGGGAGCTGGGCTGTGGCTGTGCTGAGAAGGAACGTCCCCACTGTGCTGTGGCTAGGAAGCTCAGAGCGCCAGTGCTTGTGGGGCTGTGGAAGGGCTGCCTAGGGCAGGTGATGGCCAGCAAGCTTTCAGTGCTAGCCCCTTTGGTGTGGGAGCAGTGGCTGGACGTTTCGAATTTCGGAGCTGGGCTGTGGCTGTGCCGAGAAGGAACGTCCCCACTGTGCTGTGGCTAGGAAGCTCAGAGCGCCAGTGCTTGTGGGGCTGTGGAAGGGCTGCCTAGGGAAGGTGATGGCCAGCAAGAGCTTTCAGTGCTAGCCCCTTTGGTGTGGGAGCAGTGGCTGGACGTTTCCGATTTGGGAGCTGGGCTGTGGCTGTGCCGAGAAGGAACGTCCCCACTGTGCTGTGGCTAGGAAGCTCAGAGCGCCAGTGCTTGTGGGGCTGTGGAAGGGCTGCCTAGGGAAGGTGATGGCCAGCAAGAGCTTTCAGTGCTGGCCCCTTTCGTGTGGGAGCAGTGGCTGGACGTTTTGAATTTCGGAGCTGGGCTGTGGCTGTGCCGAGAAGGAACGTCCCCACTGTGCTGTGGCTAGGAAGCTCAGAGCGCCAGTGCTTGTGGGGCTGTGGAAGGGCTGCCTAGGGAAGGTGATGGCCAGCAAGAGCTTTCAGTGCTAGCCCCTTTGGTGTGGGAGCAGTGGCTGGACGTTTCCGATTTGGGAGCTGGGCTGTGGCTGTGGTGCGAAGGAACATCCCCACTGTGCTGTGGCTAGGAAGCTCAGAGCGCCAGTGCTTGTGGGGCTGTGGAAGGGCTGCCTAGGGCAGGTGATGGCCAGCAAGAGCTTTCAGTGCTAGCCCCTTTCGTGTGGGAGCAGTGGCTGGACGTTTTGAATTTCGGAGCTGGGCTGTGGCTGTGGTGAGAAGGAACGTCCCCACTGTGCTGTGACTAGGAAGCTCAGAGCGCCAGTGCTTGTGGGGCTGTGGAAGGGCTGCCTAGGGAAGGTGATGGCCAGCAAGAGCTTTCAGTGCTAGCCCCTTTGGTGTGGGAGCAGTGGCTGGACGTTTCAAATTTCGGAGCTGGGCTGTGGCTGTGCTGAGAAGGAATGTCCCCACTGTGCTGTGGCTAGGAAGCTCAGAGCGCCAGTGCTTGTGGGGCTGTGGAAGGGCTGCCTAGGGAAGGTGATGGCCAGCAAGAGCTTTCAGTGCTAGCCCCTTTGGTGTGGGAGCAGTGGCTGGACGTTTCCGATTTGGCAGCTGGGCTGTGGCTGTGCTGAGAAGGAACGTCCCCACTGTGCTGTGGCTAGGAAGCTCAGAGCGCCAGTGCTTGTGGGGCTGTGGAAGGGCTGCCTAGGGCAGGTGATGGTCAGCAAGAGCTTTCAGTGCTACCCCCTTTGGTGTGGGAGCAGTGGCTGGACGTTTCGAATTTCGGAGCTGGGCTGTGGCTGTGCCGAGAAGGAACGTCCCCACTGTGCTGTGGCTAGGAAGCTCAGAGCGCCAGTGCTTGTGGGGCTGTGGAAGGGCTGCCTAGGGAAGGTGATGGCCAGCAAGAGCTTTCAGTGCTAGCCCCTTTGGTGTGGGAGCAGTGGCTGGACGTTTCCGATTTGGGACCTGGGCCCTGGCTGTGCTGGGAAGGAACGTCCCCACTGTGCTGTGGCTAGGAAGCTAAGAGCGCCAGTGCTTGTGGGGCTGTGGAAGGGCTGCCTAGGGATGGAGATGGCCAGCAAGAGCTTTCAGTGCTAGCCCCTTTGGTGTGGGAGCAGTGGCTGGACGTTTCCGATTTGGGAGATGGGCTGTGGCTGTGCCGAGAAGGAACGTCCCCACTGTGCTGTGGCTAGGAAGCTCAGAGCGCCAGTGCTTGTGGGGCTGTGGAAGGGCTGCCTAGGGAAGGTCATGGCCAGCAAGAGCTATCAGTGCTAGCCCCTTTCGTGTGGGAGCAGTGGCTGGACGTTTCCGATTTGGGAGCTGGGCTGTGGCTGTGCTGGGAAGGAACGTCCCCACTGTGGTGTGGCTAGGAAGCTCAGAGCGCCAGTGCTTGTGGGGCTGTGGAAGGACTGCCTAGGGAAGGTGATGGCCAGCAAGAGCTTTCAGTGCTAGCCCCTTTGGTGTGGGAGCAGTGGCTGGACGTTTCCGATTTGGGAGCTGGGCCCTGGCTGTGCTGGGAAGGAACGTCCCCACTGTGCTGTGGCTAGGAAGCTCAGAGCGCCAGTGCTTGTGGGGCTGTGGAAGGGCTGCCTAGGGCAGGTGATGGCCAGCAAGAGCTTTCAGTGCTAGCCCCTTTGGTGTGGGAGCAGTGGCTGGACGTTTCCGATTTGGGACCTGGGCCCTGGCTGTGCTGGGAAGGATCGTCCCCAGTGTGCTGTGGCTAGGAAGCTCAGAGCGCCAGTGCTTGTGGGGCTGTGGAAGGGCTGCCTAGGGAAGGTGATGGCCAGCAAGAGCTTTCAGTGCTAGCCCCTTTGGTGTGGGAGCAGTGGCTGGACGTTTTGAATTTCGGAGCTGGGCTGTGGCTGTGCCGAGAAGGAACGTCCCCACTGTGCTGTGGCTAGGAAGCTCAGAGCGCCAGTGCTTGTGGGGCTGTGGAAGGGCTGCCTAGGGAAGGTGATGGCCAGCAAGAGCTTTCAGTGCTAGCCCCTTTGGTGTGGGAGCAGTGGCTGGACGTTTTGAATTTCGGAGCTGGGCTGTGGCTGTGGTTCGAAGGAACATCCCCACTGTGGTGTGGCTAGGAAGCTCAGAGCGCCAGTGCTTGTGGGGCTGTGGAAGGGCTGCCTAGGGAAGGTGATGGCCAGCAAGAGCTTTCAGTGCTAGCCCCTTTGGTGTGGGAGCAGTGGCTGGACGTTTCCGATTTGGCAGCTGGGCCCTGGCTGTGCCGGGAAGGAACGTCCCCACTGTGCTGTGGCTAGGAAGCTCAGAGCGCCAGTGCTTGTGGGGCTGTGGAAGGGCTGCCTAGGGCAGGTGATGGCCAGCAAGAGCTTTCAGTGCTGGCCCCTTTGGTGTGGGAGCAGTGCATGGACGTTTCCGATTTGGGAGCTGGGCTGTGGCTGTGCCGAGAAGGAACGTCCCCACTGTGCTGTGGCTAGGAAGCTCAGAGCGCCAGTGCTTGCGGGGCTGTGGAAGGGCTGCCTAGGGAAGGAGATGGCCAGCAAGAGCTTTCAGTGCTAGCCCCTTTGGTGTGGGAGCAGTGGCTGGACGTTTCGAATTTCGGAGCTGGGCTGTGGCTGTGCCGAGAAGGAACGTCCCCACTGTGCTGTGGCTAGGAAGCTCAGAGCGCCAGTGCTTGTGGGGCTGTGGAAGGGCTGCCTAGGGAAGGTGATGGCCAGCAAGAGCTTTCAGTGCTAGCCCCTTTGGTGTGGGAGCAGTGGCTGGACGTTTCCGATTTGGGAGCTGGGCTGTGGCTGTGCCGAGAAGGAACGTCCCCACTGTGGTGTGGCTAGGAAGCTCAGAGCGCCAGTGCTTGTGGGGCTGTGGAAGGGCTGCCTAGGGAAGGTGATGGCCAGCAAGAGCTTTCAGTGCTAGCCCCTTTGGTGTGGGAGCAGTGGCTGGACGTTTCCGATTTGGCAGCTGGGCCCTGGCTGTGCTGGGAAGGAACGTCCCCACTGTGCTGTGGCTAGGAAGCTCAGAGCGCCAGTGCTTGTGGGGCTGTGGAAGGGCTGCCTAGGGAAGGTGATGGCCAGCAAGAGCTTTCAGTGCTAGCCCCTTTGGTGTGGGAGCAGTGGCTGGACATTTTGAATTTCGGAGCTGGGCTGTGGCTGTGCCGAGAAGGAACGTCCCCACTGTGCTGTGGCTAGGAAGCTCAGAGCGCCAGTGCTTGTGGGGCTGTGGAAGGGCTGCCTAGGGAAGGTGAGGGCCAGCAAGAGCTTTCAGTGCTAGCCCCTTTGGTGTGGGAGCAGTGGCTGGACGTTTCCGATTTGGGAGCTGGGCTGTGGCTGTGCCGAGAAGGAACGTCCCCACTGTGCTGTGGCTAGGAAGCTCAGAGCGCCAGTGCTTGTGGGGCTGTGGAAGGGCTGCCTAGGGAAGGTGATGGCCAGCAAGAGCTTTCAGTGCTAGCCCCTTTGGTGTGGGAGCAGTGGCTGGACGTTTCCGATTTGGGAGCTGGGCTGTGGCTGTGGTGCGAAGGAACATCCCCACTGTGCTGTGGCTAGGAAGCTCAGAGCGCCAGTGCTTGTGGGGCTGTGGAAGGGCTGCCTAGGGAAGGTGATGGCCAGCAAGAGCTTTCAGTGCTAGCCCCTTTGGTGTGGGAGCAGTGGCTGGACGTTTCCGATTTGGGAGCTGGGCCCTGGCTGTGCTGGGAAGGAACGTCCCCACTGTGCTGTGGCTAGGAATCTCAGAGCGCCAGTGCTTGTGGGGCTGTGGAAGGGCTGCCTAGGGAAGGTGATGGCCAGCAAGAGCTTTCAGTGCTAGCCCCTTTGGTGTGGGAGCAGTGGCTGGACGTTTTGAATTTCGGAGCTGGGCTGTGGCTGTGCCGAGAAGGAACGTCCCCACTGTGCTGTGGCTAGGAAGCTCAGAGCGCCAGTGCTTGTGGGGCTGTGGAAGGGCTGCCTAGGGAAGGTGATGGCCAGCAAGAGCTTTCAGTGCTAGCCCCTTTGGTGTGGGAGCAGTGGCTGGACGTTTTGAATTTCGGAGCTGGGCTGTGGCTGTGGTTCGAAGGAACATCCCCACTGTGCTGTGCCTAGGAAGCTCAGAGCGCCAGTGCTTGTGGGGCTGTGGAAGGGCTGCCTAGGGAAGGTGATGGCCAGCAAGAGCTTTCAGTGCTAGCCCCTTTGGTGTGGGAGCAGTGGCTGGACGTTTCCGATTTGGGAGATGGGCTGTGGCTGTGCCGGGAAGGAACGTCCCCACTGTGCTGTGGCTAGGAAGCTCAGAGCGCCAGTGCTTGTGGGGCTGTGGAAGGGCTGCCTAGGGCAGGTGATGGCCAGCAAGAGCTTTCAGTGCTGGCCCCTTTGGTGTGGGAGCAGTGCATGGACGTTTCCGATTTGGGAGCTGGGCTGTGGCTGTGGTGCGAAGGAACGTCCCCACTGTGCTGTGGCTAGGAAGCTCAGAGCGCCAGTGCTTGTGGGGCTGTGGAAGGGCTGCCTAGGGCAGGTGATGGCCAGCAAGAGCTTTCAGTGCTAGCCCCTTTGGTGTGGGAGCAGTGGCTGGACGTTTCCGATTTGGGAGCTGGGCTGTGGCTGTGCCGAGAAGGAACGTCCCCACTGTGCTGTGGCTAGGAAGCTCAGAGCGCCAGTGCTTGCGGGGCTGTGGAAGGGCTGCCTAGGGAAGGAGATGGCCAGCAAGAGCTTTCAGTGCTAGCCCCTTTGGTGTGGGAGCAGTGGCTGGACGTTTCGAATTTGGGAGCTGGGCTGTGGCTGTGCCGAGAAGGAACGTCCCCACTGTGGTGTGGCTAGGAAGCTCAGAGCGCCAGTGCTTGTGGGGCTGTGGAAGGGCTGCCTAGGGAAGGTGATGGCCAGCAAGAGCTTTCAGTGCTAGCCCCTTTGGTGTGGGAGCAGTGGCTGGACGTTTCCGATTTGGCAGCTGGGCCCTGGCTGTGCCGGGAAGGAACGTCCCCACTGTGCTGTGGCTAGGAAGCTCAGAGCGCCAGTGCTTGTGGGGCTGTGGAAGGGCTGCCTAGGGAAGGTGATGGCCAGCAAGAGCTTTCAGTGCTAGCCCCTTTGGTGTGGGAGCAGTGGCTGGACATTTTGAATTTCGGAGCTGGGCTGTGGCTGTGCCGAGAAGGAACGTCCCCACTGTGCTGTGGCTAGGAAGCTCAGAGCGCCAGTGCTTGTGGGGCTGTGGAAGGGCTGCCTAGGGAAGGTGAGGGCCAGCAAGAGCTTTCAGTGCTAGCCCCTTTGGTGTGGGAGCAGTGGCTGGACGTTTCCGATTTGGGAGCTGGGCTGTGGCTGTGCCGAGAAGGAACGTCCCCACTGTGCTGTGGCTAGGAAGCTCAGAGCGCCAGTGCTTGTGGGGCTGTGGAAGGGCTGCCTAGGGAAGGTGATGGCCAGCAAGAGCTTTCAGTGCTAGCCCCTTTGGTGTGGGAGCAGTGGCTGGACGTTTCCGATTTGGGAGCTGGGCTGTGGCTGTGGTGCGAAGGAACATCCCCACTGTGCTGTGGCTAGGAAGCTCAGAGCGCCAGTGCTTGTGGGGCTGTGGAAGGGCTGCCTAGGGAAGGTGATGGCCAGCAAGAGCTTTCAGTGCTAGCCCCTTTGGTGTGGGAGCAGTGGCTGGACGTTTCCGATTTGGGAGCTGGGCCCTGGCTGTGCTGGGAAGGAACGTCCCCACTGTGCTGTGGCTAGGAATCTCAGAGCGCCAGTGCTTGTGGGGCTGTGGAAGGGCTGCCTAGGGAAGGTGAGGGCCAGCAAGAGCTTTCAGTGCTAGCCCCTTTGGTGTGGGAGCAGTGGCTGGACGTTTTGAATTTCGGAGCTGGGCTGTGGCTGTGCCGAGAAGGAACGTCCCCACTGTGCTGTGGCTAGGAAGCTCAGAGCGCCAGTGCTTGTGGGGCTGTGGAAGGGCTGCCTAGGGAAGGTGATGGCCAGCAAGAGCTTTCAGTGCTAGCCCCTTTGGTGTGGGAGCAGTGGCTGGACGTTTTGAATTTCGGAGCTGGGCTGTGGCTGTGGTTCGAAGGAACATCCCCACTGTGCTGTGCCTAGGAAGCTCAGAGCGCCAGTGCTTGTGGGGCTGTGGAAGGGCTGCCTAGGGAAGGTGATGGCCAGCAAGAGCTTTCAGTGCTAGCCCCTTTGGTGTGGGAGCAGTGGCTGGACGTTTCCGATTTGGGAGATGGGCTGTGGCTGTGCCGGGAAGGAACGTCCCCACTGTGCTGTGGCTAGGAAGCTCAGAGCGCCAGTGCTTGTGGGGCTGTGGAAGGGCTGCCTAGGGCAGGTGATGGCCAGCAAGAGCTTTCAGTGCTGGCCCCTTTGGTGTGGGAGCAGTGCATGGACGTTTCCGATTTGGGAGCTGGGCTGTGGCTGTGGTGCGAAGGAACGTCCCCACTGTGCTGTGGCTAGGAAGCTCAGAGCGCCAGTGCTTGTGGGGCTGTGGAAGGGCTGCCTAGGGCAGGTGATGGCCAGCAAGAGCTTTCAGTGCTAGCCCCTTTGGTGTGGGAGCAGTGGCTGGACGTTTCCGATTTGGGAGCTGGGCTGTGGCTGTGCCGAGAAGGAACGTCCCCACTGTGCTGTGGCTAGGAAGCTCAGAGCGCCAGTGCTTGCGGGGCTGTGGAAGGGCTGCCTAGGGAAGGAGATGGCCAGCAAGAGCTTTCAGTGCTAGCCCCTTTGGTGTGGGAGCAGTGGCTGGACGTTTCGAATTTCGGAGCTGGGCTGTGGCTGTGCCGAGAAGGAACGTCCCCACTGTGCTGTGGCTAGGAAGCTCAGAGCGCCAGTGCTTGTGGGGCTGTGGAAGGGCTGCCTAGGGAAGGTGATGGCCAGCAAGAGCTTTCAGTGCTAGCCCCTTTGGTGTAGGAGCAGTGGCTGGACGTTTCCGATTTGGGAGCTGGGCTCTGGCTGTGCTGGGAAGGAACGTGCCCAGTCTGCTGTGGCTAGGAAGCTCAGAGCGCCAGTGCTTGTGGGGCTGTGGAAGGGCTGCCTAGGGAAGGTGATGGCCAGCAAGAGCTTTCAGTGCTAGCCCCTTTGGTGTGGGAGCAGTGGCTGGACGTTTCCGATTTGGCAGCTGGGCCCTGGCTGTGCCGGGAAGGAACGTCCCCACTGTGCTGTGGCTAGGAAGCTCAGAGCGCCAGTGCTTGTGGGGCTGTGGAAGGGCTGCCTAGGGCAGGTGATGGCCAGCAAGAGCTTTCAGTGCTAGCCCCTTTGGTGTGGGAGCAGTGGCTGGACATTTTGAATTTCGGAGCTGGGCTGTGGCTGTGCCGAGAAGGAACGTCCCCACTGTGCTGTGGCTAGGAAGCTCAGAGCGCCAGTGCTTGTGGGGCTGTGGAAGGGCTGCCTAGGGAAGGTGAGGGCCAGCAAGAGCTTTCAGTGCTAGCCCCTTTGGTGTGGGAGCAGTGGCTGGACGTTTCCGATTTGGGAGCTGGGCTGTGGCTGTGCCGAGAAGGAACGTCCCCACTGTGCTGTGGCTAGGAAGCTCAGAGCGCCAGTGCTTGTGGGGCTGTGGAAGGGCTGCCTAGGGAAGGTGATGGCCAGCAAGAGCTTTCAGTGCTAGCCCCTTTGGTGTGGGAGCAGTGGCTGGACGTTTCCGATTTGGGAGCTGGGCTGTGGCTGTGGTGCGAAGGAACATCCCCACTGTGCTGTGGCTAGGAAGCTCAGAGCGCCAGTGCTTGTGGGGCTGTGGAAGGGCTGCCTAGGGAAGGTGATGGCCAGCAAGAGCTTTCAGTGCTAGCCCCTTTGGTGTGGGAGCAGTGGCTGGACGTTTCCGATTTGGGAGCTGGGCCCTGGCTGTGCTGGGAAGGAACGTCCCCACTGTGCTGTGGCTAGGAATCTCAGAGCGCCAGTGCTTGTGGGGCTGTGGAAGGGCTGCCTAGGGAAGGTGAGGGCCAGCAAGAGCTTTCAGTGCTAGCCCCTTTGGTGTGGGAGCAGTGGCTGGACGTTTCCGATTTGGGAGCTGGGCTGTGGCTGTGCCGAGAAGGAACGTCCCCACTGTGCTGTGGCTAGGAAGCTCAGAGCGCCAGTGCTTGTGGGGCTGTGGAAGGGCTGCCTAGGGCAGGTGATGGCCAGCAAGAGCTTTCAGTGCTGGCCCCTTTCGTGTGGGAGCAGTGGCTGGACGTTTTGAATTTCGGAGCTGGGCTGTGGCTGTGCCGAGAAGGAACGTCCCCACTGTGCTGTGGCTAGGAAGCTCAGAGCGCCAGTGCTTGTGGGGCTGTGGAAGGGCTGCCTAGGGAAGGTGATGGCCAGCAAGAGCTTTCAGTGCTAGCCCCTTTGGTGTGGGAGCAGTGGCTGGACGTTTTGAATTTCGGAGCTGGGCTGTGGCTGTGGTGCGAAGGAACATCCCCACTGTGCTGTGGCTAGGAAGCTCAGAGCGCCAGTGCTTGTGGGGCTGTGGAAGGGCTGCCTAGGGCAGGTGATGGCCAGCAAGAGCTTTCAGTGCTAGCCCCTTTCGTGTGGGAGCAGTGGCTGGACGTTTTGAATTTGGAGCTGGGCTGTGGCTGTGCCGAGAAGGAACGTCCCCACTGTGCTGTGGCTAGGAAGCTCAGAGCGCCAGTGCTTGTGGGGCTGTGGAAGGGCTGCCTAGGGAAGGTGATGGCCAGCAAGAGCTTTCAGTGCTAGCCCCTTTGGTGTGGGAGCAGTGGCTGGACGTTTCGAATTTCGGAGCTGGGCTCTGGCTGTGCCGAGAAGGAACGTCCCCACTGTGCTGTGGCTAGGAAGCTCAGAGCGCCAGTGCTTGTGGGGCTGTGGAAGGGCTGCCTAGGGAAGGTGATGGCCAGCAAGAGCTTTCAGTGCTAGCCCCTTTGGTGTGGGAGCAGTGGCTGGACGTTTCCGATTTGGGAGCTGGGCCCTGGCTGTGCTGGGAAGGAACGTCCCCACTGTGCTGTGGCTAGGAAGCTAAGAGCGCCAGTGCTTGTGGGGCTGTGGAAGGGCTGCCTAGGGATGGAGATGGCCAGCAAGAGCTTTCAGTGCTAGCCCCTTTGGTGTGGGAGCAGTGGCTGGACGTTTCCGATTTGGGAGATGGGCTGTGGCTGTGCCGAGAAGGAACGTCCCCACTGTGCTGTGGCTAGGAAGCTCAGAGCGCCAGTGCTTGTGGGGCTGTGGAAGGGCTGCCTAGGGAAGGTGATGGCCAGCAAGAGCTATCAGTGCTAGCCCCTTTCGTGTGGGAGCAGTGGCTGGACGTTTCCGATTTGGGAGCTGGGCTCTGGCTGTGCTGGGAAGGAACGTCCCCACTGTGGTGTGGCTAGGAAGCTCAGAGCGCCAGTGCTTGTGGGGCTGTGGAAGGGCTGCCTAGGGAAGGTGATGGCCAGCAAGAGCTTTCAGTGCTAGCCCCTTTGGTGTGGGAGCAGTGGCTGGACGTTTCCGATTTGGGAGCTGGGCCCTGGCTGTGCTGGGAAGGAACGTCCCCAGTGTGCTGTGGCTAGGAAGCTCAGAGCGCCAGTGCTTGTGGGGCTGTGGAAGGGCTGCCTAGGGCAGGTGATGGCCAGCAAGAGCTTTCAGTGCTAGCCCCTTTGGTGTGGGAGCAGTGGCTGGACGTTTCCGATTTGGGACCTGGGCCCTGGCTGTGCTGGGAAGGATCGTCCCCAGTGTGCTGTGGCTAGGAAGCTCAGAGCGCCAGTGCTTGTGGGGCTGTGGAAGGGCTGCCTAGGGAAGGTGATGGCCAGCAAGAGCTTTCAGTGCTAGCCCCTTTGGTGTGGGAGCAGTGGCTGGACGTTTTGAATTTCGGAGCTGGGCTGTGGCTGTGCCGAGAAGGAACGTCCCCACTGTGCTGTGGCTAGGAAGCTCAGAGCGCCAGTGCTTGTGGGGCTGTGGAAGGGCTGCCTAGGGAAGGTGATGGCCAGCAAGAGCTTTCAGTGCTAGCCCCTTTGGTGTGGGAGCAGTGGCTGGACGTTTTGAATTTCGGAGCTGGGCTGTGGCTGTGTTTCGAAGGAACATCCCCACTGTGCTGTGCCTAGGAAGCTCAGAGCGCCAGTGCTTGTGGGGCTGTGGAAGGGCTGCCTAGGGAAGGTGATGGCCAGCAAGAGCTTTCAGTGCTAGCCCCTTTGGTGTGGGAGCAGTGGCTGTACGTTTCGAATTTCGGAGCTGGGCTGTGGCTGTGCCGAGAAGGAACGTCCCCACTGTGCTGTGCCTAGGAAGCTCAGAGCGCCCGTGCTTCTGGGGCTGTGGAAGGGCTGCCTAGGGAAGGTGATGGCCAGCAAGAGCTTTCAGTGCTAGCCCCTTTGGTGTGGGAGCAGTGGCTGGACGTTTCCGATTTGGGAGCTGGGCTGTGGCTGTGGTGCGAAGGAACGTCCCCACTGTGCTGTGGCTAGGAAGCTCAGAGCGCCAGTGCTTGTGGGGCTGTGGAAGGGCTGCCTAGGGCAGGTGATGGCCAGCAAGAGCTTTCAGTGCTAGCCCCTTTGGTGTGGGAGCAGTGGCTGGACGTTTCCGATTTGGGAGCTGGGCTGTGGCTGTGCCGAGAAGGAACGTCCCCACTGTGCTGTGGCTAGGAAGCTCAGAGCGCCAGTGCTTGTGGGGCTGTGGAAGGGCTGCCTAGGGCAGGTGATGGCCAGCAAGAGCTTTCAGTGCTAGCCCCTTTGGTGTGGGAGCAGTGGCTGGACGTTTTGAATTTCGGAGCTGGGCTGTGGCTGTGCCGAGAAGGAACGTCCCCACTGTGCTGTGGCTAGGAAGCTCAGAGCGCCAGTGCTTGTGGGGCTGTGGAAGGGCTGCCTAGGGAAGGTGAGGGCCAGCAAGAGCTTTCAGTGCTAGCCCCTTTGGTGTGGGAGCAGTGGCTGGACGTTTCCGATTTGGGAGCTGGGCTGTGGCTGTGCCGAGAAGGAACGTCCCCACTGTGCTGTGGCTAGGAAGCTCAGAGCGCCAGTGCTTGTGGGGCTGTGGAAGGGCTGCCTAGGGAAGGTGATGGCCAGCAAGAGCTTTCAGTGCTAGCCCCTTTGGTGTGGGAGCAGTGGCTGGACGTTTCCGATTTGGGAGCTGGGCTGTGGCTGTGCTGGGAAGGAACATCCCCACTGTGCTGTGGCTAGGAAGCTCAGAGCGCCAGTGCTTGTGGGGCTGTGGAAGGGCTGCCTAGGGATGGAGATGGCCAGCAAGAGCTTTCAGTGCTAGCCCCTTTCGTGTGGGAGCAGTGGCTGGACGTTTCGAATTTCGGAGCTGGGCCCTGGCTGTGCTGGGAAGGAACGTCCCCACTGTGCTGTGCCTAGGAAGCTCAGAGCGCCAGTGCTTGTGGGGCTGTGGAAGGACTGCCTAGGGAAGGTGATGGCCAGCAAGAGCTTTCAGTGCTGGCCCCTTTCGTGTGGGAGCAGTGGCTGGACGTTTCCGATTTGGGAGCTGGGCTGTGGCTGTGCCGAGAAGGAACGTCCCCACTGTGGTGTGGCTAGGAAGCTCAGAGCGCCAGTGCTTGTGGGGCTGTGGAAGGGCTGCCTAGGGAAGGTGATGGCCAGCAAGAGCTTTCAGTGCTAGCCCCTTTGGTGTGGGAGCAGTGGCTGGACGTTTCCGATTTGGCAGCTGGGCCCTGGCTGTGCCGGGAAGGAACGTCCCCACTGTGCTGTGGCTAGGAAGCTCAGAGCGCCAGTGCTTGTGGGGCTGTGGAAGGGCTGCCTAGGGCAGGTGATGGTCAGCAAGAGCTTTCAGTGCTAGCCCCTTTGGTGTGGGAGCAGTGGCTGGACGTTTCGAATTTCGGAGCTGGGCTGTGGCTGTGCCGAGAAGGAACGTCCCCACTGTGCTGTGGCTAGGAAGCTCAGAGCGCCAGTGCTTGTGGGGCTGTGGAAGGGCTGCCTAGGGATGGAGATGGCCAGCAAGAGCTTTCAGTGCTAGCCCCTTTCGTGTGGGAGCAGTGGCTGGACGTTTCGAATTTCGGAGCTGGGCCCTGGCTGTGCTGGGAAGGAACGTCCCCACTGTGCTGTGGCTAGGAAGCTCAGAGCGCCAGTGCTTGTGGGGCTGTGGAAGGACTGCCTAGGGAAGGTGATGGCCAGCAAGAGCTTACAGTGCTGGCCCCTTTCGTGTGGGAGCAGTGGCTGGACGTTTTGAATTTGGAGCTGGGCTGTGGCTGTGCCGAGAAGGAACGTCCCCACTGTGCTGTGGCTAGGAAGCTCAGAGCGCCAGTGCTTGTGGGGCTGTGGAAGGGCTGCCTAGGGAAGGTGATGGCCAGCAAGAGCTTTCAGTGCTAGCCCCTTTGGTGTGGGAGCAGTGGCTGGACGTTTCGAATTTCGGAGCTGGGCTCTGGCTGTGCCGAGAAGGAACGTCCCCACTGTGCTGTGGCTAGGAAGCTCAGAGCGCCAGTGCTTGTGGGGCTGTGGAAGGGCTGCCTAGGGAAGGTGATGGCCAGCAAGAGCTTTCAGTGCTAGCCCCTTTGGTGTGGGAGCAGTGGCTGGACGTTTCCGATTTGGGAGCTGGGCCCTGGCTGTGCTGGGAAGGAACGTCCCCACTGTGCTGTGGCTAGGAAGCTCAGAGCGCCAGTGCTTGTGGGGCTGTGGAAGGGCTGCCTAGGGATGGAGATGGCCAGCAAGAGCTTTCAGTGCTAGCCCCTTTGGTGTGGGAGCAGTGGCTGGACGTTTCCGATTTGGGAGATGGGCTGGGGCTGTGCCGAGAAGGAACGTCCCCACTGTGCTGTGGCTAGGAAGCTCAGAGCGCCAGTGCTTGTGGGGCTGTGGAAGGGCTGCCTAGGGAAGGTGATGGCCAGCAAGAGCTATTAGTGCTAGCCCCTTTCGTGTGGGAGCAGTGGCTGGACGTTTCCGATTTGGGAGCTGGGCTCTGGCTGTGCTGGGAAGGAACGTCCCCACTGTGGTGTGGCTAGGAAGCTCAGAGCGCCAGTGCTTGTGGGGCTGTGGAAGGGCTGCCTAGGGAAGGTGATGGCCAGCAAGAGCTTTCAGTGCTAGCCCCTTTGGTGTGGGAGCAGTGGCTGGACGTTTCCGATTTGGGAGCTGGGCCCTGGCTGTGCTGGGAAGGAACGTCCCCAGTGTGCTGTGGCTAGGAAGCTCAGAGCGCCAGTGCTTGTGGGGCTGTGGAAGGGCTGCCTAGGGCAGGTGATGGCCAGCAAGAGCTTTCAGTGCTAGCCCCTTTGGTGTGGGAGCAGTGGCTGGACGTTTCCGATTTGGGACCTGGGCCCTGGCTGTGCTGGGAAGGATCGTCCCCAGTGTGCTGTGGCTAGGAAGCTCAGAGCGCCAGTGCTTGTGGGGCTGTGGAAGGGCTGCCTAGGGAAGGTGATGGCCAGCAAGAGCTTTCAGTGCTAGCCCCTTTGGTGTGGGAGCAGTGGCTGGACGTTTTGAATTTCGGAGCTGGGCTGTGGCTGTGCCGAGAAGGAACGTCCCCACTGTGCTGTGGCTAGGAAGCTCAGAGCGCCAGTGCTTGTGGGGCTGTGGAAGGGCTGCCTAGGGAAGGTGATGGCCAGCAAGAGCTTTCAGTGCTAGCCCCTTTGGTGTGGGAGCAGTGGCTGGACGTTTTGAATTTCGGAGCTGGGCTGTGGCTGTGGTTCGAAGGAACATCCCCACTGTGCTGTGCCTAGGAAGCTCAGAGCGCCAGTGCTTGTGGGGCTGTGGAAGGGCTGCCTAGGGAAGGTGATGGCCAGCAAGAGCTTTCAGTGCTAGCCCCTTTGGTGTGGGAGCAGTGGCTGGACGTTTCCGATTTGGGAGCTGGGCCCTGGCTGTGCTGAGAAGGAACGTCCCCACTGTGCTGTGCCTAGGAAGCTCAGAGCGCCCGTGCTTGTGGGGCTGTGGAAGGGCTGCCTAGGGAAGGTGATGGCCAGCAAGAGCTTTCAGTGCTAGCCCCTTTGGTGTGGGAGCAGTGGCTGGACGTTTCCGATTTGGCAGCTGGGCCCTGGCTGTGCCGGGAAGGAACGTCCCCACTGTGCTGTGGCTAGGAAGCTCAGAGCGCCAGTGCTTGTGGGGCTGTGGAAGGGCTGCCTAGGGAAGGTGATGGCCAGCAAGAGCTTTCAGTGCTGGCCCCTTTGGTGTGGGAGCAGTGCATGGACGTTTCCGATTTGGGAGCTGGGCTGTGGCTGTGGTGCGAAGGAACGTCCCCACTGTGCTGTGGCTAGGAAGCTCAGAGCGCCAGTGCTTGTGGGGCTGTGGAAGGGCTGCCTAGGGCAGGTGATGGCCAGCAAGAGCTTTCAGTGCTAGCCCCTTTGGTGTGGGAGCAGTGGCTGGACGTTTCCGATTTGGGAGCTGGGCTGTGGCTGTGCCGAGAAGGAACGTCCCCACTGTGCTGTGGCTAGGAAGCTCAGAGCGCCAGTGCTTGCGGGGCTGTGGAAGGGCTGCCTAGGGAAGGAGATGGCCAGCAAGAGCTTTCAGTGCTAGCCCCTTTCGTGTGGGAGCAGTGGCTGGACGTTTCGAATTTCGGAGCTGGGCTGTGGCTGTGCCGAGAAGGAACGTCCCCACTGTGCTGTGGCTAGGAAGCTCAGAGCGCCAGTGCTTGTGGGGCTGTGGAAGGGCTGCCTAGGGAAGGTGATGGCCAGCAAGAGCTTTCAGTGCTAGCCCCTTTGGTGTGGGAGCAGTGGCTGGACGTTTCCGATTTGGGAGCTGGGCTGTGGCTGTGCCGAGAAGGAACGTCCCCACTGTGCTGTGGCTAGGAAGCTCAGAGCGCCAGTGCTTGTGGGGCTGTGGAAGGGCTGCCTAGGGAAGGTGATGGCCAGCAAGAGCTTTCAGTGCTAGCCCCTTTCGTGTGGGAGCAGTGGCTGGACGTTTCCGATTTGGCAGCTGGGCTGTGGCTGTGCCGGGAAGGAACGTCCCCACTGTGCTGTGGCTAGGAAGCTCAGAGCGCCAGTGCTTGTGGGGCTGTGGAAGGGCTGCCTAGGGAAGGTGAGGGCCAGCAAGAGCTTTCAGTGCTAGCCCCTTTGGTGTGGGAGCAGTGGCTGGACGTTTCCGATTTGGGAGCTGGGCTGTGGCTGTGCCGAGAAGGAACGTCCCCACTGTGCTGTGGCTAGGAAGCTCAGAGCGCCAGTGCTTGTGGGGCTGTGGAAGGGCTGCCTAGGGAAGGTGAGGGCCAGCAAGAGCTTTCAGTGCTAGCCCCTTTGGTGTGGGAGCAGTGGCTGGACGTTTCCGATTTGGGAGCTGGGCTGTGGCTGTGGTGCGAAGGAACATCCCCACTGTGCTGTGGCTAGGAAGCTCAGAGCGCCAGTGCTTGTGGGGCTGTGGAAGGGCTGCCTAGGGCAGGTGATGGTCAGCAAGAGCTTTCAGTGCTAGCCCCTTTGGTGTGGGAGCAGTGGCTGGACGTTTCGAATTTCGGAGCTGGGCTGTGGCTGTGCCGAGAAGGAACGTCCCCACTGTGCTGTGGCTAGGAAGCTCAGAGCGCCAGTGCTTGTGGGGCTGTGGAAGGGCTGCCTAGGGATGGAGATGGCCAGCAAGAGCTTTCAGTGCTAGCCCCTTTCGTGTGGGAGCAGTGGCTGGACGTTTCGAATTTCGGAGCTGGGCCCTGGCTGTGCTGGGAAGGAACGTCCCCACTGTGCTGTGGCTAGGAAGCTCAGAGCGCCAGTGCTTGTGGGGCTGTGGAAGGACTGCCTAGGGAAGGTGATGGCCAGCAAGAGCTTACAGTGCTGGCCCCTTTCGTGTGGGAGCAGTGGCTGGACATTTTGAATTTGGAGCTGGGCTGTGGCTGTGCCGAGAAGGAACGTCCCCACTGTGCTGTGGCTAGGAAGCTCAGAGCGCCAGTGCTTGTGGGGCTGTGGAAGGGCTGCCTAGGGAAGGTGATGGCCAGCAAGAGCTTTCAGTGCTAGCCCCTTTGGTGTGGGAGCAGTGGCTGGACGTTTCGAATTTCGGAGCTGGGCTCTGGCTGTGCCGAGAAGGAACTTCCCCACTGTGCTGTGGCTAGGAAGCTCAGAGCGCCAGTGCTTGTGGGGCTGTGGAAGGGCTGCCTAGGGAAGGTGATGGCCAGCAAGAGCTTTCAGTGCTAGCCCCTTTGGTGTGGGAGCAGTGGCTGGACGTTTCCGATTTGGGAGCTGGGCCCTGGCTGTGCCGGGAAGGAACGTCCCCACTGTGCTGTGGCTAGGAAGCTAAGAGCGCCAGTGCTTGTGGGGCTGTGGAAGGGCTGCCTAGGGATGGAGATGGCCAGCAAGAGCTTTCAGTGCTAGCCCCTTTGGTGTGGGAGCAGTGGCTGGACGTTTCCGATTTGGGAGCTGGGCTGTGGCTGTGCCGAGAAGGAACGTCCCCACTGTGCTGTGGCTAGGAAGCTCAGAGCGCCAGTGCTTGTGGGGCTGTGGAAGGGCTGCCTAGGGAAGGTGATGGCCAGCAAGAGCTATCAGTGCTAGCCCCTTTCGTGTGGGAGCAGTGGCGGGACGTTTCCGATTTGGGAGCTGGGCTCTGGCTGTGCTGGGAAGGAACGTCCCCACTGTGGTGTGGCTAGGAAGCTCAGAGCGCCAGTGCTTGTGGGGCTGTGGAAGGGCTGCCTAGGGAAGGTGATGGCCAGCAAGAGCTTTCAGTGCTAGCCCCTTTGGTGTGGGAGCAGTGGCTGGACGTTTCCGATTTGGGAGCTGGGCCCTGGCTGTGCTGGGAAGGAACGTCCCCAGTGTGCTGTGGCTAGGAAGCTCAGAGCGCCAGTGCTTGTGGGGCTGTGGAAGGGCTGCCTAGGGCAGGTGATGGCCAGCAAGAGCTTTCAGTGCTAGCCCCTTTGGTGTGGGAGCAGTGGCTGGACGTTTCCGATTTGGGACCTGGGCCCTGGCTGTGCTGGGAAGGATCGTCCCCAGTGTGCTGTGGCTAGGAAGCTCAGAGCGCCAGTGCTTGTGGGGCTGTGGAAGGGCTGCCTAGGGCAGGTGATGGCCAGCAAGAGCTTTCAGTGCTAGCCCCGTTCGTGTCGGAGCAGTGGCTGGACGTTTTGAATTTCGGAGCTGGGCTGTGGCTGTGGTTCGAAGGAACATCCCCACTGTGCTGTGGCTAGGAAGCTCAGAGCGCCAGTGCTTGTGGGGCTGTGGAAGGGCTGCATAGGGAAGGTGATGGCCAGCAAGAGCTTTCAGTGCTAGCCCCTTTGGTGTGGGAGCAGTGGCTGGACGTTTCGAATTTCGGAGCTCGGCACTGGCTGTGCTGAGAAGGAACGTCCCCACTGTGCTGTGCCTAGGAAGCTCAGAGCGCCCGTGCTTGTGGGGCTGTGGAAGGGCTGCCTAGGGAAGGTGATGGCCAGCAAGAGCTTTCAGTGCTAGCCCCTTTGGTGTGGGAGCAGTGGCTGGACGTTTCCGATTTGGCAACTGGGCCCTGGCTGTGCCGGGAAGGAACGTCCCCACTGTGCTGTGGCTAGGAAGCTCAGAGCGCCAGTGCTTGTGGGGCTGTGGAAGGGCTGCCTAGGGAAGGTGATGGCCAGCAAGAGCTTTCAGTGCTGGCCCCTTTGGTGTGGGAGCAGTGCATGGACGTTTCCGATTTGGGAGCTGGGCTGTGGCTGTGGTGCGAAGGAACGTCCCCACTGTGCTGTGGCTAGGAAGCTCAGAGCGCCAGTGCTTGTGGGGCTGTGGAAGGGCTGCCTAGGGCAGGTGATGGCCAGCAAGAGCTTTCAGTGCTAGCCCCTTTGGTGTGGGAGCAGTGGCTGGACGTTTCCGATTTGGGAGCTGGGCTGTGGCTGTGCCGAGAAGGAACGTCCCCACTGTGCTGTGGCTAGGAAGCTCAGAGCGCCAGTGCTTGCGGGGCTGTGGAAGGGCTGCCTAGGGAAGGAGATGGCCAGCAAGAGCTTTCAGTGCTAGCCCCTTTGGTGTGGGAGCAGTGGCTGGACGTTTCGAATTTCGGAGCTGGGCTGTGGCTGTGCCGAGAAGGAACGTCCCCACTGTGCTGTGGCTAGGAAGCTCAGAGCGCCAGTGCTTGTGGGGCTGTGGAAGGGCTGCCTAGGGAAGGTGATGGCCAGCAAGAGCTTTCAGTGCTAGCCCCTTTGGTGTGGGAGCAGTGGCTGGACGTTTCCGATTTGGGAGCTGGGCTGTGGCTGTGCCGAGAAGGAACGTCCCCACTGTGCTGTGGCTAGGAAGCTCAGAGCGCCAGTGCTTGTGGGGCTGTGGAAGGGCTGCCTAGGGAAGGTGATGGCCAGCAAGAGCTTTCAGTGCTAGCCCCTTTGGTGTGGGAGCAGTGGCTGGACGTTTCCGATTTGGCAGCTGGGCCCTGGCTGTGCCGGGAAGGAACGTCCCCACTGTGCTGTGGCTAGGAAGCTCAGAGCGCCAGTGCTTGTGGGGCTGTGGAAGGGCTGCCTAGGGATGGAGATGGCCAGCAAGAGCTTTCAGTGCTAGCCCCTTTGGTGTGGGAGCAGTGGCTGGACGTTTCGAATTTCGGAGCTGGGCCCTGGCTGTGCTGGGAAGGAACGTCCCCACTGTGCTGTGCCTAGGAAGGTCAGAGCGCCAGTGCTTGTGGGGCTGTGGAAGGACTGCCTAGGGAAGGTGATGGCCAGCAAGAGCTTTCAGTGCTGGCCCCTTTGGTGTGGGAGCAGTGGCTGGACGTTTCCGATTTGGCAGCTGGGCCCTGGCTGTGCCGGGAAGGAACGTCCCCACTGTGCTGTGGCTAGGAAGCTCAGAGCGCCAGTGCTTGTGGGGCTGTGGAAGGGCTGCCTAGGGCAGGTGATGGCCAGCAAGAGCTTTCAGTGCTAGCCCCTTTGGTGTGGGAGCAGTGGCTGGACGTTTCGAATTTCGGAGCTGGGCTCTGGCTGTGCCGAGAAGGAACGTCCCCACTGTGCTGTGGCTAGGAAGCTCAGAGCGCCAGTGCTTGTGGGGCTGTGGAAGGGCTGCCTAGGGAAGGTGATGGCCAGCAAGAGCTTTCAGTGCTAGCCCCTTTGGTGTGGGAGCAGTGGCTGGACGTTTCCGATTTGGGAGCTGGGCTGTGGCTGTGCCGAGAAGGAACGTCCCCACTGTGGTGTGGCTAGGAAGCTCAGAGCGCCAGTGCTTGTGGGGCTGTGGAAGGGCTGCCTAGGGAAGGTGATGGCCAGCAAGAGCTTTCAGTGCTAGCCCCTTTGGTGTGGGAGCAGTGGCTGGACGTTTCCGATTTGGCAGCTGGGCCCTGGCTGTGCCGGGAAGGAACGTCCCCACTGTGCTGTGGCTAGGAAGCTCAGAGCGCCAGTGCTTGTGGGGCTGTGGAAGGGCTGCCTAGGGAAGGTGATGGCCAGCAAGAGCTTTCAGTGCTAGCCCCTTTGGTGTGGGAGCAGTGGCTGGACGTTTCCGATTTGGGAGCTGGGCTGTGGCTGTGGTGCGAAGGAACGTCCCCACTGTGCTGTGGCTAGGAAGCTCAGAGCGCCAGTGCTTGTGGGGCTGTGGAAGGGCTGCCTAGGGATGGAGATGGCCAGCAAGAGCTTTCAGTGCTAGCCCCTTTGGTGTGGGAGCAGTGGCTGGACGTTTCGAATTTCGGAGCTGGGCCCTGGCTGTGCTGGGAAGGAACGTCCCCACTGTGCTGTGCCTAGGAAGGTCAGAGCGCCAGTGCTTGTGGGGCTGTGGAAGGACTGCCTAGGGAAGGTGATGGCCAGCAAGAGCTTTCAGTGCTGGCCCCTTTGGTGTGGGAGCAGTGGCTGGACGTTTCCGATTTGGCAGCTGGGCCCTGGCTGTGCCGGGAAGGAACGTCCCCACTGTGCTGTGGCTAGGAAGCTCAGAGCGCCAGTGCTTGTGGGGCTGTGGAAGGGCTGCCTAGGGCAGGTGATGGCCAGCAAGAGCTTTCAGTGCTAGCCCCTTTGGTGTGGGAGCAGTGGCTGGACGTTTTGAATTTCGGAGCTGGGCTGTGGCTGTGCCGAGAAGGAACGTCCCCACTGTGCTGTAGCTAGGAAGCTCAGAGCGCCAGTGCTTGTGGGGCTGTGGAAGGGCTGCCTAGGGAAGGTGAGGGCCAGCAAGAGCTTTCAGTGCTAGCCCCTTTGGTGTGGGAGCAGTGGCTGGACGTTTCCGATTTGGGAGCTGGGCTGTGGCTGTGCCGAGAAGGAACGTCCCCACTGTGCTGTGGCTAGGAAGCTCAGAGCGCCAGTGCTTGTGGGGCTGTGGAAGGGCTGCCTAGGGAAGGTGATGGCCAGCAAGAGCTTTCAGTGCTAGCCCCTTTGGTGTGGGAGCAGTGGCTGGACGTTTCCGATTTGGGAGCTGGGCTGTGGCTGTGGTGCGAAGGAACATCCCCACTGTGCTGTGGCTAGGAAGCTCAGAGCGCCAGTGCTTGTGGGGCTGTGGAAGGGCTGCCTAGGGATGGAGATGGCCAGCAAGAGCTTTCAGTGCTAGCCCCTTTCGTGTGGGAGCAGTGGCTGGACGTTTCGAATTTCGGAGCTGGGCCCTGGCTGTGCTGGGAAGGAACGTCCCCACTGTGCTGTGCCTAGGAAGCTCAGAGCGCCAGTGCTTGTGGGGCTGTGGAAGGGCTGCCTAGGGCAGGTGATGGCCAGCAAGAGCTTTCAGTGCTAGCCCCTTTGGTGTGGGAGCAGTGGCTGGACGTTTCCGATTTGGGAGCTGGGCCCTGGCTGTGCCGGGAAGGAACGTCCCCACTGTGCTGTGGCTAGGAAGCTCAGAGCGCCAGTGCTTGTGGGGCTGTGGAAGGGCTGCCTAGGGAAGGTGTTGGCCAGCAAGAGCTTTCAGTGCTGGCCCCTTTGGTGTGGGAGCAGTGGCTGGACGTTTCCGATTTGGGAGCTGGGCTGTGGCTGTGCCGAGAAGGAACGTCCCCACTGTGCTGTGGCTAGGAAGCTCAGAGCGCCAGTGCTTGTGGGGCTGTGGAAGGGCTGCCTAGGGAAGGTGATGGCCAGCAAGAGCTTTCAGTGCTAGCCCCTTTGGTGTGGGAGCAGTGGCTGGACGTTTCCGATTTGAGAGCTGGGCTGTGGCTGTGGTGCGAAGGAACATCCCCACTGTGCTGTGGCTAGGAAGCTCAGAGCGCCAGTGCTTGTGGGGCTGTGGAAGGGCTGCCTAGGGATGGAGATGGCCAGCAAGAGCTTTCAGTGCTAGCCCCTTTGGTGTGGGAGCAGTGGCTGGACGTTTCGAATTTCGGAGCTGGGCCCTGGCTGTGCTGGGAAGGAACGTCCCCACTGTGCTGTGCCTAGGAAGCTCAGAGCGCCAGTGCTTGTGGGGCTGTGGAAGGACTGCCTAGGGAAGGTGATGGCCAGCAAGAGCTTTCAGTGCTGGCCCCTTTCGTGTGGGAGCAGTGGCTGGACGTTTCCGATTTGGGAGCTGGGCTGTGGCTGTGCCGAGAAGGAACGTCCCCACTGTGGTGTGGCTAGGAAGCTCAGAGCGCCAGTGCTTGTGGGGCTGTGGAAGGGCTGCCTAGGGAAGGTGATGGCCAGCAAGAGCTTTCAGTGCTAGCCCCTTTGGTGTGGGAGCAGTGGCTGGACGTTTCCGATTTGGCAGCTGGGCCCTGGCTGTGCCGGGAAGGAACGTCCCCACTGTGCTGTGGCTAGGAAGCTCAGAGCGCCAGTGCTTGTGGGGCTGTGGAAGGGCTGCCTAGGGAAGGTGATGGCCAGCAAGAGCTTTCAGTGCTAGCCCCTTTCGTGTGGGAGCAGTGGCTGGACGTTTCCGATTTGGGAGCTGGGCTGTGGCTGTGGTGCGAAGGAACATCCCCACTGTGCTGTGGCTAGGAAGCTCAGAGCGCCAGTGCTTGTGGGGCTGTGGAAGGGCTGCCTAGGGATGGAGATGGCCAGCAAGAGCTTTCAGTGCTAGCCCCTTTCGTGTGGGAGCAGTGGCTGGACGTTTCGAATTTCGGAGCTGGGCCCTGGCTGTGCTGGGAAGG
This sequence comes from Aptenodytes patagonicus, assembly GCF_965638725.1. Classification (NCBI taxonomy): domain Eukaryota; kingdom Metazoa; phylum Chordata; class Aves; order Sphenisciformes; family Spheniscidae; genus Aptenodytes; species Aptenodytes patagonicus. The sequence continues at coordinate 227,567 of NW_027472033.1, read as the reverse complement.
AACGTCCCCACTGTGCTGTGCCTAGGAAGCTCAGAGCGCCAGTGCTTGTGGGGCTGTGGAAGGACTGCCTAGGGAAGGTGATGGCCAGCAAGAGCTTTCAGTGCTGGCCCCTTTCGTGTGGGAGCAGTGGCTGGACGTTTTGAATTTGGAGCTGGGCTGTGGCTGTGCCGAGAAGGAACGTCCCCACTGTGCTGTGGCTAGGAAGCTCAGAGCGCCAGTGCTTGTGGGGCTGTGGAAGGGCTGCCTAGGGCAGGTGATAGCCAGCAAGAGCTTTCAGTGCTAGCCCCTTTGGTGTGGGAGCAGTGGCTGGACGTTTCCGATTTCGGAGCTGGGCCCTGGCTGTGCCGGGAAGGAACGTCCCCACTGTGCTGTGGCTAGGAAGCTCAGAGCGCCAGTGCTTGTGGGGCTGTGGAAGGGCTGCCTAGGGAAGGTGTTGGCCAGCAAGAGCTTTCAGTGCTGGCCCCTTTGGTGTGGGAGCAGTGGCTGGACGTTTCCGATTTGGGAGCTGGGCTGTGGCTGTGCCGAGAAGGAACGTCCCCACTGTGCTGTGGCTAGGAAGCTCAGAGCGCCAGTGCTTGTGGGGCTGTGGAAGGGCTGCCTAGGGCAGGTGATGGCCAGCAAGAGCTTTCAGTGCTAGCCCCTTTGGTGTGGGAGCAGTGGCTGGACGTTTCCGATTTGGGAGCTGGGCTGTGGCTGTGCTGGGAAGGAACGTCCCCAGTGTGCTGTGGCTAGGAAGCTCAGAGCGCCAGTGCTTGTGGGGCTGTGGAAGGGCTGCCTAGGGAAGGTCATGGCCAGCAAGAGCTTTCAGTGCTAGCCCCTTTGGTGTGGGAGCAGTGGCTGGACGTTTCCGATTTGGGAGCTGGGCTGTGGCTGTGCCGAGAAGGAACGTCCCCACTGTGCTGTGGCTAGGAAGCTCAGAGCGCCAGTGCTTGTGGGGCTGTGGAAGGGCTGCCTAGGGAAGGTGATGGCCAGCAAGAGCTTTCAGTGCTAGCCCCTTTGGTGTGGGAGCAGTGGCTGGACGTTTCCGATTTGGGAGCTGGGCTCTGGCTGTGCTGGGAAGGAACGTCCCCACTGTGGTGTGGCTAGGAAGCTCAGAGCGCCAGTGCTTGTGGGGCTGTGGAAGGACTGCCTAGGGAAGGTGATGGCCAGCAAGAGCTTTCAGTGCTGGCCCCTTTGGTGTGGGAGCAGTGGCTGGACGTTTTGAATTTCGGAGCTGGGCTCTGGCTGTGCCGAGAAGGTACGTCCCCACTGTGCTGTGGCTAGGAAGCTCAGAGCGCCAGTGCTTGTGGGGCTGTGGAAGGGCTGCCTAGGGAAGGTGATGGCCAGCAAGAGCTTTCAGTGCTAGCCCCTTTGGTGTGGGAGCAGTGGCTGGACGTTTCCGATTTGGGAGCTGGGCCCTGGCTGTGCTGGGAAGGAACGTCCCCACTGTGCTGTGGCTAGGAAGCTCAGAGCGCCAGTGCTTGTGGGGCTGTGGAAGGGCTGCCTAGGGCAGGTGATGGCCAGCAAGAGCTTTCAGTGCTAGCCCCTTTGGTGTGGGAGCAGTGGCTGGACGTTTCGAATTTCGGAGCTGGGCTGTGGCTGTGCCGAGAAGGAACGTCCCCACTGTGCTGTGGCTAGGAAGCTCAGAGCGCCAGTGCTTGTGGGGCTGTGGAAGGGCTGCCTAGGGCAGGTGATGGCCAGCAAGAGCTTTCAGTGCTAGCCCCTTTGGTGTGGGAGCAGTGGCTGGACGTTTCCGATTTGGGAGCTGGGCTGTGGCTGTGCCGAGAAGGAACGTCCCCACTGTGCTGTGGCTAGGAAGCTCAGAGCGCCAGTGCTTGTGGGGCTGTGGAAGGGCTGCCTAGGGAAGGTGATGGCCAGCAAGAGCTTTCAGTGCTGGCCCCTTTGGTGTGGGAGCAGTGGCTGGACGTTTTGAATTTCGGAGCTGGGCTGTGGCTGTGCCGAGAAGGAACGTCCCCACTGTGCTGTGGCTAGGAAGCTCAGAGCGCCAGTGCTTGTGGGGCTGTGGAAGGGCTGCCTAGGGAAGGTGATGGCCAGCAAGAGCTTTCAGTGCTAGCCCCTTTGGTGTGGGAGCAGTGGCTGGACGTTTTGAATTTCGGAGCTGGGCCCTGGCTGTGCCGGGAAGGAACGTCCCCACTGTGCTGTGGCTAGGAAGCTCAGAGCGCCAGTGCTTGTGGGGCTGTGGAAGGGCTGCCTAGGGCAGGTGATGGCCAGCAAGAGCTTTCAGTGCTAGCCCCTTTCGTGTGGGAGCAGTGGCTGGACGTTTTGAATTTCGGAGCTGGGCTGTGGCTGTGGTGCGAAGGAACATCCCCACTGTGCTGTGGCTAGGAAGCTCAGAGCGCCAGTGCTTGTGGGGCTGTGGAAGGGCTGCCTAGGGAAGGTGATGGCCAGCAAGAGCTTTCAGTGCTAGCCCCTTTGGTGTGGGAGCAGTGGCTGGACGTTTCAAATTTCGGAGCTGGGCTGTGGCTGTGCTGAGAAGGAACGTCCCCACTGTGCTGTGCCTAGGAAGCTCAGAGCGCCAGTGCTTGTGGGGCTGTGGAAGGGCTGCCTAGGGAAGGTGATGGCCAGCAAGAGCTTTCAGTGCTAGCCCCTTTCGTGTGGGAGCAGTGGCTGGACGTTTTGAATTTCGGAGCTGGGCTGTGGCTGTGCCGAGAAGGAACGTCCCCACTGTGCTGTGGCTAGGAAGCTCAGAGCGCCAGTGCTTGTGGGGCTGTGGAAGGGCTGCCTAGGGCAGGTGATGGTCAGCAAGAGCTTTCAGTGCTAGCCCCTTTGGTGTGGGAGCAGTGGCTGGACGTTTTGAATTTCGGAGCTGGGCTGTGGCTGTGCCGAGAAGGAACGTCCCCACTGTGCTGTGGCTAGGAAGCTCAGAGCGCCAGTGCTTGTGGGGCTGTGGAAGGGCTGCCTAGGGATGGAGATGGCCAGCAAGAGCTTTCAGTGCTAGCCCCTTTCGTGTGGGAGCAGTGGCTGGACGTTTCGAATTTCGGAGCTGGGCCCTGGCTGTGCTGGGAAGGTACGTCCCCACTGTGCTGTGGCTAGGAAGCTCAGAGCGCCAGTGCTTGTGGGGCTGTGGAAGGACTGCCTAGGGAAGGTGATGGCCAGCAAGAGCTTTCAGTGCTGGCCCCTTTCGTGTGGGAGCAGTGGCTGGACGTTTTTAATTTGGAGCTGGGCTGTGGCTGTGCCGAGAAGGAACGTCCCCACTGTGGTGTGGTTAGGAAGCTCAGAGCGCCAGTGCTTGTGGGGCTGTGAAGGGCTGCCTAGGGCAGGTGATGGCCAGCAAGAGCTTTCAGTGCTAGCCCCTTTGGTGTGGGAGCAGTGGCTGGACGTTTCGAATTTCGGAGCTGGGCTCTGGCTGTGCCGAGAAGGAACGTCCCCAGTGTGCTGTGGCTAGGAAGCTCAGAGCGCCAGTGCTTGTGGGGCTGTGGAAGGGCTGCCTAGGGCAGGTGATGGCCAGCAAGAGCTTTCAGTGCTAGCCCCTTTGGTGTGGGAGCAGTGGCTGGACGTTTCCGATTTGGGAGCTGGGCCCTGGCTGTGCTGGGAAGGAACGTCCCCACTGTGCTGTGGCTAGGAAGCTCAGAGCGCCAGTGCTTGTGGGGCTGTGGAAGGGCTGCCTAGGGATGGAGATGGCCAGCAAGAGCTTTCAGTGCTAGCCCCTTTGGTGTGGGAGCAGTGGCTGGACGTTTCCGATTTGGGAGCTGGGCTGTGCTGTGCTGAGAAGGAACGTCCCCACTGTGCTGTGGCTAGGAAGCTCAGAGCGCCAGTGCTTGTGGGGCTGTGGAAGGGCTGCCTAGGGAAGGTGATGGCCAGCAAGAGCTTTCAGTGCTAGCCCCTTTCGTGTGGGAGCAGTGGCTGGACGTTTCCGATTTGGAGCTGGGCTCTGGCTGTGCTGGGAAGGAACGTCCCCACTGTGGTGTGGCTAGGAAGCTCAGAGCGCCAGTGCTTGTGGGGCTGTGGAAGGGCTGCCTAGGGCAGGTGATGGCCAGCAAGAGCTTTCAGTGCTAGCCCCTTTGGTGTGGGAGCAGTGGCTGTACGTTTCCGATTTGGGAGCTGGGCCCTGGCTGTGCTGGGAAGGAACGTCCCCACTGTGCTGTGGCTAGGAAGCTCAGAGCGCCAGTGCTTGTGGGGCTGTGGAAGGGCTGCCTAGGGCAGGTGATGGCCAGCAAGAGCTTTCAGTGCTAGCCCCTTTGGTGTGGGAGCAGTGGCTGGACGTTTCGAATTTCGGAGCTGGGCAGTGGCTGTGCTGAGAAGGAACGTCCCCACTGTGCTGTGGCTAGGAAGCTCAGAGCGCCAGTGCTTGTGGGGCTGTGGAAGGGCTGCCTAGGGCAGGTGATGGCCAGCAAGAGCTTTCAGTGCTAGCCCCTTTGGTGTGGGAGCAGTGGCTGGACGTTTCGAATTTCGGAGCTGGGCTGTGGCTGTGCCGAGAAGGAACGTCCCCACTGTGCTGTGGCTAGGAAGCTCAGAGCGCCCGTGCTTGTGGGGCTGTGGAAGGGCTGCCTAGGGAAGGTGAGGGCCAGCAAGAGCTTTCAGTGCTAGCCCCTTTGGTGTGGGAGCAGTGGCTGGACGTTTCCGATTTGGGAGCTGGGCTGTGGCTGTGCCGAGAAGGAACGTCCCCACTGTGCTGTGGCTAGGAAGCTCAGAGCGCCAGTGCTTGTGGGGCTGTGGAAGGGCTGCCTAGGGAAGGTGATGGCCAGCAAGAGCTTTCAGTGCTGGCCCCTTTGGTGTGGGAGCAGTGGCTGGACGTTTTGAATTTCGGAGCTGGGCTGTGGCTGTGCCGAGAAGGAACGTCCCCACTGTGCTGTGGCTAGGAAGCTCAGAGCGCCAGTGCTTGTGGGGCTGTGGAAGGGCTGCCTAGGGCAGGTGATGGCCAGCAAGAGCTTTCAGTGCTAGCCCCTTTGGTGTGGGAGCAGTGGCTGGACGTTTTGAATTTCGGAGCTGGGCTGTGGCTGTGGTGCGAAGGAACATCCCCACTGTGCTGTGGCTAGGAAGCTCAGAGCGCCAGTGCTTGTGGGGCTGTGGAAGGGCTGCCTAGGGCAGGTGATGGCCAGCAAGAGCTTTCAGTGCTAGCCCCTTTCGTGTGGGAGCAGTGGCTGGACGTTTTGAATTTCGGAGCTGGGCTGTGGCTGTGGTGAGAAGGAACATCCCCACTGTGCTGTGGCTAGGAAGCTCAGAGCGCCAGTGCTTGTGGGGCTGTGGAAGGGCTGCCTAGGGAAGGTGATGGCCAGCAAGAGCTTTCAGTGCTAGCCCCTTTGGTGTGGGAGCAGTGGCTGGACGTTTCAAATTTCGGAGCTGGGCTGTGGCTGTGCTGAGAAGGAACGTCCCCACTGTGCTGTGCCTAGGAAGCTCAGAGCGCCAGTGCTTGTGGGGCTGTGGAAGGGCTGCCTAGGGAAGGTGATGGCCAGCAAGAGCTTTCAGTGCTAGCCCCTTTCGTGTGGGAGCAGTGGCTGGACGTTTCCGATTTGGCAGCTGGGCCCTGGCTGTGCCGGGAAGGTACGTCCCCACTGTGCTGTGGCTAGGAAGCTCAGAGCGCCAGTGCTTGTGGGGCTGTGGAAGGACTGCCTAGGGAAGGTGATGGCCAGCAAGAGCTTTCAGTGCTGGCCCCTTTCGTGTGGGAGCAGTGGCTGGACGTTTTGAATTTGGAGCTGGGCTGTGGCTGTGCCGAGAAGGAACGTCCCCACTGTGGTGTGGCTAGGAAGCTCAGAGCGCCAGTGCTTGTGGGGCTGTGAAGGGCTGCCTAGGGCAGGTGATGGCCAGCAAGAGCTTTCAGTGCTAGCCCCTTTGGTGTGGGAGCAGTGGCTGGACGTTTCGAATTTCGGAGCTGGGCTCTGGCTGTGCCGAGAAGGAACGTCCCCAGTGTGCTGTGGCTAGGAAGCTCAGAGCGCCAGTGCTTGTGGGGCTGTGGAAGGGCTGCCTAGGGCAGGTGATGGCCAGCAAGAGCTTTCAGTGCTAGCCCCTTTCGTGTGGGAGCAGTGGCTGGACGTTTCCGATTTGGGAGCTGGGCCCTGGCTGTGCTGGGAAGGAACGTCCCCACTGTGCTGTGGCTAGGAAGCTCAGAGCGCCAGTGCTTGTGGGGCTGTGGAAGGGCTGCCTAGGGATGGAGATGGCCAGCAAGAGCTTTCAGTGCTAGCCCCTTTGGTGTGGGAGCAGTGGCTGGACGTTTCCGATTTGGGAGATGGGCTGTGGCTGTGCTGAGAAGGAACGTCCCCACTGTGCTGTGGCTAGGAAGCTCAGAGCGCCAGTGCTTGTGGGGCTGTGGAAGGGCTGCCTAGGGAAGGTGATGGCCAGCAAGAGCTTTCAGTGCTAGCCCCTTTGGTGTGGGAGCAGTGGCTGGACGTTTCCGATTTGGAGCTGGGCTCTGGCTGTGCTGGGAAGGAACGTCCCCACTGTGGTGTGGCTAGGAAGCTCAGAGTGCCAGTGCTTGTGGGGCTGTGGAAGGACTGCCTAGGGAAGGTGATGGCCAGCAAGAGCTTTCAGTGCTAGCCCCTTTGGTGTGGGAGCAGTGGCTGGACGTTTTGAATTTCGGAGCTGGGCTCTGGCTGTGCCGAGAAGGAACGTCCCCACTGTGCTGTGGCTAGGAAGCTCAGAGCGCCAGTGCTTGTGGGGCTGTGGAAGGGCTGCCTAGGGAAGGTGATGGCCAGCAAGAGCTTTCAGTGCTAGCCCCTTTGGTGTGGGAGCAGTGGCTGGACGTTTCCGATTTGGGACCTGGGCCCTGGCTGTGCTGGGAAGGATCGTCCCCAGTGTGCTGTGGCTAGGAAGCTCAGAGCGCCAGTGCTTGTGGGGCTGTGGAAGGGCTGCCTAGGGAAGGTGATGGCCAGCAAGAGCTTTCAGTGCTAGCCCCTTTGGTGTGGGAGCAGTGGCTGGACGTTTTGAATTTCGGAGCTGGGCTGTGGCTGTGCCGAGAAGGAACGTCCCCACTGTGCTGTGGCTAGGAAGCTCAGAGCGCCAGTGCTTGTGGGGCTGTGGAAGGGCTGCCTAGGGAAGGTGATGGCCAGCAAGAGCTTTCAGTGCTAGCCCCTTTCGTGTGGGAGCAGTGGCTGGACGTTTCCGATTTGGGAGCTGGGCCCTGGCTGTGCTGGGAAGGAACGTCCCCACTGTGCTGTGGCTAGGAAGCTCAGAGCGCCAGTGCTTGTGGGGCTGTGGAAGGGCTGCCTAGGGAAGGTGATGGCCAGCAAGAGCTTTCAGTGCTAGCCCCTTTCGTGTGGGAGCAGTGGCTGGACGTTTCCGATTTGGGAGCTGGGCCCTGGCTGTGCTGGGAAGGAACGTCCCCACTGTGCTGTGGCTAGGAAGCTCAGAGCGCCAGTGCTTGTGGGGCTGTGGAAGGGCTGCCTAGGGATGGAGATGGCCAGCAAGAGCTTTCAGTGCTAGCCCCTTTGGTGTGGGAGCAGTGGCTGGACGTTTCCGATTTGGGAGATGGGCTGTGGCTGTGCTGAGAAGGAACGTCCCCACTGTGCTGTGGCTAGGAAGCTCAGAGCGCCAGTGCTTGTGGGGCTGTGGAAGGGCTGCCTAGGGAAGGTGATGGCCAGCAAGAGCTTTCAGTGCTAGCCCCTTTCGTGTGGGAGCAGTGGCTGGACGTTTCCGATTTGGAGCTGGGCTCTGGCTGTGCTGGGAAGGAACGTCCCCACTGTGGTGTGGCTAGGAAGCTCAGAGTGCCAGTGCTTGTGGGGCTGTGGAAGGACTGCCTAGGGAAGGTGATGGCCAGCAAGAGCTTACAGTGCTGGCCCCTTTGGTGTGGGAGCAGTGGCTGGACGTTTTGAATTTCGGAGCTGGGCTGTGGCTGTGCCGAGAAGGAACGTCCCCACTGTGCTGTGGCTAGGAAGCTCAGAGCGCCAGTGCTTGTGGGGCTGTGGAAGGGCTGCCTAGGGAAGGTGATGGCCAGCAAGAGCTTTCAGTGCTAGCCCCTTTGGTGTGGGAGCAGTGGCTGGACGTTTCCGATTTGGGACCTGGGCCCTGGCTGTGCTGGGAAGGATCGTCCCCAGTGTGCTGTGGCTAGGAAGCTCAGAGCGCCAGTGCTTGTGGGGCTGTGGAAGGGCTGCCTAGGGAAGGTGATGGCCAGCAAGAGCTTTCAGTGCTAGCCCCTTTGGTGTGGGAGCAGTGGCTGGACGTTTTGAATTTCGGAGCTGGGCTGTGGCTGTGCCGAGAAGGAACGTCCCCACTGTGCTGTGGCTAGGAAGCTCAGAGCGCCAGTGCTTGTGGGGCTGTGGAAGGGCTGCCTAGGGAAGGTGATGGCCAGCAAGAGCTTTCAGTGCTAGCCCCTTTGGTGTGGGAGCAGTGGCTGGACGTTTCCGATTTGGGAGCTGGGCTGTGGCTGTGGTGCGAAGGAACGTCCCCACTGTGCTGTGCCTAGGAAGCTCAGAGCGCCAGTGCTTGTGGGGCTGTGGAAGGGCTGCCTAGGGAAGGTGATGGCCAGCAAGAGCTTTCAGTGCTGGCCCCTTTGGTGTGGGAGCAGTGGCTGGACGTTTTGAATTTCGGAGCTGGGCTGTGGCTGTGCTGAGAAGGAACGTCCCCACTGTGCTGTGGCTAGGAAGCTCAGAGCGCCAGTGCTTGTGGGGCTGTGGAAGGGCTGCCTAGGGCAGGTGATGGCCAGCAAGAGCTTTCAGAGCTAGCCCCTTTGGTGTGGGAGCAGTGGCTGGACGTTTCGAATTTCGGAGCTGGGCTCTGGCTGTGCCGAGAAGGAACGTCCCCAGTGTGCTGTGGCTAGGAAGCTCAGAGCGCCAGTGCTTGTGGGGCTGTGGAAGGGCTGCCTAGGGCAGGTGATGGCCAGCAAGAGCTTTCAGTGCTAGCCCCTTTGGTGTGGGAGCAGTGGCTGGACGTTTCCGATTTGGGAGCTGGGCCCTGGCTGTGCTGGGAAGGAACGTCCCCACTGTGCTGTGGCTAGGAAGCTCAGAGCGCCAGTGCTTGTGGGGCTGTGGAAGGGCTGCCTAGGGATGGAGATGGCCAGCAAGAGCTTTCAGTGCTAGCCCCTTTGGTGTGGGAGCAGTGGCTGGACGTTTCCGATTTGGGAGATGGGCTGTGGCTGTGCTGAGAAGGAACGTCCCCACTGTGCTGTGGCTAGGAAGCTCAGAGCGCCAGTGCTTGTGGGGCTGTGGAAGGGCTGCCTAGGGAAGGTGATGGCCAGCAAGAGCTTTCAGTGCTAGCCCCTTTCGTGTGGGAGCAGTGGCTGGACGTTTCCGATTTGGAGCTGGGCTCTGGCTGTGCTGGGAAGGAACGTCCCCACTGTGGTGTGGCTAGGAAGCTCAGAGTGCCAGTGCTTGTGGGGCTGTGGAAGGACTGCCTAGGGAAGGTGATGGCCAGCAAGAGCTTTCAGTGCTAGCCCCTTTGGTGTGGGAGCAGTGGCTGGACGTTTTGAATTTCGGAGCTGGGCTCTGGCTGTGCCGAGAAGGAACGTCCCCACTGTGCTGTGGCTAGGAAGCTCAGAGCGCCAGTGCTTGTGGGGCTGTGGAAGGGCTGCCTAGGGAAGGTGATGGCCAGCAAGAGCTTTCAGTGCTAGCCCCTTTGGTGTGGGAGCAGTGGCTGGACGTTTCCGATTTGGGACCTGGGCCCTGGCTGTGCTGGGAAGGATCGTCCCCAGTGTGCTGTGGCTAGGAAGCTCAGAGCGCCAGTGCTTGTGGGGCTGTGGAAGGGCTGCCTAGGGAAGGTGATGGCCAGCAAGAGCTTTCAGTGCTAGCCCCTTTGGTGTGGGAGCAGTGGCTGGACGTTTTGAATTTCGGAGCTGGGCTGTGGCTGTGCCGAGAAGGAACGTCCCCACTGTGCTGTGGCTAGGAAGCTCAGAGCGCCAGTGCTTGTGGGGCTGTGGAAGGGCTGCCTAGGGAAGGTGATGGCCAGCAAGAGCTTTCAGTGCTAGCCCCTTTCGTGTGGGAGCAGTGGCTGGACGTTTCCGATTTGGGAGCTGGGCCCTGGCTGTGCTGGGAAGGAACGTCCCCACTGTGCTGTGGCTAGGAAGCTCAGAGCGCCAGTGCTTGTGGGGCTGTGGAAGGGCTGCCTAGGGAAGGTGATGGCCAGCAAGAGCTTTCAGTGCTAGCCCCTTTCGTGTGGGAGCAGTGGCTGGACGTTTCCGATTTGGGAGCTGGGCCCTGGCTGTGCTGGGAAGGAACGTCCCCACTGTGCTGTGGCTAGGAAGCTCAGAGCGCCAGTGCTTGTGGGGCTGTGGAAGGGCTGCCTAGGGATGGAGATGGCCAGCAAGAGCTTTCAGTGCTAGCCCCTTTGGTGTGGGAGCAGTGGCTGGACGTTTCCGATTTGGGAGATGGGCTGTGGCTGTGCTGAGAAGGAACGTCCCCACTGTGCTGTGGCTAGGAAGCTCAGAGCGCCAGTGCTTGTGGGGCTGTGGAAGGGCTGCCTAGGGAAGGTGATGGCCAGCAAGAGCTTTCAGTGCTAGCCCCTTTCGTGTGGGAGCAGTGGCTGGACGTTTCCGATTTGGAGCTGGGCTCTGGCTGTGCTGGGAAGGAACGTCCCCACTGTGGTGTGGCTAGGAAGCTCAGAGTGCCAGTGCTTGTGGGGCTGTGGAAGGACTGCCTAGGGAAGGTGATGGCCAGCAAGAGCTTACAGTGCTGGCCCCTTTGGTGTGGGAGCAGTGGCTGGACGTTTTGAATTTCGGAGCTGGGCTGTGGCTGTGCCGAGAAGGAACGTCCCCACTGTGCTGTGGCTAGGAAGCTCAGAGCGCCAGTGCTTGTGGGGCTGTGGAAGGGCTGCCTAGGGAAGGTGATGGCCAGCAAGAGCTTTCAGTGCTAGCCCCTTTGGTGTGGGAGCAGTGGCTGGACGTTTCCGATTTGGGACCTGGGCCCTGGCTGTGCTGGGAAGGATCGTCCCCAGTGTGCTGTGGCTAGGAAGCTCAGAGCGCCAGTGCTTGTGGGGCTGTGGAAGGGCTGCCTAGGGAAGGTGATGGCCAGCAAGAGCTTTCAGTGCTAGCCCCTTTGGTGTGGGAGCAGTGGCTGGACGTTTTGAATTTCGGAGCTGGGCTGTGGCTGTGCCGAGAAGGAACGTCCCCACTGTGCTGTGGCTAGGAAGCTCAGAGCGCCAGTGCTTGTGGGGCTGTGGAAGGGCTGCCTAGGGAAGGTGATGGCCAGCAAGAGCTTTCAGTGCTAGCCCCTTTGGTGTGGGAGCAGTGGCTGGACGTTTCCGATTTGGGAGCTGGGCTGTGGCTGTGGTGCGAAGGAACGTCCCCACTGTGCTGTGCCTAGGAAGCTCAGAGCGCCAGTGCTTGTGGGGCTGTGGAAGGGCTGCCTAGGGAAGGTGATGGCCAGCAAGAGCTTTCAGTGCTGGCCCCTTTGGTGTGGGAGCAGTGGCTGGACGTTTTGAATTTCGGAGCTGGGCTGTGGCTGTGCTGAGAAGGAACGTCCCCACTGTGCTGTGGCTAGGAAGCTCAGAGCGCCAGTGCTTGTGGGGCTGTGGAAGGGCTGCCTAGGGCAGGTGATGGCCAGCAAGAGCTTTCAGAGCTAGCCCCTTTCGTGTGGGAGCAGTGGCTGGACGTTTCGAATTTCGGAGCTGGGCTCTGGCTGTGCCGAGAAGGAACGTCCCCACTGTGCTGTGGCTAGGAAGCTCAGAGCGCCAGTGCTTGTGGGGCTGTGGAAGGGCTGCCTAGGGAAGGTGATGGCCAGCAAGAGCTTTCAGTGCTAGCCCCTTTGGTGTGGGAGCAGTGGCTGGACGTTTTGAATTTCGGAGCTGGGCTGTGGCTGTGCCGAGAAGGAACGTCCCCACTGTGCTGTGGCTAGGAAGCTCAGAGCGCCAGTGCTTGTGGGGCTGTGGAAGGGCTGCCTAGGGAAGGTGATGGCCAGCAAGAGCTTTCAGTGCTAGCCCCTTTGGTGTCGGAGCAGTGGCTGGACGTTTACGATTTGGCAGCTGGGCCCTGGCTGTGCCGGGAAGGAACGTCCCCACTGTGCTGTGGCTAGGAAGCTCAGAGCGCCAGTGCTTGTGGGGCTGTGGAAGGGCTGCCTAGGGAAGGAGATGGCCAGCAAGAGCTTTCAGTGCTAGCCCCTTTGGTGTGGGAGCAGTGGCTGGACGTTTCCGATTTGGGAGCTGGGCTGTGGCTGTGCTGAGAAGGAACGTCCCCACACTGCTGTGGCTAGGAAGCTCAGAGCGCCAGTGCTTGTGGGGCTGTGGAAGGGCTGCCTAGGGAAGGTGATGGCCAGCAAGAGCTTTCAGTGCTGGCCCCTTTGGTGTGGGAGCAGTGGCTGGACGTTTCGAATTTCGGAGCTGGGCTGTGGCTGTGCCGAGAAGGAACGTCCCCACTGTGCTGTGGCTAGGAAGCTCAGAGCGCCCGTGCTTGTGGGGCTGTGGAAGGGCTGCCTAGGGCAGGTGATGGCCAGCAAGAGCTTTCAGTGCTAGCCCCTTTGGTGTGGGAGCAGTGGCTGGACGTTTCCGATTTGGGAGCTGGGCTGTGGCTGTGCCGAGATGGAACGTCCCCACTGTGCTGTGGCTAGGAAGCTCAGAGCGCCAGTGCTTGTGGGGCTGTGGAAGGGCTGCCTAGGGCAGGTGATGGCCAGCAAGAGCTTTCAGTGCTGGCCCCTTTGGTGTGGGAGCAGTGGCTGGACGTTTCCGATTTGGGAGCTGGGCTGTGGCTGTGCCGAGAAGGAACGTCCCCACTGTGCTGTGGCTAGGAAGCTCAGAGCGCCAGTGCTTGTGGGGCTGTGGAAGGGCTGCCTAGGGCAGGTGATGGCCAGCAAGAGCTTTCAGTGCTAGCCCCTTTGGTGTGGGAGCAGTGGCTGGACGTTTCCGATTTGGGAGCTGGGCTGTGGCTGTGGTGCGAAGGAACGTCCCCACTGTGCTGTGGCTAGGAAGCTCAGAGCGCCAGTGCTTGTGGGGCTGTGGAAGGGCTGCCTAGGGAAGGTGATGGCCAGCAAGAGCTTTCAGTGCTAGCCCCTTTGGTGTGGGAGCAGTGGCTGGACGTTTCCGATTTGGGAGCTGGGCTGTGGTGTGGTGTGAAGGAACGTCCCCAGTCTGCTGTGGCTAGGAAGCTCAGAGTGCCAGTGCTTGTGGGGCTGTGGAAGGACTGCCTAGGGAAGGTGATGGCCAGCAAGAGCTTACAGTGCTGGCCCCTTTGGTGTGGGAGCAGTGGCTGGACGTTTTGAATTTCGGAGCTGGGCTGTGGCTGTGCCGAGAAGGAACGTCCCCACTGTGCTGTGGCTAGGAAGCTCAGAGCGCCAGTGCTTGTGGGGCTGTGGAAGGGCTGCCTAGGGAAGGTGATGGCCAGCAAGAGCTTTCAGTGCTAGCCCCTTTGGTGTGGGAGCAGTGGCTGGACGTTTCCGATTTGGGACCTGGGCCCTGGCTGTGCTGGGAAGGATCGTCCCCAGTGTGCTGTGGCTAGGAAGCTCAGAGCGCCAGTGCTTGTGGGGCTGTGGAAGGGCTGCCTAGGGAAGGTGATGGCCAGCAAGAGCTTTCAGTGCTAGCCCCTTTGGTGTGGGAGCAGTGGCTGGACGTTTTGAATTTCGGAGCTGGGCTGTGGCTGTGCCGAGAAGGAACGTCCCCACTGTGCTGTGGCTAGGAAGCTCAGAGCGCCAGTGCTTGTGGGGCTGTGGAAGGGCTGCCTAGGGAAGGTGATGGCCAGCAAGAGCTTTCAGTGCTAGCCCCTTTGGTGTGGGAGCAGTGGCTGGACGTTTCCGATTTGGGAGCTGGGCTGTGGCTGTGGTGCGAAGGAACGTCCCCACTGTGCTGTGCCTAGGAAGCTCAGAGCGCCAGTGCTTGTGGGGCTGTGGAAGGGCTGCCTAGGGAAGGTGATGGCCAGCAAGAGCTTTCAGTGCTGGCCCCTTTGGTGTGGGAGCAGTGGCTGGACGTTTTGAATTTCGGAGCTGGGCTGTGGCTGTGCTGAGAAGGAACGTCCCCACTGTGCTGTGGCTAGGAAGCTCAGAGCGCCAGTGCTTGTGGGGCTGTGGAAGGGCTGCCTAGGGCAGGTGATGGCCAGCAAGAGCTTTCAGAGCTAGCCCCTTTCGTGTGGGAGCAGTGGCTGGACGTTTCGAATTTCGGAGCTGGGCTGTGGCTGTGCCGAGAAGGAACGTCCCCACTGTGCTGTGGCTAGGAAGCTCAGAGCGCCAGTGCTTGTGGGCTGTGGAAGGGCTGCCTAGGGCAGGTGATGGCCAGCAAGAGCTTTCAGTGCTAGCCCCTTTCGTGTGGGAGCAGTGGCTGGACGTTTCGAATTTCGGAGCTGGGCACTGGCTGTGCTGAGAAGGAACGTCCCCACTGTGCTGTGGCTAGGAAGCTCAGAGCGCCAGTGCTTGTGGGCTGTGGAAGGGCTGCCTAGGGAAGGTGATGGCCAGCAAGAGCTTTCAGTGCTGGCCCCTTTCGTGTGGGAGCAGTGGCTGGACGTTTTGAATTTCGGAGCTGGGCTCTGGCTGTGCTGAGAAGGTACGTCCCCACTGTGCTGTGGCTAGGAAGCTCAGAGCGCCAGTGCTTGTGGGGCTGTGGAAGGGCTGCCTAGGGAAGGAGATGGCCAGCAAGAGCTTTCAGTGCTAGCCCCTTTGGTGTGGGAGCAGTGGCTGGACGTTTCGAATTTCGGAGCTGGGCTCTGGCTGTGCCGAGAAGGAACGTCCCCACTGTGCTGTGGCTAGGAAGCTCAGAGCGCCAGTGCTTGTGGGGCTGTGGAAGGGCTGCCTAGGGAAGGTGATGGCCAGCAAGAGCTTTCAGTGCTAGCCCCTTTGGTGTGGGAGCAGTGGCTGGACGTTTTGAATTTCGGAGCTGGGCTGTGGCTGTGCCGAGAAGGAACGTCCCCACTGTGCTGTGGCTAGGAAGCTCAGAGCGCCAGTGCTTGTGGGGCTGTGGAAGGGCTGCCTAGGGAAGGTGATGGCCAGCAAGAGCTTTCAGTGCTAGCCCCTTTGGTGTCGGAGCAGTGGCTGGACGTTTCCGATTTGGCAGCTGGGCTGTGGCTGTGCCGAGAAGGAACGTCCCCACTGTGCTGTGGCTAGGAAGCTCAGAGCGCCAGTGCTTGTGGGGCTGTGGAAGGGCTGCCTAGGGAAGGAGATGGCCAGCAAGAGCTTTCAGTGCTAGCCCCTTTGGTGTCGGAGCAGTGGCTGGACGTTTCCGATTTGGGAGCTGGGCTGTGGCTGTGCTGAGAAGGAACGTCCCCACACTGCTGTGGCTAGGAAGCTCAGAGCGCCAGTGCTTGTGGGGCTGTGGAAGGGCTGCCTAGGGCAGGTGATGGCCAGCAAGAGCTTTCAGTGCTGGCCCCTTTGGTGTGGGAGCAGTGGCTGGACGTTTCGAATTTCGGAGCTGGGCTGTGGCTGTGCCGAGAAGGAACGTCCCCACTGTGCTGTGGCTAGGAAGCTCAGAGCGCCCGTGCTTGTGGGGCTGTGGAAGGGCTGCCTAGGGCAGGTGATGGCCAGCAAGAGCTTTCAGTGCTAGCCCCTTTGGTGTGGGAGCAGTGGCTGGACGTTTCCGATTTGGGAGCTGGGCTGTGGCTGTGCCGAGATGGAACGTCCCCACTGTGCTGTGGCTAGGAAGCTCAGAGCGCCAGTGCTTGTGGGGCTGTGGAAGGGCTGCCTAGGGCAGGTGATGGCCAGCAAGAGCTTTCAGTGCTGGCCCCTTTGGTGTGGGAGCAGTGGCTGGACGTTTCCGATTTGGGAGCTGGGCTGTGGCTGTGCCGAGAAGGAACGTCCCCACTGTGCTGTGGCTAGGAAGCTCAGAGCGCCAGTGCTTGTGGGGCTGTGGAAGGGCTGCCTAGGGCAGGTGATGGCCAGCAAGAGCTTTCAGTGCTAGCCCCTTTGGTGTGGGAGCAGTGGCTGGACGTTTCCGATTTGGGAGCTGGGCTGTGGCTGTGGTGCGAAGGAACGTCCCCACTGTGCTGTGGCTAGGAAGCTCAGAGCGCCAGTGCTTGTGGGGCTGTGGAAGGGCTGCCTAGGGAAGGTGATGGCCAGCAAGAGCTTTCAGTGCTAGCCCCTTTGGTGTGGGAGCAGTGGCTGGACGTTTCCGATTTGGGAGCTGGGCTGTGGTGTGGTGTGAAGGAACGTCCCCAGTCTGCTGTGGCTAGGAAGCTCAGAGCGCCAGTGCTTGTGGGGCTGTGGAAGGGCTGCCTAGGGAAGGAGATGGCCAGCAAGAGGTTTCAGTGCTGGCCCCTTTGGTGTGGGAGCAGTGGCTGGACGTTTTGAATTTCGGAGCTGGGCTGTGGCTGTGCCGAGAAGGAACGTCCCCACTGTGCTGTGGCTAGGAAGCTCAGAGCGCCAGTGCTTGTGGGGCTGTGGAAGGGCTGCCTAGGGAAGGTGATGGCCAGCAAGAGCTTTCAGTGCTGGCCCCTTTGGTGTGGGAGCAGTGGCTGGACGTTTCTGATTTGGGAGCTGGGCCCTGGCTGTGCTGGGAAGGAACGTCCCCACTGAGGTGTGGCAGGGAGGCTCAGAGCGCCAGTGCTTGTGGGGCTGTGGAAGGACTGCCTAGGGAAGGTGATGGCCAGCAAGAGCTTACAGTGCTGGCCCCTTTGGTGTGGGAGCAGTGGCTGGACGTTTTGAATTTCGGAGCTGGGCTCTGGCTGTGCCGAGAAGGAACGTCCCCACTGTGCTGTGGCTAGGAAGCTCAGAGCGCCAGTGCTTGTGGGGCTGTGGAAGGGCTGCCTAGGGCAGGTGATGGCCAGCAAGAGCTTTCAGTGCTAGCCCCTTTGGTGTGGGAGCAGTGGCTGGACGTTTCCGATTTGGGAGCTGGGCCCTGGCTGTGCTGGGAAGGAACGTCCCCACTGTGCTGTGGCTAGGAAGCTCAGAGCGCCAGTGCTTGTGGGGCTGTGGAAGGGCTGCCTAGGGATGGAGATGGCCAGCAAGAGCTTTCAGTGCTAGCCCCTTTGGTGTGGGAGCAGTGGCTGGACGTTTCCGATTTGGGAGATGGGCTGTGGCTGTGCTGAGAAGGAACGTCCCCACTGTGCTGTGGCTAGGAAGCTCAGAGCGCCAGTGCTTGTGGGGCTGTGGAAGGGCTGCCTAGGGAAGGTGATGGCCAGCAAGAGCTTTCAGTGCTAGCCCCTTTCGTGTGGGAGCAGTGGCTGGACGTTTCCGATTTGGAGCTGGGCTCTGGCTGTGCTGGGAAGGAACGTCCCCACTGTGGTGTGGCTAGGAAGCTCAGAGTGCCAGTGCTTGTGGGGCTGTGGAAGGACTGCCTAGGGAAGGTGATGGCCAGCAAGAGCTTACAGTGCTGGCCCCTTTGGTGTGGGAGCAGTGGCTGGACGTTTTGAATTTCGGAGCTGGGCTGTGGCTGTGCCGAGAAGGAACGTCCCCACTGTGCTGTGGCTAGGAAGCTCAGAGCGCCAGTGCTTGTGGGGCTGTGGAAGGGCTGCCTAGGGAAGGTGATGGCCAGCAAGAGCTTTCAGTGCTAGCCCCTTTGGTGTGGGAGCAGTGGCTGGACGTTTCCGATTTGGGACCTGGGCCCTGGCTGTGCTGGGAAGGATCGTCCCCAGTGTGCTGTGGCTAGGAAGCTCAGAGCGCCAGTGCTTGTGGGGCTGTGGAAGGGCTGCCTAGGGAAGGTGATGGCCAGCAAGAGCTTTCAGTGCTAGCCCCTTTGGTGTGGGAGCAGTGGCTGGACGTTTTGAATTTCGGAGCTGGGCTGTGGCTGTGCCGAGAAGGAACGTCCCCACTGTGCTGTGGCTAGGAAGCTCAGAGCGCCAGTGCTTGTGGGGCTGTGGAAGGGCTGCCTAGGGAAGGTGATGGCCAGCAAGAGCTTTCAGTGCTAGCCCCTTTGGTGTGGGAGCAGTGGCTGGACGTTTCCGATTTGGGAGCTGGGCTGTGGCTGTGGTGCGAAGGAACGTCCCCACTGTGCTGTGCCTAGGAAGCTCAGAGCGCCAGTGCTTGTGGGGCTGTGGAAGGGCTGCCTAGGGAAGGTGATGGCCAGCAAGAGCTTTCAGTGCTGGCCCCTTTGGTGTGGGAGCAGTGGCTGGACGTTTTGAATTTCGGAGCTGGGCTGTGGCTGTGCTGAGAAGGAACGTCCCCACTGTGCTGTGGCTAGGAAGCTCAGAGCGCAAGTGCTTGTGGGGCTGTGGAAGGGCTGCCTAGGGCAGGTGATGGCCAGCAAGAGCTTTCAGAGCTAGCCCCTTTCGTGTGGGAGCAGTGGCTGGACGTTTTGAATTTCGGAGCTGGGCTCTGGCTGTGCTGAGAAGGTACGTCCCCACTGTGCTGTGGCTAGGAAGCTCAGAGCGCCAGTGCTTGTGGGGCTGTGGAAGGGCTGCCTAGGGAAGGAGATGGCCAGCAAGAGCTTTCAGTGCTAGCCCCTTTGGTGTGGGAGCAGTGGCTGGACGTTTCGAATTTCGGAGCTGGGCTCTGGCTGTGCCGAGAAGGAACGTCCCCACTGTGCTGTGGCTAGGAAGCTCAGAGCGCCAGTGCTTGTGGGGCTGTGGAAGGGCTGCCTAGGGAAGGTGATGGCCAGCAAGAGCTTTCAGTGCTGGCCCCTTTGGTGTGGGAGCAGTGGCTGGACGTTTTGAATTTCGGAGCTGGGCTCTGGCTGTGCCGAGAAGGAACGTCCCCACTGTGCTGTGGCTAGGAAGCTCAGAGCGCCAGTGCTTGTGGGGCTGTGGAAGGGCTGCCTAGGGCAGGTGATGGCCAGCAAGAGCTTTCAGTGCTAGCCCCTTTGGTGTGGGAGCAGTGGCTGGACGTTTCCGATTTGGGAGCTGGGCTGTGGCTGTGCTGGGAAGGAACGTCCCCAGTGTGCTGTGGCTAGGAAGCTCAGAGCGCTAGTGCTTGTGGGGCTGTGGAAGGGCTGCCTAGGGCAGGTGATGGCCAGCAAGAGCTTTCAGTGCTAGCCCCTTTGGTGTGGGAGCAGTGGCTGGACGTTTCCGATTTGGGACCTGGGCCCTGGCTGTGCTGGGAAGGAACGTCCCCACTGTGCTGTGGCTAGGAAGCTCAGAGCGCCAGTGCTTGTGGGGCTGTGGAAGGGCTGCCTAGGGAAGGTGATGGCCAGCAAGAGCTTTCAGTCCTGGCCCCTTTCGTGTGGGAGCAGTGGCTGGACATTTTGAATTTCGGAGCTGGGCTGTGGCTGTGCCGAGAAGGAACGTCCCCACTGTGCTGTGGCTAGGAAGCTCAGAGCGCCAGTGCTTGTGGGGCTGTGGAAGGGCTGCCTAGGGAAGGTGAGGGCCAGCAAGAGCTTTCAGTGCTAGCCCCTTTGGTGTCGGAGCAGTGGCTGGACGTTTCCGATTTGGGAGCTGGGCTGTGGCTGTGGTGCGAAGGAACGTCCCCACTGTGCTGTGCCTAGGAAGCTCAGAGCGCCAGTGCTTGTGGGGCTGTGGAAGGGCTGCCTAGGGAAGGTGATGGCCAGCAAGAGCTTTCAGTGCTGGCCCCTTTCGTGTGGGAGCAGTGGCTGGACGTTTTGAATTTCGGAGCTGGGCTGTGGCTGTGCTGAGAAGGAACGTCCCCACTGTGCTGTGGCTAGGAAGCTCAGAGCGCCAGTGCTTGTGGGGCTGTGGAAGGGCTGCCTAGGGCAGGTGATGGCCAGCAAGAGCTTTCAGTGCTAGCCCCTTTCGTGTGGGAGCAGTGGCTGGACGTTTCGAATTTCGGAGCTGGGCTGTGGCTGTGCCGAGAAGGAACGTCCCCACTGTGCTGTGGCTAGGAAGCTCAGAGCGCCAGTGCTTGTGGGGCTGTGGAAGGGCTGCCTAGGGAAGGTGAGGGCCAGCAAGAGCTTTCAGTGCTAGCCCCTTTGGTGTGGGAGCAGTGGCTGGACGTTTCGAATTTCGGAGCTGGGCTGTGGCTGTGCCGAGAAGGAACGTCCCCACTGTGCTGTGGCTAGGAAGCTCAGAGCGCCAGTGCTTGTGGGGCTGTGGAAGGGCTGCCTAGGGAAGGTGATGGCCAGCAAGAGCTTTCAGTGCTAGCCCCTTTGGTGTGGGAGCAGTGGCTGGACGTTTCCGATTTGGGAGCTGGGCTGTGGCTGTGCCGAGATGGAACGTCCCCACTGTGCTGTGGCTAGGAAGCTCAGAGCGCCAGTGCTTGTGGGGCTGTGGAAGGGCTGCCTAGGGCAGGTGATGGCCAGCAAGAGCTTTCAGTGCTGGCCCCTTTGGTGTGGGAGCAGTGGCTGGACGTTTCCGATTTGGGAGCTGGGCTGTGGCTGTGCCGAGAAGGAACGTCCCCACTGTGCTGTGGCTAGGAAGCTCAGAGCGCCAGTGCTTGTGGGGCTGTGGAAGGGCTGCCTAGGGAAGGTGATGGCCAGAAAGAGCTTTCAGTGCTAGCCCCTTTGGTGTGGGAGCAGTGGCTGGACGTTTCCGATTTGGGAGCTGGGCTGTGGCTGTTGTGTGAAGGAACGTCCCCAGTCTGCTGTGGCTAGGAAGCTCAGAGCGCCAGTGCTTGTGGGGCTGTGGAAGGGCTGCCTAGGGAAGGAGATGGCCAGCAAGAGCTTTCAGTGCTGGCCCCTTTGGTGTGGGAGCAGTGGCTGGACGTTTTGAATTTCGGAGCTGGGCTGTGGCTGTGCCGAGAAGGAACGTCCCCACTGTGCTGTGGCTAGGAAGCTCAGAGCGCCAGTGCTTGTGGGGCTGTGGAAGGGCTGCCTAGGGAAGGTGATGGCCAGCAAGAGCTTTCAGTGCTGGCCCCTTTGGTGTGGGAGCAGTGGCTGGACGTTTCTGATTTGGGAGCTGGGCCCTGGCTGTGCTGGGAAGGAACGTCCCCACTGTGGTGTGGCAGGGAGGCTCAGAGCGCCAGTGCTTCTGGGGCTGTGGAAGGACTGCCTAGGGAAGGTGATGGCCAGCAAGAGCTTACAGTGCTGGCCCCTTTGGTGTGGGAGCAGTGGCTGGACGTTTTGAATTTCGGAGCTGGGCTCTGGCTGTGCCGAGAAGGAACGTCCCCACTGTGCTGTGGCTAGGAAGCTCAGAGCGCCAGTGCTTGTGGGGCTGTGGAAGGGCTGCCTAGGGCAGGTGATGGCCAGCAAGAGCTTTCAGTGCTAGCCCCTTTGGTGTGGGAGCAGTGGCTGGACGTTTCCGATTTGGGAGCTGGGCCCTGGCTGTGCTGGGAAGGAACGTCCCCAGTGTGCTGTGGCTAGGAAGCTCAGAGCGCCAGTGCTTGTGGGGCTGTGGAAGGGCTGCCTAGGGAAGGTGATGGCCAGCAAGAGCTTTCAGTGCTAGCCCCTTTGGTGTGGGAGCAGTGGCTGGACGTTTCCGATTTGGGACCTGGGCCCTGGCTGTGCTGGGAAGGAACGTCCCCAGTGTGCTGTGGCTAGGAAGCTCAGAGCGCCAGTGCTTGTGGGGCTGTGGAAGGGCTGCCTAGGGAAGGTGATGGCCAGCAAGAGCTTTCAGTCCTGGCCCCTTTCGTGTGGGAGCAGTGGCTGGACATTTTGAATTTCGGAGCTGGGCTGGCTGTGCCGAGAAGGAACGTCCCCACTGTGCTGTGGCTAGGAAGCTCAGAGCGCCAGTGCTTGTGGGGCTGTGGAAGGGCTGCCTAGGGAAGGTGAGGGCCAGCAAGAGCTTTCAGTGCTAGCCCCTTTGGTGTCGGAGCAGTGGCTGGACGTTTCCGATTTGGGAGCTGGGCTGTGGCTGTGGTGCGAAGGAACGTCCCCACTGTGCTGTGCCTAGGAAGCTCAGAGCGCCAGTGCTTGTGGGGCTGTGGAAGGGCTGCCTAGGGAAGGTGATGGCCAGCAAGAGCTTTCAGTGCTGGCCCCTTTCGTGTGGGAGCAGTGGCTGGACGTTTTGAATTTCGGAGCTGGGCTGTGGCTGTGCTGAGAAGGAACGTCCCCACTGTGCTGTGGCTAGGAAGCTCAGAGCGCCAGTGCTTGTGGGGCTGTGGAAGGGCTGCCTAGGGCAGGTGATGGCCAGCAAGAGCTTTCAGTGCTAGCCCCTTTCGTGTGGGAGCAGTGGCTGGACGTTTCGAATTTCGGAGCTGGGCTGTGGCTGTGCCGAGAAGGGAACGTCCCCACTGTGCTGTGGCTAGGAAGCTCAGAGCGCCAGTGCTTGTGGGGCTGTGGAAGGGCTGCCTAGGGCAGGTGATGGCCAGCAAGAGCTTTCAGTGCTAGCCCCTTTGGTGTGGGAGCAGTGGCTGGACGTTTCGAATTTCGGAGCTGGGCTCTGGCTGTGCCGAGAAGGAACGTCCCCACTGTGCTGTGGCTAGGAAGCTCAGAGCGCCAGTGCTTGTGGGGCTGTGGAAGGGCTGCCTAGGGAAGGTGATGGCCAGCAAGAGCTTTCAGTGCTAGCCCCTTTGGTGGTGGGAGCAGTGGCTGGACGTTTCCGATTTGGGAGCTGGGCCCTGGCTGTGCTGGGAAGGAACGTCCCCACTGTGCTGTGGCTAGGAAGCTAAGAGCGCCAGTGCTTGTGGGGCTGTGGAAGGGCTGCCTAGGGATGGAGATGGCCAGCAAGAGCTTTCAGTGCTAGCCCCTTTCGTGTCGGAGCAGTGGCTGGACGTTTCCGATTTGGGAGATGGGCTGTGGCTGTGCTGAGAAGGAACGTCCCCACTGTGCTGTGGCTAGGAAGCTCAGAGCGCCAGTGCTTGTGGGGCTGTGGAAGGGCTGCCTAGGGAAGGTGATGGCCAGCAAGAGCTTTCAGTGCTGGCCCCTTTCGTGTGGGAGCAGTGGCTGGACGTTTTGAATTTGGAGCTGGGCTGTGGCTGTGCCGAGAAGGAACGTCCCCACTGTGCTGTGGCTAGGAAGCTCAGAGCGCCAGTGCTTGTGGGGCTGTGGAAGGGCTGCCTAGGGCAGGTGATAGCCAGCAAGAGCTTTCAGTGCTAGCCCCTTTGGTGTGGGAGCAGTGGCTGGACGTTTCCGATTTGGGAGCTGGGCCCTGGCTGTGCCGGGAAGGAACGTCCCCACTGTGCTGTGGCTAGGAAGCTCAGAGCGCCAGTGCTTGTGGGGCTGTGGAAGGGCTGCCTAGGGAAGGTGTTGGCCAGCAAGAGCTTTCCAGTGCTGGCCCCTTTGGTGTGGGAGCAGTGGCTGGACGTTTCCGATTTGGGAGCTGGGCTGTGGCTGTGCCGAGAAGGAACGTCCCCACTGTGCTGTGGCTAGGAAGCTCAGAGCGCCAGTGCTTGTGGGGCTGTGGAAGGGCTGCCTAGGGCAGGTGATGGCTAGCAAGAGCTTTCAGTGCTAGCCCCTTTGGTGTGGGAGCAGTGGCTGGACGTTTCCGATTTGGGAGCTGGGCTGTGGCTGTGCTGGGAAGGAACGTCCCCAGTGTGCTGTGGCTAGGAAGCTCAGAGCGCCAGTGCTTGTGGGGCTGTGGACGGGCTGCCTAGGGAAGGTCATGGCCAGCAAGAGCTTTCAGTGCTAGCCCCTTTGGTGTGGGAGCAGTGGCTGGACGTTTCCGATTTGGGAGATGGGCTGTGGCTGTGCCGAGAAGGAACGTCCCCACTGTGCTGTGGCTAGGAAGCTCAGAGCGCCAGTGCTTGTGGGGCTGTGGAAGGGCTGCCTAGGGAAGGTGATGGCCAGCAAGAGCTTTCAGTGCTAGCCCCTTTGGTGTGGGAGCAGTGGCTGGACGTTTCCGATTTGGGAGCTGGGCTGTGGCTGTGCTGGGAAGGAACGTCCCCACTGTGGTGTGGCTAGGAAGCTCAGAGCGCCAGTGCTTGTGGGGCTGTGGAAGGACTGCCTAGGGAAGGTGATGGCCAGCAAGAGCTTTCAGTGCTGGCCCCTTTGGTGTGGAGCAGTGGCTGGACGTTTTGAATTTCGGAGCTGGGCTCTGGCTGTGCCGAGAAGGTACGTCCCCACTGTGCTGTGGCTAGGAAGCTCAGAGCGCCAGTGCTTGTGGGGCTGTGGAAGGGCTGCCTAGGGAAGGTGATGGCCAGCAAGAGCTTTCAGTGCTAGCCCCTTTGGTGTGGGAGCAGTGGCTGGACGTTTCCGATTTGGGAGCTGGGCCCTGGCTGTGCTGGGAAGGAACGTCCCCACTGTGCTGTGGCTAGGAAGCTCAGAGCGCCAGTGCTTGTGGGGCTGTGGAAGGGCTGCCTAGGGCAGGTGATGGCCAGCAAGAGCTTTCAGTGCTAGCCCCTTTGGTGTGGGAGCAGTGGCTGGACGTTTCGAATTTCGGAGCTGGGCTGTGGCTGTGCTGAGAAGGAACGTCCCCACTGTGCTGTGGCTAGGAAGCTCAGAGCGCCAGTGCTTGTGGGGCTGTGGAAGGGCTGCCTAGGGCAGGTGATGGCCAGCAAGAGCTTTCAGTGCTAGCCCCTTTGGTGTGGGAGCAGTGGCTGGACGTTTCGAATTTCGGAGCTGGGCTGTGGCTGTGCCGAGAAGGAACGTCCCCACTGTGCTGTGGCTAGGAAGCTCAGAGCGCCCGTGCTTGTGGGGCTGTGGAAGGGCTGCCTAGGGAAGGTGAGGGCCAGCAAGAGCTTTCAGTGCTAGCCCCTTTGGTGTGGGAGCAGTGGCTGGACGTTTCCGATTTGGGAGCTGGGCTGTGGCTGTGCCGAGAAGGAACGTCCCCACTGTGCTGTGGCTAGGAAGCTCAGAGCGCCAGTGCTTGTGGGGCTGTGGAAGGGCTGCCTAGGGAAGGTGAGGGCCAGCAAGAGCTTTCAGTGCTAGCCCCTTTGGTGTCGGAGCAGTGGCTGGACGTTTCCGATTTGGGAGCTGGGCTGTGGCTGTGGTGCGAAGGAACGTCCCCACTGTGCTGTGCCTAGGAAGCTCAGAGCGCCAGTGCTTGTGGGGCTGTGGAAGGGCTGCCTAGGGAAGGTGATGGCCAGAAAGAGCTTTCAGTGCTAGCCCCTTTGGTGTGGGAGCAGTGGCTGGACGTTTCCGATTTGGGAGCTGGGCTGTGGCTGTTGTGTGAAGGAACGTCCCCAGTCTGCTGTGGCTAGGAAGCTCAGAGCGCCAGTGCTTGTGGGGCTGTGGAAGGGCTGCCTAGGGAAGGAGATGGCCAGCAAGAGCTTTCAGTGCTGGCTCCTTTGGTGTGGGAGCAGTGGCTGGACGTTTTGAATTTCGGAGCTGGGCTGTGGCTGTGCCGAGAAGGAACGTCCCCACTGTGCTGTGGCTAGGAAGCTCAGAGCGCCAGTGCTTGTGGGGCTGTGGAAGGGCTGCCTAGGGAAGGTGATGGCCAGCAAGAGCTTTCAGTGCTGGCCCCTTTGGTGTGGGAGCAGTGGCTGGACGTTTCTGATTTGGGAGCTGGGCCCTGGCTGTGCTGGGAAGGAACGTCCCCACTGTGGTGTGGCAGGGAGGCTCAGAGCGCCAGTGCTTCTGGGGCTGTGGAAGGACTGCCTAGGGAAGGTGATGGCCAGCAAGAGCTTACAGTGCTGGCCCCTTTGGTGTGGGAGCAGTGGCTGGACGTTTTG
Organism: Aptenodytes patagonicus; assembly: GCF_965638725.1. NCBI lineage: Eukaryota > Metazoa > Chordata > Aves > Sphenisciformes > Spheniscidae > Aptenodytes > Aptenodytes patagonicus. Next base: position 202,485 of record NW_027472033.1, on the reverse strand, counting down.
AATTTCGGAGCTGGGCTCTGGCTGTGCCGAGAAGGAACGTCCCCACTGTGCTGTGGCTAGGAAGCTCAGAGCGCCAGTGCTTGTGGGGCTGTGGAAGGGCTGCCTAGGGCAGGTGATGGCCAGCAAGAGCTTTCAGTGCTAGCCCCTTTGGTGTGGGAGCAGTGGCTGGACGTTTCCGATTTGGGAGCTGGGCCCTGGCTGTGCTGGGAAGGAACGTCCCCAGTGTGCTGTGGCTAGGAAGCTCAGAGCGCCAGTGCTTGTGGGGCTGTGGAAGGGCTGCCTAGGGAAGGTGATGGCCAGCAAGAGCTTTCAGTGCTAGCCCCTTTGGTGTGGGAGCAGTGGCTGGACGTTTCCGATTTGGGACCTGGGCCCTGGCTGTGCTGGGAAGGAACGTCCCCAGTGTGCTGTGGCTAGGAAGCTCAGAGCGCCAGTGCTTGTGGGGCTGTGGAAGGGCTGCCTAGGGAAGGTGATGGCCAGCAAGAGCTTTCAGTCCTGGCCCCTTTCGTGTGGGAGCAGTGGCTGGACATTTTGAATTTCGGAGCTGGGCTGTGGCTGTGCCGAGAAGGAACGTCCCCACTGTGCTGTGGCTAGGAAGCTCAGAGCGCCAGTGCTTGTGGGGCTGTGGAAGGGCTGCCTAGGGAAGGTGAGGGCCAGCAAGAGCTTTCAGTGCTAGCCCCTTTGGTGTCGGAGCAGTGGCTGGACGTTTCCGATTTGGGAGCTGGGCTGTGGCTGTGGTGCGAAGGAACGTCCCCACTGTGCTGTGCCTAGGAAGCTCAGAGCGCCAGTGCTTGTGGGGCTGTGGAAGGGCTGCCTAGGGAAGGTGATGGCCAGCAAGAGCTTTCAGTGCTGGCCCCTTTCGTGTGGGAGCAGTGGCTGGACGTTTTGAATTTCGGAGCTGGGCTGTGGCTGTGCTGAGAAGGAACGTCCCCACTGTGCTGTGGCTAGGAAGCTCAGAGCGCCAGTGCTTGTGGGGCTGTGGAAGGGCTGCCTAGGGCAGGTGATGGCCAGCAAGAGCTTTCAGTGCTAGCCCCTTTCGTGTGGGAGCAGTGGCTGGACGTTTCGAATTTCGGAGCTGGGCTGTGGCTGTGCCGAGAAGGAACGTCCCCACTGTGCTGTGGCTAGGAAGCTCAGAGCGCCAGTGCTTGTGGGGCTGTGGAAGGGCTGCCTAGGGCAGGTGATGGCCAGCAAGAGCTTTCAGTGCTAGCCCCTTTGGTGTGGGAGCAGTGGCTGGACGTTTCGAATTTCGGAGCTGGGCTCTGGCTGTGCCGAGAAGGAACGTCCCCACTGTGCTGTGGCTAGGAAGCTCAGAGCGCCAGTGCTTGTGGGGCTGTGGAAGGGCTGCCTAGGGAAGGTGATGGCCAGCAAGAGCTTTCAGTGCTGGCCCCTTTGGTGTGGGAGCAGTGGCTGGACGTTTTGAATTTCGGAGCTGGGCTCTGGCTGTGCCGAGAAGGAACGTCCCCACTGTGCTGTGGCTAGGAAGCTCAGAGCGCCAGTGCTTGTGGGGCTGTGGAAGGGCTGCCTAGGGCAGGTGATGGCCAGCAAGAGCTTTCAGTGCTAGCCCCTTTGGTGTGGGAGCAGTGGCTGGACGTTTCCGATTTGGGAGCTGGGCTGTGGCTGTGCTGGGAAGGAACGTCCCCAGTGTGCTGTGGCTAGGAAGCTCAGAGCGCTAGTGCTTGTGGGGCTGTGGAAGGGCTGCCTAGGGCAGGTGATGGCCAGCAAGAGCTTTCAGTGCTAGCCCCTTTGGTGTGGGAGCAGTGGCTGGACGTTTCCGATTTGGGACCTGGGCCCTGGCTGTGCTGGGAAGGAACGTCCCCACTGTGCTGTGGCTAGGAAGCTCAGAGCGCCAGTGCTTGTGGGGCTGTGGAAGGGCTGCCTAGGGAAGGTGATGGCCAGCAAGAGCTTTCAGTCCTGGCCCCTTTCGTGTGGGAGCAGTGGCTGGACATTTTGAATTTCGGAGCTGGGCTGTGGCTGTGCCGAGAAGGAACGTCCCCACTGTGCTGTGGCTAGGAAGCTCAGAGCGCCAGTGCTTGTGGGGCTGTGGAAGGGCTGCCTAGGGAAGGTGAGGGCCAGCAAGAGCTTTCAGTGCTAGCCCCTTTGGTGTCGGAGCAGTGGCTGGACGTTTCCGATTTGGGAGCTGGGCTGTGGCTGTGGTGCGAAGGAACGTCCCCACTGTGCTGTGCCTAGGAAGCTCAGAGCGCCAGTGCTTGTGGGGCTGTGGAAGGGCTGCCTAGGGAAGGTGATGGCCAGCAAGAGCTTTCAGTGCTGGCCCCTTTCGTGTGGGAGCAGTGGCTGGACGTTTTGAATTTCGGAGCTGGGCTGTGGCTGTGCTGAGAAGGAACGTCCCCACTGTGCTGTGGCTAGGAAGCTCAGAGCGCCAGTGCTTGTGGGGCTGTGGAAGGGCTGCCTAGGGCAGGTGATGGCCAGCAAGAGCTTTCAGTGCTAGCCCCTTTCGTGTGGGAGCAGTGGCTGGACGTTTCGAATTTCGGAGCTGGGCTGTGGCTGTGCCGAGAAGGAACGTCCCCACTGTGCTGTGGCTAGGAAGCTCAGAGCGCCAGTGCTTGTGGGGCTGTGGAAGGGCTGCCTAGGGAAGGTGAGGGCCAGCAAGAGCTTTCAGTGCTAGCCCCTTTGGTGTGGGAGCAGTGGCTGGACGTTTCGAATTTCGGAGCTGGGCTGTGGCTGTGCCGAGAAGGAACGTCCCCACTGTGCTGTGGCTAGGAAGCTCAGAGCGCCAGTGCTTGTGGGGCTGTGGAAGGGCTGCCTAGGGAAGGTGATGGCCAGCAAGAGCTTTCAGTGCTAGCCCCTTTGGTGTGGGAGCAGTGGCTGGACGTTTCCGATTTGGGAGCTGGGCTGTGGCTGTGCCGAGATGGAACGTCCCCACTGTGCTGTGGCTAGGAAGCTCAGAGCGCCAGTGCTTGTGGGGCTGTGGAAGGGCTGCCTAGGGCAGGTGATGGCCAGCAAGAGCTTTCAGTGCTGGCCCCTTTGGTGTGGGAGCAGTGGCTGGACGTTTCCGATTTGGGAGCTGGGCTGTGGCTGTGCCGAGAAGGAACGTCCCCACTGTGCTGTGGCTAGGAAGCTCAGAGCGCCAGTGCTTGTGGGGCTGTGGAAGGGCTGCCTAGGGAAGGTGATGGCCAGAAAGAGCTTTCAGTGCTAGCCCCTTTGGTGTGGGAGCAGTGGCTGGACGTTTCCGATTTGGGAGCTGGGCTGTGGCTGTTGTGTGAAGGAACGTCCCCAGTCTGCTGTGGCTAGGAAGCTCAGAGCGCCAGTGCTTGTGGGGCTGTGGAAGGGCTGCCTAGGGAAGGAGATGGCCAGCAAGAGCTTTCAGTGCTGGCCCCTTTGGTGTGGGAGCAGTGGCTGGACGTTTTGAATTTCGGAGCTGGGCTGTGGCTGTGCCGAGAAGGAACGTCCCCACTGTGCTGTGGCTAGGAAGCTCAGAGCGCCAGTGCTTGTGGGGCTGTGGAAGGGCTGCCTAGGGAAGGTGATGGCCAGCAAGAGCTTTCAGTGCTGGCCCCTTTGGTGTGGGAGCAGTGGCTGGACGTTTCTGATTTGGGAGCTGGGCCCTGGCTGTGCTGGGAAGGAACGTCCCCACTGTGGTGTGGCAGGGAGGCTCAGAGCGCCAGTGCTTCTGGGGCTGTGGAAGGACTGCCTAGGGAAGGTGATGGCCAGCAAGAGCTTACAGTGCTGGCCCCTTTGGTGTGGGAGCAGTGGCTGGACGTTTTGAATTTCGGAGCTGGGCTCTGGCTGTGCCGAGAAGGAACGTCCCCACTGTGCTGTGGCTAGGAAGCTCAGAGCGCCAGTGCTTGTGGGGCTGTGGAAGGGCTGCCTAGGGCAGGTGATGGCCAGCAAGAGCTTTCAGTGCTAGCCCCTTTGGTGTGGGAGCAGTGGCTGGACGTTTCCGATTTGGGAGCTGGGCCCTGGCTGTGCTGGGAAGGAACGTCCCCAGTGTGCTGTGGCTAGGAAGCTCAGAGCGCCAGTGCTTGTGGGGCTGTGGAAGGGCTGCCTAGGGAAGGTGATGGCCAGCAAGAGCTTTCAGTGCTAGCCCCTTTGGTGTGGGAGCAGTGGCTGGACGTTTCCGATTTGGGACCTGGGCCCTGGCTGTGCTGGGAAGGAACGTCCCCAGTGTGCTGTGGCTAGGAAGCTCAGAGCGCCAGTGCTTGTGGGGCTGTGGAAGGGCTGCCTAGGGAAGGTGATGGCCAGCAAGAGCTTTCAGTCCTGGCCCCTTTCGTGTGGGAGCAGTGGCTGGACATTTTGAATTTCGGAGCTGGGCTGTGGCTGTGCCGAGAAGGAACGTCCCCACTGTGCTGTGGCTAGGAAGCTCAGAGCGCCAGTGCTTGTGGGGCTGTGGAAGGGCTGCCTAGGGAAGGTGAGGGCCAGCAAGAGCTTTCAGTGCTAGCCCCTTTGGTGTCGGAGCAGTGGCTGGACGTTTCCGATTTGGGAGCTGGGCTGTGGCTGTGGTGCGAAGGAACGTCCCCACTGTGCTGTGCCTAGGAAGCTCAGAGCGCCAGTGCTTGTGGGGCTGTGGAAGGGCTGCCTAGGGAAGGTGATGGCCAGCAAGAGCTTTCAGTGCTGGCCCCTTTCGTGTGGGAGCAGTGGCTGGACGTTTTGAATTTCGGAGCTGGGCTGTGGCTGTGCTGAGAAGGAACGTCCCCACTGTGCTGTGGCTAGGAAGCTCAGAGCGCCAGTGCTTGTGGGGCTGTGGAAGGGCTGCCTAGGGCAGGTGATGGCCAGCAAGAGCTTTCAGTGCTAGCCCCTTTCGTGTGGGAGCAGTGGCTGGACGTTTCGAATTTCGGAGCTGGGCTGTGGCTGTGCCGAGAAGGAACGTCCCCACTGTGCTGTGGCTAGGAAGCTCAGAGCGCCAGTGCTTGTGGGGCTGTGGAAGGGCTGCCTAGGGCAGGTGATGGCCAGCAAGAGCTTTCAGTGCTAGCCCCTTTGGTGTGGGAGCAGTGGCTGGACGTTTCGAATTTCGGAGCTGGGCTCTGGCTGTGCCGAGAAGGAACGTCCCCACTGTGCTGTGGCTAGGAAGCTCAGAGCGCCAGTGCTTGTGGGGCTGTGGAAGGGCTGCCTAGGGAAGGTGATGGCCAGCAAGAGCTTTCAGTGCTAGCCCCTTTGGTGTGGGAGCAGTGGCTGGACGTTTCCGATTTGGGAGCTGGGCCCTGGCTGTGCTGGGAAGGAACGTCCCCACTGTGCTGTGGCTAGGAAGCTAAGAGCGCCAGTGCTTGTGGGGCTGTGGAAGGGCTGCCTAGGGATGGAGATGGCCAGCAAGAGCTTTCAGTGCTAGCCCCTTTCGTGTCGGAGCAGTGGCTGGACGTTTCCGATTTGGGAGATGGGCTGTGGCTGTGCTGAGAAGGAACGTCCCCACTGTGCTGTGGCTAGGAAGCTCAGAGCGCCAGTGCTTGTGGGGCTGTGGAAGGGCTGCCTAGGGAAGGTGATGGCCAGCAAGAGCTTTCAGTGCTGGCCCCTTTCGTGTGGGAGCAGTGGCTGGACGTTTTGAATTTGGAGCTGGGCTGTGGCTGTGCCGAGAAGGAACGTCCCCACTGTGCTGTGGCTAGGAAGCTCAGAGCGCCAGTGCTTGTGGGGCTGTGGAAGGGCTGCCTAGGGCAGGTGATAGCCAGCAAGAGCTTTCAGTGCTAGCCCCTTTGGTGTGGGAGCAGTGGCTGGACGTTTCCGATTTGGGAGCTGGGCCCTGGCTGTGCCGGGAAGGAACGTCCCCACTGTGCTGTGGCTAGGAAGCTCAGAGCGCCAGTGCTTGTGGGGCTGTGGAAGGGCTGCCTAGGGAAGGTGTTGGCCAGCAAGAGCTTTCAGTGCTGGCCCCTTTGGTGTGGGAGCAGTGGCTGGACGTTTCCGATTTGGGAGCTGGGCTGTGGCTGTGCCGAGAAGGAACGTCCCCACTGTGCTGTGGCTAGGAAGCTCAGAGCGCCAGTGCTTGTGGGGCTGTGGAAGGGCTGCCTAGGGCAGGTGATGGCTAGCAAGAGCTTTCAGTGCTAGCCCCTTTGGTGTGGGAGCAGTGGCTGGACGTTTCCGATTTGGGAGCTGGGCTGTGGCTGTGCTGGGAAGGAACGTCCCCAGTGTGCTGTGGCTAGGAAGCTCAGAGCGCCAGTGCTTGTGGGGCTGTGGACGGGCTGCCTAGGGAAGGTCATGGCCAGCAAGAGCTTTCAGTGCTAGCCCCTTTGGTGTGGGAGCAGTGGCTGGACGTTTCCGATTTGGGAGATGGGCTGTGGCTGTGCCGAGAAGGAACGTCCCCACTGTGCTGTGGCTAGGAAGCTCAGAGCGCCAGTGCTTGTGGGGCTGTGGAAGGGCTGCCTAGGGAAGGTGATGGCCAGCAAGAGCTTTCAGTGCTAGCCCCTTTGGTGTGGGAGCAGTGGCTGGACGTTTCCGATTTGGGAGCTGGGCTGTGGCTGTGCTGGGAAGGAACGTCCCCACTGTGGTGTGGCTAGGAAGCTCAGAGCGCCAGTGCTTGTGGGGCTGTGGAAGGACTGCCTAGGGAAGGTGATGGCCAGCAAGAGCTTTCAGTGCTGGCCCCTTTGGTGTGGGAGCAGTGGCTGGACGTTTTGAATTTCGGAGCTGGGCTCTGGCTGTGCCGAGAAGGTACGTCCCCACTGTGCTGTGGCTAGGAAGCTCAGAGCGCCAGTGCTTGTGGGGCTGTGGAAGGGCTGCCTAGGGAAGGTGATGGCCAGCAAGAGCTTTCAGTGCTAGCCCCTTTGGTGTGGGAGCAGTGGCTGGACGTTTCCGATTTGGGAGCTGGGCCCTGGCTGTGCTGGGAAGGAACGTCCCCACTGTGCTGTGGCTAGGAAGCTCAGAGCGCCAGTGCTTGTGGGGCTGTGGAAGGGCTGCCTAGGGCAGGTGATGGCCAGCAAGAGCTTTCAGTGCTAGCCCCTTTGGTGTGGGAGCAGTGGCTGGACGTTTCGAATTTCGGAGCTGGGCTGTGGCTGTGCTGAGAAGGAACGTCCCCACTGTGCTGTGGCTAGGAAGCTCAGAGCGCCAGTGCTTGTGGGGCTGTGGAAGGGCTGCCTAGGGCAGGTGATGGCCAGCAAGAGCTTTCAGTGCTAGCCCCTTTGGTGTGGGAGCAGTGGCTGGACGTTTCGAATTTCGGAGCTGGGCTGTGGCTGTGCCGAGAAGGAACGTCCCCACTGTGCTGTGGCTAGGAAGCTCAGAGCGCCCGTGCTTGTGGGGCTGTGGAAGGGCTGCCTAGGGAAGGTGAGGGCCAGCAAGAGCTTTCAGTGCTAGCCCCTTTGGTGTGGGAGCAGTGGCTGGACGTTTCCGATTTGGGAGCTGGGCTGTGGCTGTGCCGAGAAGGAACGTCCCCACTGTGCTGTGGCTAGGAAGCTCAGAGCGCCAGTGCTTGTGGGGCTGTGGAAGGGCTGCCTAGGGAAGGTGAGGGCCAGCAAGAGCTTTCAGTGCTAGCCCCTTTGGTGTCGGAGCAGTGGCTGGACGTTTCCGATTTGGGAGCTGGGCTGTGGCTGTGGTGCGAAGGAACGTCCCCACTGTGCTGTGCCTAGGAAGCTCAGAGCGCCAGTGCTTGTGGGGCTGTGGAAGGGCTGCCTAGGGAAGGTGATGGCCAGAAAGAGCTTTCAGTGCTAGCCCCTTTGGTGTGGGAGCAGTGGCTGGACGTTTCCGATTTGGGAGCTGGGCTGTGGCTGTTGTGTGAAGGAACGTCCCCAGTCTGCTGTGGCTAGGAAGCTCAGAGCGCCAGTGCTTGTGGGGCTGTGGAAGGGCTGCCTAGGGAAGGAGATGGCCAGCAAGAGCTTTCAGTGCTGGCTCCTTTGGTGTGGGAGCAGTGGCTGGACGTTTTGAATTTCGGAGCTGGGCTGTGGCTGTGCCGAGAAGGAACGTCCCCACTGTGCTGTGGCTAGGAAGCTCAGAGCGCCAGTGCTTGTGGGGCTGTGGAAGGGCTGCCTAGGGAAGGTGATGGCCAGCAAGAGCTTTCAGTGCTGGCCCCTTTGGTGTGGGAGCAGTGGCTGGACGTTTCTGATTTGGGAGCTGGGCCCTGGCTGTGCTGGGAAGGAACGTCCCCACTGTGGTGTGGCAGGGAGGCTCAGAGCGCCAGTGCTTCTGGGGCTGTGGAAGGACTGCCTAGGGAAGGTGATGGCCAGCAAGAGCTTACAGTGCTGGCCCCTTTGGTGTGGGAGCAGTGGCTGGACGTTTTGAATTTCGGAGCTGGGCTCTGGCTGTGCCGAGAAGGAACGTCCCCACTGTGCTGTGGCTAGGAAGCTCAGAGCGCCAGTGCTTGTGGGGCTGTGGAAGGGCTGCCTAGGGCAGGTGATGGCCAGCAAGAGCTTTCAGTGCTAGCCCCTTTGGTGTGGGAGCAGTGGCTGGACGTTTCCGATTTGGGAGCTGGGCCCTGGCTGTGCTGGGAAGGAACGTCCCCAGTGTGCTGTGGCTAGGAAGCTCAGAGCGCCAGTGCTTGTGGGGCTGTGGAAGGGCTGCCTAGGGAAGGTGATGGCCAGCAAGAGCTTTCAGTGCTAGCCCCTTTGGTGTGGGAGCAGTGGCTGGACGTTTCCGATTTGGGACCTGGGCCCTGGCTGTGCTGGGAAGGAACGTCCCCAGTGTGCTGTGGCTAGGAAGCTCAGAGCGCCAGTGCTTGTGGGGCTGTGGAAGGGCTGCCTAGGGAAGGTGATGGCCAGCAAGAGCTTTCAGTCCTGGCCCCTTTCGTGTGGGAGCAGTGGCTGGACATTTTGAATTTCGGAGCTGGGCTGTGGCTGTGCCGAGAAGGAACGTCCCCACTGTGCTGTGGCTAGGAAGCTCAGAGCGCCAGTGCTTGTGGGGCTGTGGAAGGGCTGCCTAGGGAAGGTGAGGGCCAGCAAGAGCTTTCAGTGCTAGCCCCTTTGGTGTCGGAGCAGTGGCTGGACGTTTCCGATTTGGGAGCTGGGCTGTGGCTGTGGTGCGAAGGAACGTCCCCACTGTGCTGTGCCTAGGAAGCTCAGAGCGCCAGTGCTTGTGGGGCTGTGGAAGGGCTGCCTAGGGAAGGTGATGGCCAGCAAGAGCTTTCAGTGCTGGCCCCTTTCGTGTGGGAGCAGTGGCTGGACGTTTTGAATTTCGGAGCTGGGCTGTGGCTGTGCTGAGAAGGAACGTCCCCACTGTGCTGTGGCTAGGAAGCTCAGAGCGCCAGTGCTTGTGGGGCTGTGGAAGGGCTGCCTAGGGCAGGTGATGGCCAGCAAGAGCTTTCAGTGCTAGCCCCTTTCGTGTGGGAGCAGTGGCTGGACGTTTCGAATTTCGGAGCTGGGCTGTGGCTGTGCCGAGAAGGAACGTCCCCACTGTGCTGTGGCTAGGAAGCTCAGAGCGCCAGTGCTTGTGGGGCTGTGGAAGGGCTGCCTAGGGCAGGTGATGGCCAGCAAGAGCTTTCAGTGCTAGCCCCTTTGGTGTGGGAGCAGTGGCTGGACGTTTCGAATTTCGGAGCTGGGCTCTGGCTGTGCCGAGAAGGAACGTCCCCACTGTGCTGTGGCTAGGAAGCTCAGAGCGCCAGTGCTTGTGGGGCTGTGGAAGGGCTGCCTAGGGAAGGTGATGGCCAGCAAGAGCTTTCAGTGCTAGCCCCTTTGGTGTGGGAGCAGTGGCTGGACGTTTCCGATTTGGGAGCTGGGCCCTGGCTGTGCTGGGAAGGAACGTCCCCACTGTGCTGTGGCTAGGAAGCTAAGAGCGCCAGTGCTTGTGGGGCTGTGGAAGGGCTGCCTAGGGATGGAGATGGCCAGCAAGAGCTTTCAGTGCTAGCCCCTTTCGTGTCGGAGCAGTGGCTGGACGTTTCCGATTTGGGAGATGGGCTGTGGCTGTGCTGAGAAGGAACGTCCCCACTGTGCTGTGGCTAGGAAGCTCAGAGCGCCAGTGCTTGTGGGGCTGTGGAAGGGCTGCCTAGGGAAGGTGATGGCCAGCAAGAGCTTTCAGTGCTGGCCCCTTTCGTGTGGGAGCAGTGGCTGGACGTTTTGAATTTGGAGCTGGGCTGTGGCTGTGCCGAGAAGGAACGTCCCCACTGTGCTGTGGCTAGGAAGCTCAGAGCGCCAGTGCTTGTGGGGCTGTGGAAGGGCTGCCTAGGGCAGGTGATAGCCAGCAAGAGCTTTCAGTGCTAGCCCCTTTGGTGTGGGAGCAGTGGCTGGACGTTTCCGATTTGGGAGCTGGGCCCTGGCTGTGCCGGGAAGGAACGTCCCCACTGTGCTGTGGCTAGGAAGCTCAGAGCGCCAGTGCTTGTGGGGCTGTGGAAGGGCTGCCTAGGGAAGGTGTTGGCCAGCAAGAGCTTTCAGTGCTGGCCCCTTTGGTGTGGGAGCAGTGGCTGGACGTTTCCGATTTGGGAGCTGGGCTGTGGCTGTGCCGAGAAGGAACGTCCCCACTGTGCTGTGGCTAGGAAGCTCAGAGCGCCAGTGCTTGTGGGGCTGTGGAAGGGCTGCCTAGGGCAGGTGATGGCTAGCAAGAGCTTTCAGTGCTAGCCCCTTTGGTGTGGGAGCAGTGGCTGGACGTTTCCGATTTGGGAGCTGGGCTGTGGCTGTGCTGGGAAGGAACGTCCCCAGTGTGCTGTGGCTAGGAAGCTCAGAGCGCCAGTGCTTGTGGGGCTGTGGACGGGCTGCCTAGGGAAGGTCATGGCCAGCAAGAGCTTTCAGTGCTAGCCCCTTTGGTGTGGGAGCAGTGGCTGGACGTTTCCGATTTGGGAGATGGGCTGTGGCTGTGCCGAGAAGGAACGTCCCCACTGTGCTGTGGCTAGGAAGCTCAGAGCGCCAGTGCTTGTGGGGCTGTGGAAGGGCTGCCTAGGGAAGGTGATGGCCAGCAAGAGCTTTCAGTGCTAGCCCCTTTGGTGTGGGAGCAGTGGCTGGACGTTTCCGATTTGGGAGCTGGGCTGTGGCTGTGCTGGGAAGGAACGTCCCCACTGTGGTGTGGCTAGGAAGCTCAGAGCGCCAGTGCTTGTGGGGCTGTGGAAGGACTGCCTAGGGAAGGTGATGGCCAGCAAGAGCTTTCAGTGCTGGCCCCTTTGGTGTGGGAGCAGTGGCTGGACGTTTTGAATTTCGGAGCTGGGCTCTGGCTGTGCCGAGAAGGTACGTCCCCACTGTGCTGTGGCTAGGAAGCTCAGAGCGCCAGTGCTTGTGGGGCTGTGGAAGGGCTGCCTAGGGAAGGTGATGGCCAGCAAGAGCTTTCAGTGCTAGCCCCTTTGGTGTGGGAGCAGTGGCTGGACGTTTCCGATTTGGGAGCTGGGCCCTGGCTGTGCTGGGAAGGAACGTCCCCACTGTGCTGTGGCTAGGAAGCTCAGAGCGCCAGTGCTTGTGGGGCTGTGGAAGGGCTGCCTAGGGAAGGTGATGGCCAGCAAGAGCTTTCAGTGCTAGCCCCTTTGGTGTGGGAGCAGTGGCTGGACGTTTCGAATTTCGGAGCTGGGCTGTGGCTGTGCTGAGAAGGAACGTCCCCACTGTGCTGTGGCTAGGAAGCTCAGAGCGCCAGTGCTTGTGGGGCTGTGGAAGGGCTGCCTAGGGCAGGTGATGGCCAGCAAGAGCTTTCAGTGCTAGCCCCTTTGGTGTGGGAGCAGTGGCTGGACGTTTCGAATTTCGGAGCTGGGCTGTGGCTGTGCCGAGAAGGAACGTCCCCACTGTGCTGTGGCTAGGAAGCTCAGAGCGCCCGTGCTTGTGGGGCTGTGGAAGGGCTGCCTAGGGAAGGTGAGGGCCAGCAAGAGCTTTCAGTGCTAGCCCCTTTGGTGTGGGAGCAGTGGCTGGACGTTTCCGATTTGGGAGCTGGGCTGTGGCTGTGCCGAGAAGGAACGTCCCCACTGTGCTGTGGCTAGGAAGCTCAGAGCGCCAGTGCTTGTGGGGCTGTGGAAGGGCTGCCTAGGGAAGGTGATGGCCAGCAAGAGCTTTCAGTGCTGGCCCCTTTGGTGTGGGAGCAGTGGCTGGACGTTTTGAATTTCGGAGCTGGGCTGTGGCTGTGCCGAGAAGGAACGTCCCCACTGTGCTGTGGCTAGGAAGCTCAGAGCGCCAGTGCTTGTGGGGCTGTGGAAGGGCTGCCTAGGGAAGGTGATGGCCAGCAAGAGCTTTCAGTGCTAGCCCCTTTGGTGTGGGAGCAGTGGCTGGACGTTTTGAATTTCGGAGCTGGGCTGTGGCTGTGGTGCGAAGGAACATCCCCACTGTGCTGTGGCTAGGAAGCTCAGAGCGCCAGTGCTTGTGGGGCTGTGGAAGGGCTGCCTAGGGAAGGTGATGGCCAGCAAGAGCTTTCAGTGCTAGCCCCTTTGGTGTGGGAGCAGTGGCTGGACGTTTCAAATTTCGGAGCTGGGCTGTGGCTGTGCTGAGAAGGAACGTCCCCACTGTGCTGTGCCTAGGAAGCTCAGAGCGCCAGTGCTTGTGGGGCTGTGGAAGGGCTGCCTAGGGAAGGTGATGGCCAGCAAGAGCTTTCAGTGCTAGCCCCTTTCGTGTGGGAGCAGTGGCTGGACGTTTCCGATTTGGCAGCTGGGCCCTGGCTGTGCCGGGAAGGAACGTCCCCACTGTGCTGTGGCTAGGAAGCTCAGAGCGCCAGTGCTTGTGGGGCTGTGGAAGGGCTGCCTAGGGCAGGTGATGGTCAGCAAGAGCTTTCAGTGCTAGCCCCTTTGGTGTGGGAGCAGTGGCTGGACGTTTTGAATTTCGGAGCTGGGCTGTGGCTGTGCCGAGAAGGAACGTCCCCACTGTGCTGTGGCTAGGAAGCTCAGAGCGCCAGTGCTTGTGGGGCTGTGGAAGGGCTGCCTAGGGATGGAGATGGCCAGCAAGAGCTTTCAGTGCTAGCCCCTTTCGTGTGGGAGCAGTGGCTGGACGTTTCGAATTTCGGAGCTGGGCCGTGGCTGTGCTGGGAAGGTACGTCCCCACTGTGCTGTGGCTAGGAAGCTCAGAGCGCCAGTGCTTGTGGGGCTGTGGAAGGACTGCCTAGGGAAGGTGATGGCCAGCAAGAGCTTTCAGTGCTGGCCCCTTTCGTGTGGGAGCAGTGGCTGGACGTTTTGAATTTGGAGCTGGGCTGTGGCTGTGCCGAGAAGGAACGTCCCCACTGTGCTGTGGCTAGGAAGCTCAGAGCGCCAGTGCTTGTGGGGCTGTGAAGGGCTGCCTAGGGCAGGTGATGGCCAGCAAGAGCTTTCAGTGCTAGCCCCTTTGGTGTGGGAGCAGTGGCTGGACGTTTCGAATTTCGGAGCTGGGCTCTGGCTGTGCCGAGAAGGAACGTCCCCAGTGTGCTGTGGCTAGGAAGCTCAGAGCGCCAGTGCTTGTGGGGCTGTGGAAGGGCTGCCTAGGGCAGGTGATGGCCAGCAAGAGCTTTCAGTGCTAGCCCCTTTGGTGTGGGAGCAGTGGCTGGACGTTTCCGATTTGGGAGCTGGGCCCTGGCTGTGCTGGGAAGGAACGTCCCCACTGTGCTGTGGCTAGGAAGCTCAGAGCGCCAGTGCTTGTGGGGCTGTGGAAGGGCTGCCTAGGGCAGGTGATGGCCAGCAAGAGCTTTCAGTGCTAGCCCCTTTGGTGTGGGAGCAGTGGCTGGACGTTTCCGATTTGGGAGATGGGCTGTGGCTGTGCTGAGAAGGAACGTCCCCACTGTGCTGTGGCTAGGAAGCTCAGAGCGCCAGTGCTTGTGGGGCTGTGGAAGGGCTGCCTAGGGAAGGTGATGGCCAGCAAGAGCTTTCAGTGCTAGCCCCTTTCGTGTGGGAGCAGTGGCTGGACGTTTCCGATTTGGAGCTGGGCTCTGGCTGTGCTGGGAAGGAACGTCCCCACTGTGGTGTGGCTAGGAAGCTCAGAGTGCCAGTGCTTGTGGGGCTGTGGAAGGACTGCCTAGGGAAGGTGATGGCCAGCAATAGCTTACAGTGCTGGTCCCTTTGGTGTGGGAGCAGTGGCTGGACGTTTTGAATTTCGGAGCTGGGCTGTGGCTGTGCCGAGAAGGAACGTCCCCACTGTGCTGTGGCTAGGAAGCTCAGAGCGCCAGTGCTTGTGGGGCTGTGGAAGGGCTGCCTAGGGAAGGTCATGGCCAGCAAGAGCTTTCAGTGCTAGCCCCTTTCGTGTGGGAGCAGTGGCTGGACGTTTCCGATTTGGGAGATGGGCTGTGGCTGTGCCGAGAAGGAACGTCCCCACTGTGCTGTGGCTAGGAAGCTCAGAGCGCCAGTGCTTGTGGGGCTGTGGAAGGGCTGCCTAGGGAAGGTGATGGCCAGCAAGAGCTTTCAGTGCTAGCCCCTTTGGTGTGGGAGCAGTGGCTGGACGTTTCCGATTTGGGAGCTGGGCTGTGGCTGTGCTGGGAAGGAACGTCCCCACTGTGGTGTGGCTAGGAAGCTCAGAGCACCAGTGCTTGTGGGGCTGTGGAAGGACTGCCTAGGGAAGGTGATGGCCAGCAAGAGCTTTCAGTGCTGGCCCCTTTGGTGTGGGAGCAGTGGCTGGACGTTTTGAATTTCGGAGCTGGGCTCTGGCTGTGCCGAGAAGGAACGTCCCCACTGTGCTGTGGCTAGGAAGCTCAGAGCGCCAGTGCTTGTGGGGCTGTGGAAGGGCTGCCTAGGGCAGGTGATGGCCAGCAAGAGCTTTCAGTGCTAGCCCCTTTGGTGTGGGAGCAGTGGCTGGACGTTTCCGATTTGGGAGCTGGGCCCTGGCTGTGCTGGGAAGGAACGTCCCCACTGTGCTGTGGCTAGGAAGCTCAGAGCGCCAGTGCTTGTGGGGCTGTGGAAGGGCTGCCTAGGGCAGGTGATGGCCAGCAAGAGCTTTCAGTGCTAGCCCCTTTGGTGTGGGAGCAGTGGCTGGACGTTTCGAATTTCGGAGCTGGGCTGTGGCTGTGCTGAGAAGGAACGTCCCCACTGTGCTGTGGCTAGGAAGCTCAGAGCGCCAGTGCTTGTGGGGCTGTGGAAGGGCTGCCTAGGGCAGGTGATGGCCAGCAAGAGCTTTCAGTGCTAGCCCCTTTGGTGTGGGAGCAGTGGCTGGACGTTTCGAATTTCGGAGCTGGGCTGTGGCTGTGCCGAGAAGGAACGTCCCCACTGTGCTGTGGCTAGGAAGCTCAGAGCGCCCGTGCTTGTGGGGCTGTGGAAGGGCTGCCTAGGGAAGGTGAGGGCCAGCAAGAGCTTTCAGTGCTAGCCCCTTTGGTGTGGGAGCAGTGGCTGGACGTTTCCGATTTGGGAGCTGGGCTGTGGCTGTGCCGAGAAGGAACGTCCCCACTGTGCTGTGGCTAGGAAGCTCAGAGCGCCAGTGCTTGTGGGGCTGTGGAAGGGCTGCCTAGGGAAGGTGATGGCCAGCAAGAGCTTTCAGTGCTGGCCCCTTTGGTGTGGGAGCAGTGGCTGGACGTTTTGAATTTCGGAGCTGGGCTGTGGCTGTGCCGAGAAGGAACGTCCCCACTGTGCTGTGGCTAGGAAGCTCAGAGCGCCAGTGCTTGTGGGGCTGTGGAAGGGCTGCCTAGGGAAGGTGATGGCCAGCAAGAGCTTTCAGTGCTAGCCCCTTTGGTGTGGGAGCAGTGGCTGGATGTTTTGAATTTCGGAGCTGGGCTGTGGCTGTGGTGCGAAGGAACATCCCCACTGTGCTGTGGCTAGGAAGCTCAGAGCGCCAGTGCTTGTGGGGCTGTGGAAGGGCTGCCTAGGGCAGGTGATGGCCAGCAAGAGCTTTCAGTGCTAGCCCCTTTCGTGTGGGAGCAGTGGCTGGACGTTTTGAATTTCGGAGCTGGGCTGTGGCTGTGGTGCGAAGGAACATCCCCACTGTGCTGTGGCTAGGAAGCTCAGAGCGCCAGTGCTTGTGGGGCTGTGGAAGGGCTGCCTAGGGCAGGTGATGGCCAGCAAGAGCTTTCAGTGCTAGCCCCTTTGGTGTGGGAGCAGTGGCTGGACGTTTCCGATTTGGGAGCTGGGCCCTGGCTGTGCTGGGAAGGAACGTCCCCACTGTGCTGTGGCTAGGAAGCTCAGAGCGCCAGTGCTTGTGGGGCTGTGGAAGGGCTGCCTAGGGATGGAGATGGCCAGCAAGAGCTTTCAGTGCTAGCCCCTTTGGTGTGGGAGCAGTGGCTGGACGTTTCCGATTTGGGAGATGGGCTGTGGCTGTGCTGAGAAGGAACGTCCCCACTGTGCTGTGGCTAGGAAGCTCAGAGCGCCAGTGCTTGTGGGGCTGTGGAAGGGCTGCCTAGGGAAGGTGATGGCCAGCAAGAGCTTTCAGTGCTAGCCCCTTTCGTGTGGGAGCAGTGGCTGGACGTTTCCGATTTGGAGCTGGGCTCTGGCTGTGCTGGGAAGGAACGTCCCCACTGTGGTGTGGCTAGGAAGCTCAGAGTGCCAGTGCTTGTGGGGCTGTGGAAGGGCTGCCTAGGGAAGGTGATGGCCAGCAAGAGCTTACAGTGCTGGCCCCTTTGGTGTGGGAGCAGTGGCTGGACGTTTTGAATTTCGGAGCTGGGCTCTGGCTGTGCCGAGAAGGAACGTCCCCAGTGTGCTGTGGCTAGGAAGCTCAGAGCGCCAGTGCTTGTGGGGCTGTGGAAGGGCTGCCTAGGGAAGGTGATGGCCAGCAAGAGCTTTCAGTGCTAGCCCCTTTGGTGTGGGAGCAGTGGCTGGACGTTTCCGATTTGGGACCTGGGCCCTGGCTGTGCTGGGAAGGAACGTCCCCACTGTGCTGTGGCTAGGAAGCTCAGAGCGCCAGTGCTTGTGGGCTGTGGAAGGGCTGCCTAGGGCAGGTGATGGCCAGCAAGAGCTTTCAGTGCTAGCCCCTTTCGTGTGGGAGCAGTGGCTGGACGTTTCGAATTTCGGAGCTGGGCACTGGCTGTGCTGAGAAGGAACGTCCCCACTGTGCTGTGGCTAGGAAGCTCAGAGCGCCAGTGCTTGTGGGCTGTGGAAGGGCTGCCTAGGGAAGGTGATGGCCAGCAAGAGCTTTCAGTGCTGGCCCCTTTGGTGTGGGAGCAGTGGCTGGACGTTTTGAATTTCGGAGCTGGGCTCTGGCTGTGCTGAGAAGGTACGTCCCCACTGTGCTGTGGCTAGGAAGCTCAGAGCGCCAGTGCTTGTGGGGCTGTGGAAGGGCTGCCTAGGGAAGGAGATGGCCAGCAAGAGCTTTCAGTGCTAGCCCCTTTGGTGTGGGAGCAGTGGCTGGACGTTTCGAATTTCGGAGCTGGGCTCTGGCTGTGGTGAGAAGGAACGTCCCCACTGTGCTGTGGCTAGGAAGCTCAGAGCGCCAGTGCTTGTGGGGCTGTGGAAGGGCTGCCTAGGGAAGGTGATGGCCAGCAAGAGCTTTCAGTGCTAGCCCCTTTGGTGTGGGAGCAGTGGCTGGACGTTTTGAATTTCGGAGCTGGGCTGTGGCTGTGCCGAGAAGGAACGTCCCCACTGTGCTGTGGCTAGGAAGCTCAGAGCGCCAGTGCTTGTGGGGCTGTGGAAGGGCTGCCTACGGAAGGTGATGGCCAGCAAGAGCTTTCAGTGCTAGCCCCTTTGGTGTCGGAGCAGTGGCTGGACGTTTCCGATTTGGCAGCTGGGCCCTGGCTGTGCCGGGAAGGAACGTCCCCACTGTGCTGTGGCTAGGAAGCTCAGAGCGCCAGTGCTTGTGGGGCTGTGGAAGGGCTGCCTAGGGAAGGAGATGGCCAGCAAGAGCTTTCAGTGCTAGCCCCTTTCGTGTGGGAGCAGTGGCTGGACGTTTCCGATTTGGGACCTGGGCCCTGGCTATGCTGGGAAGGATCGTCCCCACTGTGCTGTGGCTAGGAAGCTCAGAGCGCCAGTGCTTGTGGGGCTGTGGAAGGGCTGCCTAGGGAAGGTGATGGCCAGCAAGAGCTTTCAGTGCTGGCCCCTTTCGTGTGGGAGCAGTGGCTGGACGTTTCGAATTTCGGAGCTGGGCTGTGGCTGTGCCGAGAAGGAACGTCCCCACTGTGCTGTGGCTAGGAAGCTCAGAGCGCCCGTGCTTGTGGGGCTGTGGAAGGGCTGCCTAGGGAAGGTGATGGCCAGCAAGAGCTTTCAGTGCTAGCCCCTTTGGTGTGGGAGCAGTGGCTGGACGTTTCCGATTTGGGAGCTGGGCTGTGGCTGTGCCGAGATGGAACGTCCCCACTGTGCTGTGGCTAGGAAGCTCAGAGCGCCAGTGCTTGTGGGGCTGTGGAAGGGCTGCCTAGGGAAGGTCATGGCCAGCAAGAGCTTTCAGTGCTAGCCCCTTTGGTGTGGGAGCAGTGGCTGGACGTTTTGAATTTCGGAGCTGGGCTGTGGCTGTGCCGAGAAGGAACGTCCCCACTGTGCTGTGGCTAGGAAGCTCAGAGCGCCAGTGCTTGTGGGGCTGTGGAAGGGCTGCCTAGGGCAGGTGATGGCCAGCAAGAGCTTTCAGTGCTAGCCCCTTTCGTGTGGGAGCAGTGGCTGGACGTTTCCGATTTGGGAGCTGGGCTGTGGCTGTGGTGCGAAGGAACGTCCCCACTGTGCTGTGGCTAGGAAGCTCAGAGCGCCAGTGCTTGTGGGGCTGTGGAAGGGCTGCCTAGGGAAGGTGATGGCCAGCAAGAGCTTTCAGTGCTAGCCCCTTTGGTGTGGGAGCAGTGGCTGGACGTTTCCGATTTGGGAGCTGGGCTGTGGTGTGGTGTGAAGGAACGTCCCCAGTCTGCTGTGGCTAGGAAGCTCAGAGCGCCAGTGCTTGTGGGGCTGTGGAAGGGCTGCCTAGGGAAGGAGATGGCCAGCAAGAGCTTTCAGTGCTGGCCCCTTTGGTGTGGGAGCAGTGGCTGGACGTTTTGAATTTCGGAGCTGGGCTGTGGCTGTGCCGAGAAGGAACGTCCCCACTGTGCTGTGGCTAGGAAGCTCAGAGCGCCAGTGCTTGTGGGGCTGTGGAAGGGCTGCCTAGGGAAGGTGATGGCCAGCAAGAGCTTTCAGTGCTGGCCCCTTTGGTGTGGGAGCAGTGGCTGGACGTTTCTGATTTGGGAGCTGGGCCCTGGCTGTGCTGGGAAGGAACGTCCCCACTGTGGTGTGGCAGGGAGGCTCAGAGCGCCAGTGCTTGTGGGGCTGTGGAAGGACTGCCTAGGGAAGGTGATGGCCAGCAAGAGCTTACAGTGCTGGCCCCTTTGGTGTGGGAGCAGTGGCTGGACGTTTTGAATTTCGGAGCTGGGCTCTGGCTGTGCCGAGAAGGAACGTCCCCACTGTGCTGTGGCTAGGAAGCTCAGAGCGCCAGTGCTTGTGGGGCTGTGGAAGGGCTGCCTAGGGCAGGTGATGGCCAGCAAGAGCTTTCAGTGCTAGCCCCTTTGGTGTGGGAGCAGTGGCTGGACGTTTCCGATTTGGGAGCTGGGCCCTGGCTGTGCTGGGAAGGAACGTCCCCAGTGTGCTGTGGCTAGGAAGCTCAGAGCGCCAGTGCTTGTGGGGCTGTGGAAGGGCTGCCTAGGGCAGGTGATGGCCAGCAAGAGCTTTCAGTGCTAGCCCCTTTGGTGTGGGAGCAGTGGCTGGACGTTTCCGATTTGGGACCTGGGCCCTGGCTGTGCTGGGAAGGAACGTCCCCACTGTGCTGTGGCTAGGAAGCTCAGAGCGCCAGTGCTTGTGGGGCTGTGGAAGGGCTGCCTAGGGAAGGTGATGGCCAGCAAGAGCTTTCAGTCCTGGCCCCTTTCGTGTGGGAGCAGTGGCTGGACATTTTGAATTTCGGAGCTGGGCTGTGGCTGTGCCGAGAAGGAACGTCCCCACTGTGCTGTGGCTAGGAAGCTCAGAGCGCCAGTGCTTGTGGGGCTGTGGAAGGGCTGCCTAGGGAAGGTGAGGGCCAGCAAGAGCTTTCAGTGCTAGCCCCTTTGGTGTCGGAGCAGTGGCTGGACGTTTCCGATTTGGGAGCTGGGCTGTGGCTGTGGTGCGAAGGAACGTCCCCACTGTGCTGTGCCTAGGAAGCTCAGAGCGCCAGTGCTTGTGGGGCTGTGGAAGGGCTGCCTAGGGAAGGTGATGGCCAGCAAGAGCTTTCAGTGCTGGCCCCTTTCGTGTGGGAGCAGTGGCTGGACGTTTTGAATTTCGGAGCTGGGCTGTGGCTGTGCTGAGAAGGAACGTCCCCACTGTGCTGTGGCTAGGAAGCTCAGAGCGCCAGTGCTTGTGGGGCTGTGGAAGGGCTGCCTAGGGAAGGTGAGGGCCAGCAAGAGCTTTCAGTGCTAGCCCCTTTGGTGTGGGAGCAGTGGCTGGACGTTTCGAATTTCGGAGCTGGGCTCTGGCTGTGCCGAGAAGGAACGTCCCCACTGTGCTGTGGCTAGGAAGCTCAGAGCGCCAGTGCTTGTGGGGCTGTGGAAGGGCTGCCTAGGGAAGGTGATGGCCAGCAAGAGCTTTCAGTGCTAGCCCCTTTGGTGTGGGAGCAGTGGCTGGACGTTTCCGATTTGGGAGCTGGGCCCTGGCTGTGCTGGGAAGGAACGTCCCCACTGTGCTGTGGCTAGGAAGCTAAGAGCGCCAGTGCTTGTGGGGCTGTGGAAGGGCTGCCTAGGGATGGAGATGGCCAGCAAGAGCTTTCAGTGCTAGCCCCTTTGGTGTGGGAGCAGTGGCTGGACGTTTCCGATTTGGGAGATGGGCTGTGGCTGTGCTGAGAAGGAACGTCCCCACTGTGCTGTGGCTAGGAAGCTCAGAGCGCCAGTGCTTGTGGGGCTGTGGAAGGGCTGCCTAGGGAAGGTGATGGCCAGCAAGAGCTTTCAGTGCTAGCCCCTTTGGTGTGGGAGCAGTGGCTGGACGTTTCCGATTTGGGAGCTGGGCTGTGGCTGTGCCGAGATGGAACGTCCCCACTGTGCTGTGGCTAGGAAGCTCAGAGCGCCAGTGCTTGTGGGGCTGTGGAAGGGCTGCCTAGGGCAGGTGATGGCCAGCAAGAGCTTTCAGTGCTGGCCCCTTTCGTGTGGGAGCAGTGGCTGGACGTTTCCGATTTGGGAGCTGGGCTGTGGCTGTGCCGAGAAGGAACGTCCCCACTGTGCTGTGGCTAGGAAGCTCAGAGCGCCAGTGCTTGTGGGGCTGTGGAAGGGCTGCCTAGGGAAGGTGATGGCCAGAAAGAGCTTTCAGTGCTAGCCCCTTTGGTGTGGGAGCAGTGGCTGGACGTTTCCGATTTGGGAGCTGGGCTGTGGCTGTGGTGTGAAGGAACGTCCCCAGTCTGCTGTGGCTAGGAAGCTCAGAGCGCCAGTGCTTGTGGGGCTGTGGAAGGGCTGCCTAGGGAAGGAGATGGCCAGCAAGAGCTTTCAGTGCTGGCCCCTTTGGTGTGGGAGCAGTGGCTGGACGTTTTGAATTTCGGAGCTGGGCTGTGGCTGTGCCGAGATGGAACGTCCCCACTGTGCTGTGGCTAGGAAGCTCAGAGCGCCAGTGCTTGTGGGGCTGTGGAAGGGCTGCCTAGGGAAGGTGATGGCCAGCAAGAGCTTTCAGTGCTGGCCCCTTTGGTGTGGGAGCAGTGGCTGGACGTTTCTGATTTGGGAGCTGGGCCCTGGCTGTGCTGGGAAGGAACGTCCCCACTGTGGTGTGGCAGGGAGGCTCAGAGCGCCAGTGCTTGTGGGGCTGTGGAAGGACTGCCTAGGGAAGGTGATGGCCAGCAAGAGCTTACAGTGCTGGCCCCTTTGGTGTGGGAGCAGTGGCTGGACGTTTTGAATTTCGGAGCTGGGCTCTGGCTGTGCCGAGAAGGAACGTCCCCACTGTGCTGTGGCTAGGAAGCTCAGAGCGCCAGTGCTTGTGGGGCTGTGGAAGGGCTGCCTAGGGCAGGTGATGGCCAGCAAGAGCTTTCAGTGCTAGCCCCTTTGGTGTGGGAGCAGTGGCTGGACGTTTCCGATTTGGGAGCTGGGCCCTGGCTGTGCTGGGAAGGAACGTCCCCACTGTGCTGTGGCTAGGAAGCTCAGAGCGCCAGTGCTTGTGGGGCTGTGGAAGGGCTGCCTAGGGAAGGTGATGGCCAGCAAGAGCTTTCAGTGCTAGCCCCTTTGGTGTGGGAGCAGTGGCTGGACGTTTCCGATTTGGGACCTGGGCCCTGGCTGTGCTGGGAAGGAACGTCCCCAGTGTGCTGTGGCTAGGAAGCTCAGAGCGCCAGTGCTTGTGGGGCTGTGGAAGGGCTGCCTAGGGAAGGTGATGGCCAGCAAGAGCTTTCAGTCCTGGCCCCTTTCGTGTGGGAGCAGTGGCTGGACATTTTGAATTTCGGAGCTGGGCTGTGGCTGTGCCGAGAAGGAACGTCCCCACTGTGCTGTGGCTAGGAAGCTCAGAGCGCCAGTGCTTGTGGGGCTGTGGAAGGGCTGCCTAGGGAAGGTGAGGGCCAGCAAGAGCTTTCAGTGCTAGCCCCTTTGGTGTCGGAGCAGTGGCTGGACGTTTCCGATTTGGGAGCTGGGCTGTGGCTGTGGTGCGAAGGAACGTCCCCACTGTGCTGTGCCTAGGAAGCTCAGAGCGCCAGTGCTTGTGGGGCTGTGGAAGGGCTGCCTAGGGAAGGTGATGGCCAGCAAGAGCTTTCAGTGCTGGCCCCTTTCGTGTGGGAGCAGTGGCTGGACGTTTTGAATTTCGGAGCTGGGCTGTGGCTGTGCTGAGAAGGAACGTCCCCACTGTGCTGTGGCTAGGAAGCTCAGAGCGCCAGTGCTTGTGGGGCTGTGGAAGGGCTGCCTAGGGCAGGTGATGGCCAGCAAGAGCTTTCAGTGCTAGCCCCTTTCGTGTGGGAGCAGTGGCTGGACGTTTCGAATTTCGGAGCTGGGCTCTGGCTGTGCCGAGAAGGAACGTCCCCACTGTGCTGTGGCTAGGAAGCTCAGAGCGCCAGTGCTTGTGGGGCTGTGGAAGGGCTGCCTAGGGCAGGTGATGGCCAGCAAGAGCTTTCAGTGCTAGCCCCTTTGGTGTGGGAGCAGTGGCTGGACGTTTCGAATTTCGGAGCTGGGCTCTGGCTGTGCCGAGAAGGAACGTCCCCACTGTGCTGTGGCTAGGAAGCTCAGAGCGCCAGTGCTTGTGGGGCTGTGGAAGGGCTGCCTAGGGAAGGTGATGGCCAGCAAGAGCTTTCAGTGCTAGCCCCTTTGGTGTGGGAGCAGTGGCTGGACGTTTCCGATTTGGGAGCTGGGCCCTGGCTGTGCTGGGAAGGAACGTCCCCACTGTGCTGTGGCTAGGAAGCTCAGAGCGCCAGTGCTTGTGGGGCTGTGGAAGGGCTGCCTAGGGCAGGTGATGGCCAGCAAGAGCTTTCAGTGCTGGCCCCTTTGGTGTGGGAGCAGTGGCTGGACGTTTCCGATTTGGGAGCTGGGCTGTGGCAGTGCCGAGAAGGAACGTCCCCACTGTGCTGTGGCTAGGAAGCTCAGAGCGCCAGTGCTTGTGGGGCTGTGGAAGGGCTGCCTAGGGAAGGTGATGGCCAGAAAGAGCTTTCAGTGCTAGCCCCTTTGGTGTGGGAGCAGTGGCTGGACGTTTCCGATTTGGGAGCTGGGCTGTGGCTGTGGTGTGAAGGAACGTCCCCAGTATGCTGTGGCTAGGAAGCTCAGAGCGCCAGTGCTTGTGGGGCTGTGGAAGGGCTGCCTAGGGAAGGAGATGGCCAGCAAGAGCTTTCAGTGCTGGCCCCTTTGGTGTGGGAGCAGTGGCTGGACGTTTTGAATTTCGGAGCTGGGCTGTGGCTGTGGTGCGAAGGAACGTCCCCACTGTGCTGTGGCTAGGAAGCTCAGAGCGCCAGTGCTTGTGGGGCTGTGGAAGGGCTGCCTAGGGAAGGTGATGGCCAGCAAGAGCTTTCAGTGCTGGCCCCTTTGGTGTGGGAGCAGTGGCTGGACGTTTCTGATTTGGGAGCTGGGCCCTGGCTGTGCTGGGAAGGAACGTCCCCACTGTGGTGTGGCAGGGAGGCTCAGAGCGCCAGTGCTTGTGGGGCTGTGGAAGGACTGCCTAGGGAAGGTGATGGCCAGCAAGAGCTTACAGTGCTGGCCCCTTTGGTGTGGGAGCAGTGGCTGGACGTTTTGAATTTCGGAGCTGGGCTCTGGCTGTGCCGAGAAGGAACGTCCCCACTGTGCTGTGGCTAGGAAGCTCAGAGCGCCAGTGCTTGTGGGGCTGTGGAAGGGCTGCCTAGGGCAGGTGATGGCCAGCAAGAGCTTTCAGTGCTAGCCCCTTTGGTGTGGGAGCAGTGGCTGGACATTTCCGATTTGGGAGCTGGGCCCTGGCTGTGCTGGGAAGGAACGTCCCCACTGTGCTGTGGCTAGGAAGCTCAGAGCGCCAGTGCTTGTGGGGCTGTGGAAGGGCTGCCTAGGGAAGGTGATGGCCAGCAAGAGCTTTCAGTGCTAGCCCCTTTCGTGTGGGAGCAGTGGCTGGACGTTTCCGATTTGGGACCTGGGCCCTGGCTGTGCTGGGAAGGAACGTCCCCAGTGTGCTGTGGCTAGGAAGCTCAGAGCGCCAGTGCTTGTGGGGCTGTGGAAGGGCTGCCTAGGGCAGGTGATGGCCAGCAAGAGCTTTCAGTGCTAGCCCCTTTGGTGTGGGAGCAGTGGCTGGACATTTTGAATTTCGGAGCTGGGCTGTGGCTGTGCCGAGAAGGAACGTCCCCACTGTGCTGTGGCTAGGAAGCTCAGAGCGCCAGTGCTTGTGGGGCTGTGGAAGGGCTGCCTAGGGAAGGTGAGGGCCAGCAAGAGCTTTCAGTGCTAGCCCCTTTGGTGTCGGACCAGTGGCTGGACGTTTCCGATTTGGGAGCTGGGCTGTGGCTGTGGTGCGAAGGAACGTCCCCACTGTGCTGTGGCTAGGAAGCTCAGAGCGCCAGTGCTTGTGGGGCTGTGGAAGGGCTGCCTAGGGAAGGTCATGGCCAGCAAGAGCTTTCAGTGCTAGCCCCTTTGGTGTGGGAGCAGTGGCTGGACGTTTTGAATTTCGGAGCTGGGCTGTGGCTGTGCCGAGAAGGAACGTCCCCACTGTGCTGTGGCTAGGAAGCTCAGAGCGCCAGTGCTTGTGGGGCTGTGGAAGGGCTGCCTAGGGCAGGTGATGGCCAGCAAGAGCTTTCAGTGCTAGCCCCTTTGGTGTGGGAGCAGTGGCTGGACGTTTCCGATTTGGGAGCTGGGCTGTGGCTGTGGTGCGAAGGAACGTCCCCACTGTGCTGTGGCTAGGAAGCTCAGAGCGCCAGTGCTTGTGGGGCTGTGGAAGGGCTGCCTAGGGAAGGTGATGGCCAGCAAGAGCTTTCAGTGCTAGCCCCTTTGGTGTGGGAGCAGTGGCTGGACGTTTCCGATTTGGGAGCTGGGCTGTGGTGTGGTGTGAAGGAACGTCCCCAGTCTGCTGTGGCTAGGAAGCTCAGAGCGCCAGTGCTTGTGGGGCTGTGGAAGGGCTGCCTAGGGAAGGAGATGGCCAGCAAGAGCTTTCAGTGCTGGCCCCTTTGGTGTGGGAGCAGTGGCTGGACGTTTTGAATTTCGGAGCTGGGCTGTGGCTGTGCCGAGAAGGAACGTCCCCACTGTGCTGTGGCTAGGAAGCTCAGAGCGCCAGTGCTTGTGGGGCTGTGGAAGGGCTGCCTAGGGAAGGTGATGGCCAGCAAGAGCTTTCAGTGCTGGCCCCTTTGGTGTGGGAGCAGTGGCTGGACGTTTCTGATTTGGGAGCTGGGCCCTGGCTGTGCTGGGAAGGAACGTCCCCACTGTGGTGTGGCAGGGAGGCTCAGAGCGCCAGTGCTTGTGGGGCTGTGGAAGGACTGCCTAGGGAAGGTGATGGCCAGCAAGAGCTTACAGTGCTGGCCCCTTTGGTGTGGGAGCAGTGGCTGGACGTTTTGAATTTCGGAGCTGGGCTCTGGCTGTGCCGAGAAGGAACGTCCCCACTGTGCTGTGGCTAGGAAGCTCAGAGCGCCAGTGCTTGTGGGGCTGTGGAAGGGCTGCCTAGGGCAGGTGATGGCCAGCAAGAGCTTTCAGTGCTAGCCCCTTTGGTGTGGGAGCAGTGGCTGGACGTTTCCGATTTGGGAGCTGGGCCCTGGCTGTGCTGGGAAGGAACGTCCCCAGTGTGCTGTGGCTAGGAAGCTCAGAGCGCCAGTGCTTGTGGGGCTGTGGAAGGGCTGCCTAGGGCAGGTGATGGCCAGCAAGAGCTTTCAGTGCTAGCCCCTTTGGTGTGGGAGCAGTGGCTGGACGTTTCCGATTTGGGACCTGGGCCCTGGCTGTGCTGGGAAGGAACGTCCCCACTGTGCTGTGGCTAGGAAGCTCAGAGCGCCAGTGCTTGTGGGGCTGTGGAAGGGCTGCCTAGGGAAGGTGATGGCCAGCAAGAGCTTTCAGTCCTGGCCCCTTTCGTGTGGGAGCAGTGGCTGGACATTTTGAATTTCGGAGCTGGGCTGTGGCTGTGCCGAGAAGGAACGTCCCCACTGTGCTGTGGCTAGGAAGCTCAGAGCGCCAGTGCTTGTGGGGCTGTGGAAGGGCTGCCTAGGGAAGGTGAGGGCCAGCAAGAGCTTTCAGTGCTAGCCCCTTTGGTGTCGGAGCAGTGGCTGGACGTTTCCGATTTGGGAGCTGGGCTGTGGCTGTGGTGCGAAGGAACGTCCCCACTGTGCTGTGCCTAGGAAGCTCAGAGCGCCAGTGCTTGTGGGGCTGTGGAAGGGCTGCCTAGGGAAGGTGATGGCCAGCAAGAGCTTTCAGTGCTGGCCCCTTTCGTGTGGGAGCAGTGGCTGGACGTTTTGAATTTCGGAGCTGGGCTGTGGCTGTGCTGAGAAGGAACGTCCCCACTGTGCTGTGGCTAGGAAGCTCAGAGCGCCAGTGCTTGTGGGGCTGTGGAAGGGCTGCCTAGGGAAGGTGAGGGCCAGCAAGAGCTTTCAGTGCTAGCCCCTTTGGTGTGGGAGCAGTGGCTGGACGTTTCGAATTTCGGAGCTGGGCTCTGGCTGTGCCGAGAAGGAACGTCCCCACTGTGCTGTGGCTAGGAAGCTCAGAGCGCCAGTGCTTGTGGGGCTGTGGAAGGGCTGCCTAGGGAAGGTGATGGCCAGCAAGAGCTTTCAGTGCTAGCCCCTTTGGTGTGGGAGCAGTGGCTGGACGTTTCCGATTTGGGAGCTGGGCCCTGGCTGTGCTGGGAAGGAACGTCCCCACTGTGCTGTGGCTAGGAAGCTAAGAGCGCCAGTGCTTGTGGGGCTGTGGAAGGGCTGCCTAGGGATGGAGATGGCCAGCAAGAGCTTTCAGTGCTAGCCCCTTTGGTGTGGGAGCAGTGGCTGGACGTTTCCGATTTGGGAGATGGGCTGTGGCTGTGCTGAGAAGGAACGTCCCCACTGTGCTGTGGCTAGGAAGCTCAGAGCGCCAGTGCTTGTGGGGCTGTGGAAGGGCTGCCTAGGGAAGGTGATGGCCAGCAAGAGCTTTCAGTGCTAGCCCCTTTGGTGTGGGAGCAGTGGCTGGACGTTTCCGATTTGGGAGCTGGGCTGTGGCTGTGCCGAGATGGAACGTCCCCACTGTGCTGTGGCTAGGAAGCTCAGAGCGCCAGTGCTTGTGGGGCTGTGGAAGGGCTGCCTAGGGCAGGTGATGGCCAGCAAGAGCTTTCAGTGCTGGCCCCTTTCGTGTGGGAGCAGTGGCTGGACGTTTCCGATTTGGGAGCTGGGCTGTGGCTGTGCCGAGAAGGAACGTCCCCACTGTGCTGTGGCTAGGAAGCTCAGAGCGCCAGTGCTTGTGGGGCTGTGGAAGGGCTGCCTAGGGAAGGTGATGGCCAGAAAGAGCTTTCAGTGCTAGCCCCTTTGGTGTGGGAGCAGTGGCTGGACGTTTCCGATTTGGGAGCTGGGCTGTGGCTGTGGTGTGAAGGAACGTCCCCAGTCTGCTGTGGCTAGGAAGCTCAGAGCGCCAGTGCTTGTGGGGCTGTGGAAGGGCTGCCTAGGGAAGGAGATGGCCAGCAAGAGCTTTCAGTGCTGGCCCCTTTGGTGTGGGAGCAGTGGCTGGACGTTTTGAATTTCGGAGCTGGGCTGTGGCTGTGCCGAGATGGAACGTCCCCACTGTGCTGTGGCTAGGAAGCTCAGAGCGCCAGTGCTTGTGGGGCTGTGGAAGGGCTGCCTAGGGAAGGTGATGGCCAGCAAGAGCTTTCAGTGCTGGCCCCTTTGGTGTGGGAGCAGTGGCTGGACGTTTCTGATTTGGGAGCTGGGCCCTGGCTGTGCTGGGAAGGAACGTCCCCACTGTGGTGTGGCAGGGAGGCTCAGAGCGCCAGTGCTTGTGGGGCTGTGGAAGGACTGCCTAGGGAAGGTGATGGCCAGCAAGAGCTTACAGTGCTGGCCCCTTTGGTGTGGGAGCAGTGGCTGGACGTTTTGAATTTCGGAGCTGGGCTCTGGCTGTGCCGAGAAGGAACGTCCCCACTGTGCTGTGGCTAGGAAGCTCAGAGCGCCAGTGCTTGTGGGGCTGTGGAAGGGCTGCCTAGGGCAGGTGATGGCCAGCAAGAGCTTTCAGTGCTAGCCCCTTTGGTGTGGGAGCAGTGGCTGGACGTTTCCGATTTGGGAGCTGGGCCCTGGCTGTGCTGGGAAGGAACGTCCCCACTGTGCTGTGGCTAGGAAGCTCAGAGCGCCAGTGCTTGTGGGGCTGTGGAAGGGCTGCCTAGGGAAGGTGATGGCCAGCAAGAGCTTTCAGTGCTAGCCCCTTTGGTGTGGGAGCAGTGGCTGGACGTTTCCGATTTGGGACCTGGGCCCTGGCTGTGCTGGGAAGGAACGTCCCCAGTGTGCTGTGGCTAGGAAGCTCAGAGCGCCAGTGCTTGTGGGGCTGTGGAAGGGCTGCCTAGGGAAGGTGATGGCCAGCAAGAGCTTTCAGTCCTGGCCCCTTTCGTGTGGGAGCAGTGGCTGGACATTTTGAATTTCGGAGCTGGGCTGTGGCTGTGCCGAGAAGGAACGTCCCCACTGTGCTGTGGCTAGGAAGCTCAGAGCGCCAGTGCTTGTGGGGCTGTGGAAGGGCTGCCTAGGGAAGGTGAGGGCCAGCAAGAGCTTTCAGTGCTAGCCCCTTTGGTGTCGGAGCAGTGGCTGGACGTTTCCGATTTGGGAGCTGGGCTGTGGCTGTGGTGCGAAGGAACGTCCCCACTGTGCTGTGCCTAGGAAGCTCAGAGCGCCAGTGCTTGTGGGGCTGTGGAAGGGCTGCCTAGGGAAGGTGATGGCCAGCAAGAGCTTTCAGTGCTGGCCCCTTTCGTGTGGGAGCAGTGGCTGGACGTTTTGAATTTCGGAGCTGGGCTGTGGCTGTGCTGAGAAGGAACGTCCCCACTGTGCTGTGGCTAGGAAGCTCAGAGCGCCAGTGCTTGTGGGGCTGTGGAAGGGCTGCCTAGGGCAGGTGATGGCCAGCAAGAGCTTTCAGTGCTAGCCCCTTTCGTGTGGGAGCAGTGGCTGGACGTTTCGAATTTCGGAGCTGGGCTCTGGCTGTGCCGAGAAGGAACGTCCCCACTGTGCTGTGGCTAGGAAGCTCAGAGCGCCAGTGCTTGTGGGGCTGTGGAAGGGCTGCCTAGGGCAGGTGATGGCCAGCAAGAGCTTTCAGTGCTAGCCCCTTTGGTGTGGGAGCAGTGGCTGGACGTTTCGAATTTCGGAGCTGGGCTCTGGCTGTGCCGAGAAGGAACGTCCCCACTGTGCTGTGGCTAGGAAGCTCAGAGCGCCAGTGCTTGTGGGGCTGTGGAAGGGCTGCCTAGGGAAGGTGATGGCCAGCAAGAGCTTTCAGTGCTAGCCCCTTTGGTGTGGGAGCAGTGGCTGGACGTTTCCGATTTGGGAGCTGGGCCCTGGCTGTGCTGGGAAGGAACGTCCCCACTGTGCTGTGGCTAGGAAGCTCAGAGCGCCAGTGCTTGTGGGGCTGTGGAAGGGCTGCCTAGGGCAGGTGATGGCCAGCAAGAGCTTTCAGTGCTGGCCCCTTTGGTGTGGGAGCAGTGGCTGGACGTTTCCGATTTGGGAGCTGGGCTGTGGCAGTGCCGAGAAGGAACGTCCCCACTGTGCTGTGGCTAGGAAGCTCAGAGCGCCAGTGCTTGTGGGGCTGTGGAAGGGCTGCCTAGGGAAGGTGATGGCCAGAAAGAGCTTTCAGTGCTAGCCCCTTTGGTGTGGGAGCAGTGGCTGGACGTTTCCGATTTGGGAGCTGGGCTGTGGCTGTGGTGTGAAGGAACGTCCCCAGTATGCTGTGGCTAGGAAGCTCAGAGCGCCAGTGCTTGTGGGGCTGTGGAAGGGCTGCCTAGGGAAGGAGATGGCCAGCAAGAGCTTTCAGTGCTGGCCCCTTTGGTGTGGGAGCAGTGGCTGGACGTTTTGAATTTCGGAGCTGGGCTGTGGCTGTGGTGCGAAGGAACGTCCCCACTGTGCTGTGGCTAGGAAGCTCAGAGCGCCAGTGCTTGTGGGGCTGTGGAAGGGCTGCCTAGGGAAGGTGATGGCCAGCAAGAGCTTTCAGTGCTGGCCCCTTTGGTGTGGGAGCAGTGGCTGGACGTTTCTGATTTGGGAGCTGGGCCCTGGCTGTGCTGGGAAGGAACGTCCCCACTGTGGTGTGGCAGGGAGGCTCAGAGCGCCAGTGCTTGTGGGGCTGTGGAAGGACTGCCTAGGGAAGGTGATGGCCAGCAAGAGCTTACAGTGCTGGCCCCTTTGGTGTGGGAGCAGTGGCTGGACGTTTTGAATTTCGGAGCTGGGCTCTGGCTGTGCCGAGAAGGAACGTCCCCACTGTGCTGTGGCTAGGAAGCTCAGAGCGCCAGTGCTTGTGGGGCTGTGGAAGGGCTGCCTAGGGCAGGTGATGGCCAGCAAGAGCTTTCAGTGCTAGCCCCTTTGGTGTGGGAGCAGTGGCTGGACATTTCCGATTTGGGAGCTGGGCCCTGGCTGTGCTGGGAAGGAACGTCCCCACTGTGCTGTGGCTAGGAAGCTCAGAGCGCCAGTGCTTGTGGGGCTGTGGAAGGGCTGCCTAGGGAAGGTGATGGCCAGCAAGAGCTTTCAGTGCTAGCCCCTTTGGTGTGGGAGCAGTGGCTGGACGTTTCCGATTTGGGACCTGGGCCCTGGCTGTGCTGGGAAGGAACGTCCCCAGTGTGCTGTGGCTAGGAAGCTCAGAGCGCCAGTGCTTGTGGGGCTGTGGAAGGGCTGCCTAGGGCAGGTGATGGCCAGCAAGAGCTTTCAGTGCTAGCCCCTTTGG
This sequence comes from Aptenodytes patagonicus, assembly GCF_965638725.1. Classification (NCBI taxonomy): domain Eukaryota; kingdom Metazoa; phylum Chordata; class Aves; order Sphenisciformes; family Spheniscidae; genus Aptenodytes; species Aptenodytes patagonicus. The sequence goes on along the minus strand of NW_027472033.1, from coordinate 171,723 downwards.
TGTGGGAGCAGTGGCTGGACATTTTGAATTTCGGAGCTGGGCTGTGGCTGTGCCGAGAAGGAACGTCCCCACTGTGCTGTGGCTAGGAAGCTCAGAGCGCCAGTGCTTGTGGGGCTGTGGAAGGGCTGCCTAGGGAAGGTGAGGGCCAGCAAGAGCTTTCAGTGCTAGCCCCTTTGGTGTCGGACCAGTGGCTGGACGTTTCCGATTTGGGAGCTGGGCTGTGGCTGTGGTGCGAAGGAACGTCCCCACTGTGCTGTGGCTAGGAAGCTCAGAGCGCCAGTGCTTGTGGGGCTGTGGAAGGGCTGCCTAGGGAAGGTGATGGCCAGCAAGAGCTTTCAGTGCTGGCCCCTTTCGTGTGGGAGCAGTGGCTGGACGTTTTGAATTTCGGAGCTGGGCTGTGGCTGTGCTGAGAAGGAACGTCCCCACTGTGCTGTGGCTAGGAAGCTCAGAGCGCCAGTGCTTGTGGGGCTGTGGAAGGGCTGCCTAGGGAAGGTGATGGCCAGCAAGAGCTTTCAGTGCTAGCCCCTTTTATGTGGGAGCAGTGGCTGGACGTTTCCGATTTGGGAGCTGGGCTGTGGCTGTGCTGAGAAGGAACGTCCCCACTGTGCTGTGGCTAGGAAGCTCAGAGCGCCAGTGCTTGTGGGGCTGTGGAAGGGCTGCCTAGGGAAGGTGATGGCCAGCAAGAGCTTTCAGTGCTAGCCCCTTTGGTGTGGGAGCAGTGGCTGGACGTTTCCGATTTGGGAGCTGGGCCCTGGCTGTGCTGGGAAGGAACGTCCCCAGTGTGCTGTGGCTAGGAAGGTCAGAGCGCCAGTGCTTGTGGGGCTGTGGAAGGGCTGCCTAGGGCAGGTGATGGCCAGCAAGAGCTTTCAGTGCTAGCCCCTTTCGTGTGGGAGCAGTGGCTGGACGTTTCGAATTTCGGAGCTGGGCACTGGCTGTGCTGAGAAGGAACGTCCCCACTGTGCTGTGGCTAGGAAGCTCAGAGCGCCAGTGCTTGTGGGCTGTGGAAGGGCTGCCTAGGGAAGGTGATGGCCAGCAAGAGCTTTCAGTGCTGGCCCCTTTGGTGTGGGAGCAGTGGCTGGACGTTTTGAATTTCGGAGCTGGGCTCTGGCTGTGCCGAGAAGGTACGTCCCCACTGTGCTGTGGCTAGGAAGCTCAGAGCGCCAGTGCTTGTGGGGCTGTGGAAGGGCTGCCTAGGGAAGGTGAGGGCCAGCAAGAGCTTTCAGTGCTAGCCCCTTTGGTGTCGGAGCAGTGGCTGGACGTTTCCGATTTGGGAGCTGGGCTGTGGCTGTGGTGCGAAGGAACGTCCCCACTGTGCTGTGCCTAGGAAGCTCAGAGCGCCAGTGCTTGTGGGGCTGTGGAAGGGCTGCCTAGGGAAGGTGATGGCCAGCAAGAGCTTTCAGTGCTGGCCCCTTTCGTGTGGGAGCAGTGGCTGGACGTTTTGAATTTCGGAGCTGGGCTGTGGCTGTGCTGAGAAGGAACGTCCCCACTGTGCTGTGGCTAGGAAGCTCAGAGCGCCAGTGCTTGTGGGGCTGTGGAAGGGCTGCCTAGGGCAGGTGATGGCCAGCAAGAGCTTTCAGTGCTAGCCCCTTTCGTGTGGGAGCAGTGGCTGGACGTTTCGAATTTCGGAGCTGGGCTGTGGCTGTGCCGAGAAGGAAGGTCCCCACTGTGCTGTGGCTAGGAAGCTCAGAGCGCCAGTGCTTGTGGGGCTGTGGAAGGGCTGCCTAGGGAAGGTGATGGCCAGCAAGAGCTTTCAGTGCTAGCCCCTTTGGTGTGGGAGCAGTGGCTGGACGTTTCGAATTTCGGAGCTGGGCTCTGGCTGTGCCGAGAAGGAACGTCCCCACTGTGCTGTGGCTAGGAAGCTCAGAGCGCCAGTGCTTGTGGGGCTGTGGAAGGGCTGCCTAGGGAAGGTGATGGCCAGCAAGAGCTTTCAGTGCTAGCCCCTTTGGTGTGGGAGCAGTGGCTGGACGTTTCCGATTTGGGAGCTGGGCCCTGGCTGTGCTGGGAAGGAACGTCCCCACTGTGCTGTGGCTAGGAAGCTCAGAGCGCCAGTGCTTGTGGGGCTGTGGAAGGGCTGCCTAGGGATGGAGATGGCCAGCAAGAGCTTTCAGTGCTAGCCCCTTTGGTGTGGGAGCAGTGGCTGGACGTTTCCGATTTGGGAGATGGGCTGTGGCTGTGCTGAGAAGGAACGTCCCCACTGTGCTGTGGCTAGGAAGCTCAGAGCGCCAGTGCTTGTGGGGCTGTGGAAGGGCTGCCTAGGGAAGGTGATGGCCAGCAAGAGCTTTCAGTGCTAGCCCCTTTCGTGTGGGAGCAGTGGCTGGACGTTTTGAATTTGGAGCTGGGCTGTGGCTGTGCCGAGAAGGAACGTCCCCACTGTGCTGTGGCTAGGAAGCTCAGAGCGCCAGTGCTTGTGGGGCTGTGGAAGGGCTGCCTAGGGCAGGTGATGGCCAGCAAGAGCTTTCAGTGCTAGCCCCTTTGGTGTGGGAGCAGTGGCTGGACGTTTCGAATTTCGGAGCTGGGCTCTGGCTGTGCCGAGAAGGAACGTCCCCACTGTGCTGTGGCTAGGAAGCTCAGAGCGCCAGTGCTTGTGGGGCTGTGGAAGGGCTGCCTAGGGAAGGTGATGGCCAGCAAGAGCTTTCAGTGCTAGCCCCTTTGGTGTGGGAGCAGTGGCTGGACGTTTCCGATTTGGGAGCTGGGCCCTGGCTGTGCTGGGAAGGAACGTCCCCACTGTGCTGTGGCTAGGAAGCTCAGAGCGCCAGTGCTTGTGGGGCTGTGGAAGGGCTGCCTAGGGATGGAGATGGCCAGCAAGAGCTTTCAGTGCTAGCCCCTTTTATGTGGGAGCAGTGGCTGGACGTTTCCGATTTGGGAGCTGGGCTGTGGCTGTGCTGAGAAGGAACGTCCCCACTGTGCTGTGGCTAGGAAGCTCAGAGCGCCAGTGCTTGTGGGGCTGTGGAAGGGCTGCCTAGGGCAGGTGATGGCCAGCAAGAGCTTTCAGTGCTAGCCCCTTTGGTGTGGGAGCAGTGGCTGGACGTTTCCGATTTGGGAGCTGGGCCCTGGCTGTGCTGGGAAGGAACGTCCCCACTGTGCTGTGGCTAGGAAGCTCAGAGCGCCAGTGCTTGTGGGCTGTGGAAGGGCTGCCTAGGGAAGGTGATGGCCAGCAAGAGCTTTCAGTGCTGGCCCCTTTGGTGTGGGAGCAGTGGCTGGACGTTTTGAATTTCGGAGCTGGGCTCTGGCTGTGCCGAGAAGGTACGTCCCCACTGTGCTGTGGCTAGGAAGCTCAGAGCGCCAGTGCTTGTGGGGCTGTGGAAGGGCTGCCTAGGGAAGGTGATGGCCAGCAAGAGCTTTCAGTGCTAGCCCCTTTGGTGTGGGAGCAGTGGCTGGACGTTTCGAATTTTGGAGCTGGGCTCTGGCTGTGCCGAGAAGGAACGTCCCCAGTGTGCTGTGGCTAGGAAGCTCAGAGCGCCAGTGCTTGTGGGGCTGTGGAAGGGCTGCCTAGGGCAGGTGATGGCCAGCAAGAGCTTTCAGTGCTAGCCCCTTTGGTGTGGGAGCAGTGGCTGGACGTTTCGAATTTCGGAGCTGGGCTCTGGCTGTGCCGAGAAGGAACGTCCCCACTGTGCTGTGGCTAGGAAGCTCAGAGCGCCAGTGCTTGTGGGGCTGTGGAAGGGCTGCCTAGGGCAGGTGATGGCCAGCAAGAGCTTTCAGTGCTAGCCCCTTTCGTGTGGGAGCAGTGGCTGGACGTTTCGAATTTCGGAGCTGGGCTGTGGCTGTGCCGAGAAGGAACGTCCCCACTGTGCTGTGGCTAGGAAGCTCAGAGCGCCAGTGCTTGTGGGGCTGTGGAAGGGCTGCCTAGGGAAGGTGATGGCCAGCAAGAGCTTTCAGTGCTAGCCCCTTTGGTGTGGGAGCAGTGGCTGGACGTTTCGAATTTCGGAGCTGGGCTCTGGCTGTGCCGAGAAGGAACGTCCCCACTGTGCTGTGGCTAGGAAGCTCAGAGCGCCAGTGCTTGTGGGGCTGTGGAAGGGCTGCCTAGGGAAGGTGATGGCCAGCAAGAGCTTTCAGTGCTAGCCCCTTTGGTGTGGGAGCAGTGGCTGGACGTTTCCGATTTGGGAGCTGGGCCCTGGCTGTGCTGGGAAGGAACGTCCCCACTGTGCTGTGGCTAGGAAGCTCAGAGCGCCAGTGCTTGTGGGGCTGTGGAAGGGCTGCCTAGGGATGGAGATGGCCAGCAAGAGCTTTCAGTGCTAGCCCCTTTGGTGTGGGAGCAGTGGCTGGACGTTTCCGATTTGGGAGATGGGCTGTGGCTGTGCTGAGAAGGAACGTCCCCACTGTGCTGTGGCTAGGAAGCTCAGAGCGCCAGTGCTTGTGGGGCTGTGGAAGGGCTGCCTAGGGAAGGTGATGGCCAGCAAGAGCTTTCAGTGCTAGCCCCTTTCGTGTGGGAGCAGTGGCTGGACGTTTTGAATTTGGAGCTGGGCTGTGGCTGTGCCGAGAAGGAACGTCCCCACTGTGCTGTGGCTAGGAAGCTCAGAGCGCCAGTGCTTGTGGGGCTGTGGAAGGGCTGCCTAGGGCAGGTGATGGCCAGCAAGAGCTTTCAGTGCTAGCCCCTTTGGTGTGGGAGCAGTGGCTGGACGTTTCGAATTTCGGAGCTGGGCTCTGGCTGTGCCGAGAAGGAACGTCCCCACTGTGCTGTGGCTAGGAAGCTCAGAGCGCCAGTGCTTGTGGGGCTGTGGAAGGGCTGCCTAGGGAAGGTGATGGCCAGCAAGAGCTTTCAGTGCTAGCCCCTTTGGTGTGGGAGCAGTGGCTGGACGTTTCCGATTTGGGAGCTGGGCCCTGGCTGTGCTGGGAAGGAACGTCCCCACTGTGCTGTGGCTAGGAAGCTCAGAGCGCCAGTGCTTGTGGGGCTGTGGAAGGGCTGCCTAGGGATGGAGATGGCCAGCAAGAGCTTTCAGTGCTAGCCCCTTTTATGTGGGAGCAGTGGCTGGACGTTTCCGATTTGGGAGCTGGGCTGTGGCTGTGCTGAGAAGGAACGTCCCCACTGTGCTGTGGCTAGGAAGCTCAGAGCGCCAGTGCTTGTGGGGCTGTGGAAGGGCTGCCTAGGGCAGGTGATGGCCAGCAAGAGCTTTCAGTGCTAGCCCCTTTGGTGTGGGAGCAGTGGCTGGACGTTTCCGATTTGGGAGCTGGGCTCTGGCTGTGCCGAGAAGGTACGTCCCCACTGTGCTGTGGCTAGGAAGCTCAGAGCGCCAGTGCTTGTGGGGCTGTGGAAGGGCTGCCTAGGGAAGGTGAGGGCCAGCAAGAGCTTTCAGTGCTAGCCCCTTTGGTGTGGGAGCAGTGGCTGGACGTTTCGAATTTTGGAGCTGGGCTCTGGCTGTGCCGAGAAGGAACGTCCCCAGTGTGCTGTGGCTAGGAAGCTCAGAGCGCCAGTGCTTGTGGGGCTGTGGAAGGGCTGCCTAGGGCAGGTGATGGCCAGCAAGAGCTTTCAGTGCTAGCCCCTTTGGTGTGGGAGCAGTGGCTGGACGTTTCGAATTTCGGAGCTGGGCTCTGGCTGTGCCGAGAAGGAACGTCCCCACTGTGCTGTGGCTAGGAAGCTCAGAGCGCCAGTGCTTGTGGGGCTGTGGAAGGGCTGCCTAGGGCAGGTGATGGCCAGCAAGAGCTTTCAGTGCTAGCCCCTTTCGTGTGGGAGCAGTGGCTGGACGTTTCGAATTTCGGAGCTGGGCTGTGGCTGTGCCGAGAAGGAACGTCCCCACTGTGCTGTGGCTAGGAAGCTCAGAGCGCCAGTGCTTGTGGGGCTGTGGAAGGGCTGCCTAGGGCAGGTGATGGCCAGCAAGAGCTTTCAGTGCTAGCCCCTTTGGTGTGGGAGCAGTGGCTGGACGTTTCGAATTTCGGAGCTGGGCTCTGGCTGTGCCGAGAAGGAACGTCCCCACTGTGCTGTGGCTAGGAAGCTCAGAGCGCCAGTGCTTGTGGGGCTGTGGAAGGGCTGCCTAGGGAAGGTGATGGCCAGCAAGAGCTTTCAGTGCTAGCCCCTTTGGTGTGGGAGCAGTGGCTGGACGTTTCCGATTTGGGAGCTGGGCCCTGGCTGTGCTGGGAAGGAACGTCCCCACTGTGCTGTGGCTAGGAAGCTCAGAGCGCCAGTGCTTGTGGGGCTGTGGAAGGGCTGCCTAGGGATGGAGATGGCCAGCAAGAGCTTTCAGTGCTAGCCCCTTTGGTGTGGGAGCAGTGGCTGGACGTTTCCGATTTGGGAGATGGGCTGTGGCTGTGCTGAGAAGGAACGTCCCCACTGTGCTGTGGCTAGGAAGCTCAGAGCGCCAGTGCTTGTGGGGCTGTGGAAGGGCTGCCTAGGGAAGGTGATGGCCAGCAAGAGCTTTCAGTGCTAGCCCCTTTCGTGTGGGAGCAGTGGCTGGACGTTTTGAATTTGGAGCTGGGCTGTGGCTGTGCCGAGAAGGAACGTCCCCACTGTGCTGTGGCTAGGAAGCTCAGAGCGCCAGTGCTTGTGGGGCTGTGGAAGGGCTGCCTAGGGCAGGTGATGGCCAGCAAGAGCTTTCAGTGCTAGCCCCTTTGGTGTGGGAGCAGTGGCTGGACGTTTCGAATTTCGGAGCTGGGCTCTGGCTGTGCCGAGAAGGAACGTCCCCACTGTGCTGTGGCTAGGAAGCTCAGAGCGCCAGTGCTTGTGGGGCTGTGGAAGGGCTGCCTAGGGAAGGTGATGGCCAGCAAGAGCTTTCAGTGCTAGCCCCTTTGGTGTGGGAGCAGTGGCTGGACGTTTCCGATTTGGGAGCTGGGCCCTGGCTGTGCTGGGAAGGAACGTCCCCACTGTGCTGTGGCTAGGAAGCTCAGAGCGCCAGTGCTTGTGGGGCTGTGGAAGGGCTGCCTAGGGATGGAGATGGCCAGCAAGAGCTTTCAGTGCTAGCCCCTTTTATGTGGGAGCAGTGGCTGGACGTTTCCGATTTGGGAGCTGGGCTGTGGCTGTGCTGAGAAGGAACGTCCCCACTGTGCTGTGGCTAGGAAGCTCAGAGCGCCAGTGCTTGTGGGGCTGTGGAAGGGCTGCCTAGGGCAGGTGATGGCCAGCAAGAGCTTTCAGTGCTAGCCCCTTTGGTGTGGGAGCAGTGGCTGGACGTTTCCGATTTGGGAGCTGGGCCCTGGCTGTGCTGGGAAGGAACGTCCCCAGTGTGCTGTGGCTAGGAAGCTCAGAGCGCCAGTGCTTGTGGGGCTGTGGAAGGGCTGCCTAGGGCAGGTGATGGCCAGCAAGAGCTTTCAGTGCTAGCCCCTTTCGTGTGGGAGCAGTGGCTGGACGTTTCGAATTTCGGAGCTGGGCACTGGCTGTGCTGAGAAGGAACGTCCCCACTGTGCTGTGGCTAGGAAGCTCAGAGCGCCAGTGCTTGTGGGCTGTGGAAGGGCTGCCTAGGGAAGGTGATGGCCAGCAAGAGCTTTCAGTGCTGGCCCCTTTGGTGTGGGAGCAGTGGCTGGACGTTTTGAATTTCGGAGCTGGGCTCTGGCTGTGCCGAGAAGGTACGTCCCCACTGTGCTGTGGCTAGGAAGCTCAGAGCGCCAGTGCTTGTGGGGCTGTGGAAGGGCTGCCTAGGGAAGGAGATGGCCAGCAAGAGCTTTCAGTGCTAGCCCCTTTGGTGTGGGAGCAGTGGCTGGACGTTTCGAATTTCGGAGCTGGGCTCTGGCTGTGGTGAGAAGGAACGTCCCCACTGTGCTGTGGCTAGGAAGCTCAGAGCGCCAGTGCTTGTGGGGCTGTGGAAGGGCTGCCTAGGGAAGGTGAGGGCCAGCAAGAGCTTTCAGTGCTAGCCCCTTTCGTGTGGGAGCAGTGGCTGGACGTTTCCGATTTGGGAGCTGGGCTGTGGCTGTGCCAAGAAGGAACGTCCCCACTGTGCTGTGGCTAGGAAGCTCAGAGCGCCAGTGCTTGTGGGGCTGTGGAAGGGCTGCCTAGGGAAGGTGATGGCCAGCAAGAGCTTTCAGTGCTAGCCCCTTTGGTGTGGGAGCAGTGGCTGGACGTTTCCGATTTGGCAGCTGGGCTGTGGCTGTGCCGAGATGGAACGTCCCCACTGTGCTGTGGCTAGGAAGCTCAGAGCGCCAGTGCTTGTGGGGCTGTGGGAGGGCTGCCTAGGGCAGGTGATGGCCAGCAAGAGCTTTCAGTGCTGGCCCCTTTGGTGTGGGAGCAGTGGCTGGACGTTTCCGATTTGGGAGCTGGGCTGTGGCTGTGCCGAGAAGGAACGTCCCCAGTCTGCTGTGGCTAGGAAGCTCAGAGCGCCAGTGCTTGTGGGGCTGTGGAAGGACTGCCTAGGGAAGGTGATGGCCAGCAAGAGCTTACAGTGCTGGCCCCTTTGGTGTGGGAGCAGTGGCTGGACGTTTTGAATTTCGGAGCTGGGCTCTGGCTGTGCCGAGAAGGAACGTCCCCACTGTGCTGTGGCTAGGAAGCTCAGAGCGCCAGTGCTTGTGGGGCTGTGGAAGGGCTGCCTAGGGAAGGTGATGGCCAGCAAGAGCTTTCAGTGCTAGCCCCTTTGGTGTGGGAGCAGTGGCTGGACGTTTCCGATTTGGGAGCTGGGCCCTGGCTGTGCTGGGAAGGAACGTCCCCAGTGTGCTGTGGCTAGGAAGCTCAGAGCGCCAGTGCTTGTGGGGCTGTGGAAGGGCTGCCTAGGGCAGGTGATGGCCAGCAAGAGCTTTCAGAGCTAGCCCCTTTGGTGTGGGAGCAGTGGCTGGACGTTTCCGATTTGGGACCTGGGCCCTGGCTGTGCTGGGAAGGATCGTCCCCAGTGTGCTGTGGCTAGGAAGCTCAGAGCGCCAGTGCTTGTGGGGCTGTGGAAGGGCTGCCTAGGGAAGGTGATGGCCAGCAAGAGCTTTCAGTGCTAGCCCCTTTGGTGTGGGAGGAGTGGCTGGACGTTTTGAATTTCGGAGCTGGGCTGTGGCTGTGCCGAGAAGGAACGTCCCCACTGTGCTGTGGCTAGGAATCTCAGAGCGCCCGTGCTTGTGGGGCTGTGGAAGGGCTGCCTAGGGCAGGTGATGGCCAGCAAGAGCTTTCAGTGCTAGCCCCTTTGGTGTGGGAGCAGTGGCTGGACGTTTCCGATTTGGGAGCTGGGCTGTGGCTGTGCTGGGAAGGAACGTCCCCAGTGTGCTGTGGCTAGGAAGCTCAGAGCGCCAGTGCTTGTGGGGCTGTGGAAGGGCTGCCTAGGGCAGGTGATGGCCAGCAAGAGCTTTCAGTGCTAGCCCCTTTGGTGTGGGAGCAGTGGCTGGACGTTTCCGATTTGGGACCTGGGCCCTGGCTGTGCTGGGAAGGATCGTCCCCAGTGTGCTGTGGCTAGGAAGCTCAGAGCGCCAGTGCTTGTGGGGCTGTGGAAGGGCTGCCTAGGGAAGGTGATGGCCAGCAAGAGCTTTCAGTGCTGGCCCCTTTCGTGTGGGAGCAGTGGCTGGACGTTTTGAATTTCGGAGCTGGGCTGTGGCTGTGCTGAGAAGGAACGTCCCCACTGTGCTGTGGCTAGGAAGCTCAGAGCGCCAGTGCTTGTGGGGCTGTGGAAGGGCTGCCTAGGGAAGGTGATGGCCAGCAAGAGCTTTCAGTGCTAGCCGCTTTCGTGTGGGAGCAGTGGCTGGACGTTTTGAATTTCGGAGCTGGGCTGTGGCTGTGCCGAGAAGGAACGTCCCCACTGTGCTGTGGCTAGGAAGCTCAGAGCGCCAGTGCTTGTGGGGCTGTGGAAGGGCTGCCTAGGGCAGGTGTTGGCCAGCAAGAGCTTTCAGTGCTAGCCCCTTTCGTGTGGGAGCAGTGGCTGGACGTTTCCGATTTGGGAGCTGGGCCCTGGCTGTGCTGGGAAGGAACGTCCCCACTGTGCTGTGGCTAGGAAGCTCAGAGCGCCAGTGCTTGTGGGGCTGTGGAAGGGCTGCCTAGGGCAGGTGATGGCCAGCAAGAGCTTTCAGTGCTAGCCCCTTTGGTGTGGGAGCAGTGGCTGGACGTTTCCGATTTGGGACCTGGGCCCTGGCTGTGCTGGGAAGGAACGTCCCCAGTGTGCTGTGGCTAGGAAGCTCAGAGCGCCAGTGCTTGTGGGGCTGTGGAAGGGCTGCCTAGGGAAGGTGATGGCCAGCAAGAGCTTTCAGTCCTGGCCCCTTTCGTGTGGGAGCAGTGGCTGGACGTTTTGAATTTCGGAGCTGGGCTGTGGCTGTGCCGAGAAGGAACGTCCCCACTGTGCTGTGGCTAGGAAGCTCAGAGCGCCAGTGCTTGTGGGGCTGTGGAAGGGCTGCCTAGGGAAGGTGAGGGCCAGCAAGAGCTTTCAGTGCTAGCCCCTTTGGTGTCGGAGCAGTGGCTGGACGTTTCCGATTTGGGAGCTGGGCTGTGGCTGTGGTGCGAAGGAACGTCCCCACTGTGCTGTGCCTAGGAAGCTCAGAGCGCCAGTGCTTGTGGGGCTGTGGAAGGGCTGCCTAGGGAAGGTGATGGCCAGCAAGAGCTTTCAGTGCTGGCCCCTTTCGTGTGGGAGCAGTGGCTGGACGTTTTGAATTTCGGAGCTGGGCTGTGGCTGTGCTGAGAAGGAACGTCCCCACTGTGCTGTGGCTAGGAAGCTCAGAGCGCCAGTGCTTGTGGGGCTGTGGAAGGGCTGCCTAGGGCAGGTGATGGCCAGCAAGAGCTTTCAGTGCTAGCCCCTTTCGTGTGGGAGCAGTGGCTGGACGTTTCGAATTTCGGAGCTGGGCTGTGGCTGTGCCGAGAAGGAACGTCCCCACTGTGCTGTGGCTAGGAAGCTCAGAGCGCCAGTGCTTGTGGGGCTGTGGAAGGGCTGCCTAGGGCAGGTGATGGCCAGCAAGAGCTTTCAGTGCTAGCCCCTTTGGTGTGGGAGCAGTGGCTGGACGTTTCGAATTTCGGAGCTGGGCTCTGGCTGTGCCGAGAAGGAACGTCCCCACTGTGCTGTGGCTAGGAAGCTCAGAGCGCCAGTGCTTGTGGGGCTGTGGAAGGGCTGCCTAGGGAAGGTGATGGCCAGCAAGAGCTTTCAGTGCTAGCCCCTTTGGTGTGGGAGCAGTGGCTGGACGTTTCCGATTTGGGAGCTGGGCCCTGGCTGTGCTGGGAAGGAACGTCCCCACTGTGCTGTGGCTAGGAAGCTCAGAGCGCCAGTGCTTGTGGGGCTGTGGAAGGGCTGCCTAGGGAAGGTGATGGCCAGCAAGAGCTTTCAGTGCTAGCCCCTTTGGTGTGGGAGCAGTGGCTGGACGTTTCCGATTTGGGAGATGGGCTGTGGCTGTGCTGAGAAGGAACGTCCCCACTGTGCTGTGGCTAGGAAGCTCAGAGCGCCAGTGCTTGTGGGGCTGTGGAAGGGCTGCCTAGGGAAGGTGATGGCCAGCAAGAGCTTTCAGTGCTAGCCCCTTTCGTGTGGGAGCAGTGGCTGGACGTTTCCGATTTGGGAGCTGGGCTCTGGCTGTGCTGGGAAGGAACGTCCCCACTGTGCTGTGGCTAGGAAGCTCAGAGCGCCAGTGCTTGTGGGGCTGTGGAAGGGCTGCCTAGGGAAGGTGATGGCCAGCAAGAGCTTTCAGTGCTGGCCCCTTTCGTGTGGGAGCAGTGGCTGGACGTTTTGAATTTGGAGCTGGGCTGTGGCTGTGCCGAGAAGGAACGTCCCCACTGTGCTGTGGCTAGGAAGCTCAGAGCGCCAGTGCTTGTGGGGCTGTGGAAGGGCTGCCTAGGGCAGGTGATGGCCAGCAAGAGCTTTCAGTGCTAGCCCCTTTGGTGTGGGAGCAGTGGCTGGACGTTTCCGATTTGGGACCTGGGCCCTGGCTGTGCTGGGAAGGATCGTCCCCAGTGTGCTGTGGCTAGGAAGCTCAGAGCGCCAGTGCTTGTGGGGCTGTGGAAGGGCTGCCTAGGGAAGGTGATGGCCAGCAAGAGCTTTCAGTGCTGGCCCCTTTCGTGTGGGAGCAGTGGCTGGACGTTTTGAATTTCGGAGCTGGGCTGTGGCTGTGCTGAGAAGGAACGTCCCCACTGTGCTGTGGCTAGGAAGCTCAGAGCGCCAGTGCTTGTGGGGCTGTGGAAGGGCTGCCTAGGGAAGGTGATGGCCAGCAAGAGCTTTCAGTGCTAGCCGCTTTCGTGTGGGAGCAGTGGCTGGACGTTTTGAATTTCGGAGCTGGGCTGTGGCTGTGCCGAGAAGGAACGTCCCCACTGTGCTGTGGCTAGGAAGCTCAGAGCGCCAGTGCTTGTGGGGCTGTGGAAGGGCTGCCTAGGGCAGGTGTTGGCCAGCAAGAGCTTTCAGTGCTAGCCCCTTTCGTGTGGGAGCAGTGGCTGGACGTTTCCGATTTGGGAGCTGGGCCCTGGCTGTGCTGGGAAGGAACGTCCCCACTGTGCTGTGCCTAGGAAGCTCAGAGCGCCAGTGCTTGTGGGGCTGTGGAAGGGCTGCCTAGGGCAGGTGATGGCCAGCAAGAGCTTTCAGTGCTAGCCCCTTTGGTGTGGGAGCAGTGGCTGGACGTTTCCGATTTGGGACCTGGGCCCTGGCTGTGCTGGGAAGGAACGTCCCCAGTGTGCTGTGGCTAGGAAGCTCAGAGCGCCAGTGCTTGTGGGGCTGTGGAAGGGCTGCCTAGGGAAGGTGATGGCCAGCAAGAGCTTTCAGTCCTGGCCCCTTTCGTGTGGGAGCAGTGGCTGGACGTTTTGAATTTCGGAGCTGGGCTGTGGCTGTGCCGAGAAGGAACGTCCCCACTGTGCTGTGGCTAGGAAGCTCAGAGCGCCAGTGCTTGTGGGGCTGTGGAAGGGCTGCCTAGGGAAGGTGAGGGCCAGCAAGAGCTTTCAGTGCTAGCCCCTTTGGTGTCGGAGCAGTGGCTGGACGTTTCCGATTTGGGAGCTGGGCTGTGGCTGTGGTGCGAAGGAACGTCCCCACTGTGCTGTGCCTAGGAAGCTCAGAGCGCCAGTGCTTGTGGGGCTGTGGAAGGGCTGCCTAGGGAAGGTGATGGCCAGCAAGAGCTTTCAGTGCTGGCCCCTTTCGTGTGGGAGCAGTGGCTGGACGTTTTGAATTTCGGAGCTGGGCTGTGGCTGTGCTGAGAAGGAACGTCCCCACTGTGCTGTGGCTAGGAAGCTCAGAGCGCCAGTGCTTGTGGGGCTGTGGAAGGGCTGCCTAGGGCAGGTGATGGCCAGCAAGAGCTTTCAGTGCTAGCCCCTTTCGTGTGGGAGCAGTGGCTGGACGTTTCGAATTTCGGAGCTGGGCTGTGGCTGTGCCGAGAAGGAACGTCCCCACTGTGCTGTGGCTAGGAAGCTCAGAGCGCCAGTGCTTGTGGGGCTGTGGAAGGGCTGCCTAGGGCAGGTGATGGCCAGCAAGAGCTTTCAGTGCTAGCCCCTTTGGTGTGGGAGCAGTGGCTGGACGTTTCGAATTTCGGAGCTGGGCTCTGGCTGTGCCGAGAAGGAACGTCCCCACTGTGCTGTGGCTAGGAAGCTCAGAGCGCCAGTGCTTGTGGGGCTGTGGAAGGGCTGCCTAGGGAAGGTGATGGCCAGCAAGAGCTTTCAGTGCTAGCCCCTTTGGTGTGGGAGCAGTGGCTGGACGTTTCCGATTTGGGAGCTGGGCCCTGGCTGTGCTGGGAAGGAACGTCCCCAGTGTGCTGTGGCTAGGAAGCTCAGAGCGCCAGTGCTTGTGGGGCTGTGGAAGGGCTGCCTAGGGAAGGTGATGGCCAGCAAGAGCTTTCAGAGCTAGCCCCTTTGGTGTGGGAGCAGTGGCTGGACGTTTCCGATTTGGGACCTGGGCCCTGGCTGTGCTGGGAAGGATCGTCCCCAGTGTGCTGTGGCTAGGAAGCTCAGAGCGCCAGTGCTTGTGGGGCTGTGGAAGGGCTGCCTAGGGAAGGTGATGGCCAGCAAGAGCTTTCAGTGCTAGCCCCTTTGGTGTGGGAGGAGTGGCTGGACGTTTTGAATTTCGGAGCTGGGCTGTGGCTGTGCCGAGAAGGAACGTCCCCACTGTGCTGTGGCTAGGAATCTCAGAGCGCCCGTGCTTGTGGGGCTGTGGAAGGGCTGCCTAGGGCAGGTGATGGCCAGCAAGAGCTTTCAGTGCTAGCCCCTTTGGTGTGGGAGCAGTGGCTGGACGTTTCCGATTTGGGAGCTGGGCTGTGGCTGTGCTGGGAAGGAACGTCCCCAGTGTGCTGTGGCTAGGAAGCTCAGAGCGCCAGTGCTTGTGGGGCTGTGGAAGGGCTGCCTAGGGCAGGTGATGGCCAGCAAGAGCTTTCAGTGCTAGCCCCTTTGGTGTGGGAGCAGTGGCTGGACGTTTCCGATTTGGGACCTGGGCCCTGGCTGTGCTGAGAAGGATCGTCCCCAGTGTGCTGTGGCTAGGAAGCTCAGAGCGCCAGTGCTTGTGGGGCTGTGGAAGGGCTGCCTAGGGAAGGTGATGGCCAGCAAGAGCTTTCAGTGCTGGCCCCTTTCGTGTGGGAGCAGTGGCTGGACGTTTTGAATTTCGGAGCTGGGCTGTGGCTGTGCTGAGAAGGAACGTCCCCACTGTGCTGTGGCTAGGAAGCTCAGAGCGCCAGTGCTTGTGGGGCTGTGGAAGGGCTGCCTAGGGAAGGTGATGGCCAGCAAGAGCTTTCAGTGCTAGCCGCTTTCGTGTGGGAGCAGTGGCTGGACGTTTTGAATTTCGGAGCTGGGCTGTGGCTGTGCCGAGAAGGAACGTCCCCACTGTGCTGTGGCTAGGAAGCTCAGAGCGCCAGTGCTTGTGGGGCTGTGGAAGGGCTGCCTAGGGCAGGTGTTGGCCAGCAAGAGCTTTCAGTGCTAGCCCCTTTCGTGTGGGAGCAGTGGCTGGACGTTTCCGATTTGGGAGCTGGGCTGTGGCTGTGCTGGGAAGGAACGTCCCCACTGTGCTGTGGCTAGGAAGCTCAGAGCGCCAGTGCTTGTGGGGCTGTGGAAGGGCTGCCTAGGGCAGGTGATGGCCAGCAAGAGCTTTCAGTGCTAGCCCCTTTGGTGTGGGAGCAGTGGCTGGACGTTTCCGATTTGGGACCTGGGCCCTGGCTGTGCTGGGAAGGAACGTCCCCAGTGTGCTGTGGCTAGGAAGCTCAGAGCGCCAGTGCTTGTGGGGCTGTGGAAGGGCTGCCTAGGGAAGGTGATGGCCAGCAAGAGCTTTCAGTCCTGGCCCCTTTCGTGTGGGAGCAGTGGCTGGACGTTTTGAATTTCGGAGCTGGGCTGTGGCTGTGCCGAGAAGGAACGTCCCCACTGTGCTGTGGCTAGGAAGCTCAGAGCGCCAGTGCTTGTGGGGCTGTGGAAGGGCTGCCTAGGGAAGGTGAGGGCCAGCAAGAGCTTTCAGTGCTAGCCCCTTTGGTGTCGGAGCAGTGGCTGGACGTTTCCGATTTGGGAGCTGGGCTGTGGCTGTGGTGCGAAGGAACGTCCCCACTGTGCTGTGCCTAGGAAGCTCAGAGCGCCAGTGCTTGTGGGGCTGTGGAAGGGCTGCCTAGGGAAGGTGATGGCCAGCAAGAGCTTTCAGTGCTGGCCCCTTTCGTGTGGGAGCAGTGGCTGGACGTTTTGAATTTCGGAGCTGGGCTGTGGCTGTGCTGAGAAGGAACGTCCCCACTGTGCTGTGGCTAGGAAGCTCAGAGCGCCAGTGCTTGTGGGGCTGTGGAAGGGCTGCCTAGGGCAGGTGATGGCCAGCAAGAGCTTTCAGTGCTAGCCCCTTTCGTGTGGGAGCAGTGGCTGGACGTTTCGAATTTCGGAGCTGGGCTGTGGCTGTGCCGAGAAGGAACGTCCCCACTGTGCTGTGGCTAGGAAGCTCAGAGCGCCAGTGCTTGTGGGGCTGTGGAAGGGCTGCCTAGGGCAGGTGATGGCCAGCAAGAGCTTTCAGTGCTAGCCCCTTTGGTGTGGGAGCAGTGGCTGGACGTTTCGAATTTCGGAGCTGGGCTCTGGCTGTGCCGAGAAGGAACGTCCCCACTGTGCTGTGGCTAGGAAGCTCAGAGCGCCAGTGCTTGTGGGGCTGTGGAAGGGCTGCCTAGGGAAGGTGATGGCCAGCAAGAGCTTTCAGTGCTAGCCCCTTTGGTGTGGGAGCAGTGGCTGGACGTTTCCGATTTGGGAGCTGGGCCCTGGCTGTGCTGGGAAGGAACGTCCCCACTGTGCTGTGGCTAGGAAGCTCAGAGCGCCAGTGCTTGTGGGGCTGTGGAAGGGCTGCCTAGGGAAGGTGATGGCCAGCAAGAGCTTTCAGTGCTAGCCCCTTTGGTGTGGGAGCAGTGGCTGGACGTTTCCGATTTGGGAGATGGGCTGTGGCTGTGCTGAGAAGGAACGTCCCCACTGTGCTGTGGCTAGGAAGCTCAGAGCGCCAGTGCTTGTGGGGCTGTGGAAGGGCTGCCTAGGGAAGGTGATGGCCAGCAAGAGCTTTCAGTGCTAGCCCCTTTCGTGTGGGAGCAGTGGCTGGACGTTTCCGATTTGGGAGCTGGGCTCTGGCTGTGCTGGGAAGGAACGTCCCCACTGTGCTGTGGCTAGGAAGCTCAGAGCGCCAGTGCTTGTGGGGCTGTGGAAGGGCTGCCTAGGGAAGGTGATGGCCAGCAAGAGCTTTCAGTGCTGGCCCCTTTCGTGTGGGAGCAGTGGCTGGACGTTTTGAATTTGGAGCTGGGCTGTGGCTGTGCCGAGAAGGAACGTCCCCACTGTGCTGTGGCTAGGAAGCTCAGAGCGCCAGTGCTTGTGGGGCTGTGGAAGGGCTGCCTAGGGCAGGTGATGGCCAGCAAGAGCTTTCAGTGCTAGCCCCTTTGGTGTGGGAGCAGTGGCTGGACGTTTCCGATTTGGGACCTGGGCCCTGGCTGTGCTGGGAAGGATCGTCCCCAGTGTGCTGTGGCTAGGAAGCTCAGAGCGCCAGTGCTTGTGGGGCTGTGGAAGGGCTGCCTAGGGAAGGTGATGGCCAGCAAGAGCTTTCAGTGCTGGCCCCTTTCGTGTGGGAGCAGTGGCTGGACGTTTTGAATTTCGGAGCTGGGCTGTGGCTGTGCTGAGAAGGAACGTCCCCACTGTGCTGTGGCTAGGAAGCTCAGAGCGCCAGTGCTTGTGGGGCTGTGGAAGGGCTGCCTAGGGAAGGTGATGGCCAGCAAGAGCTTTCAGTGCTAGCCGCTTTCGTGTGGGAGCAGTGGCTGGACGTTTTGAATTTCGGAGCTGGGCTGTGGCTGTGCCGAGAAGGAACGTCCCCACTGTGCTGTGGCTAGGAAGCTCAGAGCGCCAGTGCTTGTGGGGCTGTGGAAGGGCTGCCTAGGGCAGGTGTTGGCCAGCAAGAGCTTTCAGTGCTAGCCCCTTTCGTGTGGGAGCAGTGGCTGGACGTTTCCGATTTGGGAGCTGGGCCCTGGCTGTGCTGGGAAGGAACGTCCCCACTGTGCTGTGCCTAGGAAGCTCAGAGCGCCAGTGCTTGTGGGGCTGTGGAAGGGCTGCCTAGGGCAGGTGATGGCCAGCAAGAGCTTTCAGTGCTAGCCCCTTTGGTGTGGGAGCAGTGGCTGGACGTTTCCGATTTGGGACCTGGGCCCTGGCTGTGCTGGGAAGGAACGTCCCCAGTGTGCTGTGGCTAGGAAGCTCAGAGCGCCAGTGCTTGTGGGGCTGTGGAAGGGCTGCCTAGGGAAGGTGATGGCCAGCAAGAGCTTTCAGTCCTGGCCCCTTTCGTGTGGGAGCAGTGGCTGGACGTTTTGAATTTCGGAGCTGGGCTGTGGCTGTGCCGAGAAGGAACGTCCCCACTGTGCTGTGGCTAGGAAGCTCAGAGCGCCAGTGCTTGTGGGGCTGTGGAAGGGCTGCCTAGGGAAGGTGAGGGCCAGCAAGAGCTTTCAGTGCTAGCCCCTTTGGTGTCGGAGCAGTGGCTGGACGTTTCCGATTTGGGAGCTGGGCTGTGGCTGTGGTGCGAAGGAACGTCCCCACTGTGCTGTGCCTAGGAAGCTCAGAGCGCCAGTGCTTGTGGGGCTGTGGAAGGGCTGCCTAGGGAAGGTGATGGCCAGCAAGAGCTTTCAGTGCTGGCCCCTTTCGTGTGGGAGCAGTGGCTGGACGTTTTGAATTTCGGAGCTGGGCTGTGGCTGTGCTGAGAAGGAACGTCCCCACTGTGCTGTGGCTAGGAAGCTCAGAGCGCCAGTGCTTGTGGGGCTGTGGAAGGGCTGCCTAGGGCAGGTGATGGCCAGCAAGAGCTTTCAGTGCTAGCCCCTTTCGTGTGGGAGCAGTGGCTGGACGTTTCGAATTTCGGAGCTGGGCTGTGGCTGTGCCGAGAAGGAACGTCCCCACTGTGCTGTGGCTAGGAAGCTCAGAGCGCCAGTGCTTGTGGGGCTGTGGAAGGGCTGCCTAGGGCAGGTGATGGCCAGCAAGAGCTTTCAGTGCTAGCCCCTTTGGTGTGGGAGCAGTGGCTGGACGTTTCGAATTTCGGAGCTGGGCTCTGGCTGTGCCGAGAAGGAACGTCCCCACTGTGCTGTGGCTAGGAAGCTCAGAGCGCCAGTGCTTGTGGGGCTGTGGAAGGGCTGCCTAGGGAAGGTGATGGCCAGCAAGAGCTTTCAGTGCTAGCCCCTTTGGTGTGGGAGCAGTGGCTGGACGTTTCCGATTTGGGAGCTGGGCCCTGGCTGTGCTGGGAAGGAACGTCCCCACTGTGCTGTGGCTAGGAAGCTCAGAGCGCCAGTGCTTGTGGGGCTGTGGAAGGGCTGCCTAGGGAAGGTGATGGCCAGCAAGAGCTTTCAGTGCTAGCCCCTTTGGTGTGGGAGCAGTGGCTGGACGTTTCCGATTTGGGAGATGGGCTGTGGCTGTGCTGAGAAGGAACGTCCCCACTGTGCTGTGGCTAGGAAGCTCAGAGCGCCAGTGCTTGTGGGGCTGTGGAAGGGCTGCCTAGGGAAGGTGATGGCCAGCAAGAGATTTCAGTGCTAGCCCCTTTCGTGTGGGAGCAGTGGCTGGACGTTTCCGATTTGGGAGCTGGGCTCTGGCTGTGCTGGGAAGGAACGTCCCCACTGTGCTGTGGCTAGGAAGCTCAGAGCGCCAGTGCTTGTGGGGCTGTGGAAGGGCTGCCTAGGGAAGGTGATGGCCAGCAAGAGCTTTCAGTGCTGGCCCCTTTCGTGTGGGAGCAGTGGCTGGACGTTTTGAATTTGGAGCTGGGCTGTGGCTGTGCCGAGAAGGAACGTCCCCACTGTGCTGTGGCTAGGAAGCTCAGAGCGCCAGTGCTTGTGGGGCTGTGGAAGGGCTGCCTAGGGAAGGTGATGGCCAGCAAGAGCTTTCAGTGCTAGCCCCTTTGGTGTGGGAGCAGTGGCTGGACGTTTCGAATTTCGGAGCTGGGCTCTGGCTGTGCCGAGAAGGAACGTCCCCACTGTGCTGTGGCTAGGAAGCTCAGAGCGCCAGTGCTTGTGGGGCTGTGGAAGGGCTGCCTAGGGAAGGTGATGGCCAGCAAGAGCTTTCAGTGCTAGCCCCTTTGGTGTGGGAGCAGTGGCTGGACGTTTCCGATTTGGGAGCTGGGCCCTGGCTGTGCTGGGAAGGAACGTCCCCACTGTGCTGTGGCTAGGAAGCTCAGAGCGCCAGTGCTTGTGGGGCTGTGGAAGGGCTGCCTAGGGATGGAGATGGCCAGCAAGAGCTTTCAGTGCTAGCCCCTTTTATGTGGGAGCAGTGGCTGGACGTTTCCGATTTGGGAGCTGGGCTGTGGCTGTGGTGCGAAGGAACGTCCCCACTGTGCTGTGGCTAGGAAGCTCAGAGCGCCAGTGCTTGTGGGGCTGTGGAAGGGCTGCCTAGGGCAGGTGATGGCCAGCAAGAGCTTTCAGTGCTAGCCCCTTTGGTGTGGGAGCAGTGGCTGGACGTTTCCGATTTGGGAGCTGGGCCCTGGCTGTGCTGGGAAGGAACGTCCCCAGTGTGCTGTGGCTAGGAAGCTCAGAGCGCCAGTGCTTGTGGGGCTGTGGAAGGGCTGCCTAGGGCAGGTGATGGCCAGCAAGAGCTTTCAGTGCTGGCCCCTTTGGTGTGGGAGCAGTGGCTGGACGTTTTGAATTTCGGAGCTGGGCTCTGGCTGTGTCGAGAAGGTACGTCCCCACTGTGCTGTGGCTAGGAAGCTCAGAGCGCCAGTGCTTGTGGGGCTGTGGAAGGGCTGCCTAGGGCAGGTGATGGCCAGCAAGAGCTTTCAGTGCTAGCCCCTTTGGTGTGGGAGCAGTGGCTGGACGTTTCGAATTTCGGAGCTGGGCTCTGGCTGTGGTGAGAAGGAACGTCCCCACTGTGCTGTGGCTAGGAAGCTCAGAGCGCCAGTGCTTGTGGGGCTGTGGAAGGGCTGCCTAGGGAAGGTGATGGCCAGCAAGAGCTTTCAGTGCTAGCCCCTTTGGTGTGGGAGCAGTGGCTGGACGTTTCCGATTTGGGAGCTGGGCTGTGGCTGTGCCAAGAAGGAACGTCCCCACTGTGCTGTGGCTAGGAAGCTCAGAGCGCCAGTGCTTGTGGGGCTGTGGAAGGGCTGCCTAGGGAAGGTGATGGCCAGCAAGAGCTTTCAGTGCTAGCCCCTTTGGTGTGGGAGCAGTGGCTGGACGTTTCCGATTTGGCAGCTGGGCTGTGGCTGTGCCGAGATGGAACGTCCCCACTGTGCTGTGGCTAGGAAGCTCAGAGCGCCAGTGCTTGTGGGGCTGTGGAAGGGCTGCCTAGGGAAGGTGATGGCCAGCAAGAGCTTTCAGTGCTGCCCCCTTTGGTGTGGGAGCAGTGGCTGGACGTTTCCGATTTGGGAGCTGGGCTGTGGCTGTGCTGACAAGGAACGTCCCCACTGTGCTGTGGCTAGGAAGCTCAGAGCGCCAGTGCTTGTGGGGCTGTGGAAGGGCTGCCTAGGGAAGGTGATGGCCAGCAAGAGCTTTCAGTGCTAGCCCCTTTGGTGTGGGAGCAGTGGCTGGACGTTTCCGATTTGGGAGCTGGGCTGTGGCTGTGCCGAGAAGGAACGTCCCCAGTCTGCTGTGGCTAGGAAGCTCAGAGCGCCAGTGCTTGTGGGGCTGTGGAAGGACTGCCTAGGGAAGGTGATGGCCAGCAAGAGCTTACAGTGCTGGCCCCTTTGGTGTGGGAGCAGTGGCTGGACGTTTTGAATTTCGGAGCTGGGCTCTGGCTGTGCCGAGAAGGAACGTCCCCACTGTGCTGTGGCTAGGAAGCTCAGAGCGCCAGTGCTTGTGGGGCTGTGGAAGGGCTGCCTAGGGCAGGTGATGGCCAGCAAGAGCTTTCAGTGCTAGCCCCTTTGGTGTGGGAGCAGTGGCTGGACGTTTCCGATTTGGGACCTGGGCCCTGGCTGTGCTGGGAAGGATCGTCCCCAGTGTGCTGTGGCTAGGAAGCTCAGAGCGCCAGTGCTTGTGGGGCTGTGGAAGGGCTGCCTAGGGAAGGTGATGGCCAGCAAGAGCTTTCAGTCCTGGCCCCTTTGGTGTGGGAGGAGTGGCTGGACGTTTTGAATTTCGGAGCTGGGCTGTGGCTGTGCCGAGAAGGAACGTCCCCACTGTGCTGTGGCTAGGAATCTCAGAGCGCCCGTGCTTGTGGTGCTGTGGAAGGGCTGCCTAGGGCAGGTGATGGCCAGCAAGAGCTTTCAGTGCTAGCCCCTTTGGTGTGGGAGCAGTGGCTGGACGTTTTGAATTTCGGAGCTGGGCTGTGGCTGTGCTGGGAAGGAACGTCCCCAGTGTGCTGTGGCTAGGAAGCTCAGAGCGCCAGTGCTTGTGGGGCTGTGGAAGGGCTGCCTAGGGCAGGTGATGGCCAGCAAGAGCTTTCAGTGCTAGCCCCTTTGGTGTGGGAGCAGTGGCTGGACGTTTCCGATTTGGGACCTGGGCCCTGGCTGTGCTGGGAAGGATCGTCCCCAGTGTGCTGTGGCTAGGAAGCTCAGAGCGCCAGTGCTTGTGGGGCTGTGGAAGGGCTGCCTAGGGAAGGTGATGGCCAGCAAGAGCTTTCAGTGCTGGCCCCTTTCGTGTGGGAGCAGTGGCTGGACGTTTTGAATTTCGGAGCTGGGCTGTGGCTGTGCCGAGAAGGAACGTCCCCACTGTGCTGTGGCTAGGAAGCTCAGAGCGCCAGTGCTTGTGGGGCTGTGGAAGGGCTGCCTAGGGAAGGTGATGGCCAGCAAGAGCTTTCAGTGCTAGCCCCTTTGGTGTGGGAGCAGTGGCTGGACGTTTCGAATTTCGGAGCTGGGCTCTGGCTGTGCCGAGAAGGAACGTCCCCACTGTGCTGTGGCTAGGAAGCTCAGAGCGCCAGTGCTTGTGGGGCTGTGGAAGGGCTGCCTAGGGCAGGTGATGGCCAGCAAGAGCTTTCAGTGCTGGCCCCTTTGGTGTGGGAGCAGTGGCTGGATGTTTCCGATTTGGCAGCTGGGCTGTGGCTGTGCCGAGAAGGAACGTCCCCACTGTGCTGTGGCTAGGAAGCTCAGAGCGCCAGTGCTTGTGGGGCTGTGGAAGGGCTGCCTAGGGAAGGTGATGGCCAGCAAGAGCTTTCAGTGCTGGCCCCTTTGGTGTGGGAGCAGTGGCTGGACGTTTCCGATTTGGGAGCTGGGCTGTGGCTGTGCCGAGAAGGAACGTCCCCACTGTGCTGTGGCTAGGAAGCTCAGAGCGCCAGTGCTTGTGGGGCTGTGGAAGGGCTGCCTAGGGAAGATGATGGCCAGCAAGAGCTTTCAGTGCTAGCCCCTTTGGTGTGGGAGCAGTGGCTGGACGTTTTGAATTTCGGAGCTGGGCTGTGGCTGTGCCGAGAAGGAACGTCCCCACTGCGCTGTGCCTAGGAAGCTCAGAGCGCCAGTGCTTGTGGGGCTGTGGAAGGGCTGCCTAGGGAAGGTGAGGGCCAGCAAGAGCTTTCAGTGCTAGCCCCTTTGGTGTCGGAGCAGTGGCTGGACGTTTCCGATTTGGGAGCTGGGCTGTGGCTGTGGTGCGAAGGAACGTCCCCACTGTGCTGTGCCTAGGAAGCTCAGAGCGCCAGTGCTTGTGGGGCTGTGGAAGGGCTGCCTAGGGAAGGTGATGGCCAGCAAGAGCTTTCAGTGCTAGCCCCTTTGGTGTGGGAGCAGTGGCTGGACGTTTCCGATTTGGGACCTGGGCCCTGGCTATGCTGGGAAGGATCGTCCCCACTGTGCTGTGGCTAGGAAGCTCAGAGCGCCAGTGCTTGTGGGGCTGTGGAAGGGCTGCCTAGGGAAGGTGAGGGCCAGCAAGAGCTTTCAGTGCTAGCCCCTTTGGTGTCGGAGCAGTGGCTGGACGTTTCCGATTTGGGAGCTGGGCTGTGGCTGTGCTGGGAAGGAACATCCCCCCTGTACTGTGCCTAGGAAGCTCAGAGCGCCAGTGCTTGTGGGGCTGTGGAAGGGCTGCCTAGGGAAGGTGATGGCCAGCAAGAGCTTTCAGTGCTAGCCCCTTTGGTGTGGGAGCAGTGGCTGGACGTTTCCGATTTGGGAGCTGGGCTGTGGCTGTGCTGAGAAGGAACGTCCCCACTGTGCTGTGGCTAGGAAGCTCAGAGCGCCAGTGCTTGTGGGGCTGTGGAAGGGCTGCCTAGGGAAGGTGATGGCCAGCAAGAGCTTTCAGTGCTGGCCCCTTTGGTGTGGGAGCAGTGGCTGGACGTTTTGAATTTCGGAGCTGGGCTGTGGCTGTGCCGAGAAGGAACGTCCCCACTGTGCTGTGGCTAGGAAGCTCAGAGCGCCAGTGCTTGTGGGGCTGTGGAAGGGCTGCCTAGGGAAGGTGATGGCCAGCAAGAGCTTTCAGTGCTAGCCCCTTTCGTGTCGGAGCAGTGGCTGGACGTTTCCGATTTGGGAGCTGGGCCCTGGCTGTTCTGGGAAGGAACGTCCCCAGTGTGCTGTGGCTAGGAAGCTCAGAGCGCCAGTGCTTGTGGGGCTGTGGAAGGGCTGCCTAGGGCAGGTGATGGCCAGCAAGAGCTTTCAGTGCTAGCCCCTTTCGTGTGGGAGCAGTGGCTGGACGTTTTGAATTTCGGAGCTGGGCACTGGCTGTGGTGCGAAGGAACTTCCCCAGTGTGCTGTGCCTAGGAAGCTCAGAGCGCCAGTGCTTGTGGGGCTGTGGAAGGGCTGCCTAGGGAAGGTGATGGCCAGCAAGAGCTTTCAGTGCTGGCCCCTTTGGTGTGGGAGCAGTGGCTGGACGTTTCCGATTTGGGAGCTGGGCTGTGGCTGTGCTGAGAAGGAACGTCCCCACTGTGCTGTGGCTAGGAAGCTCAGAGCGCCAGTGCTTGTGGGGCTGTGGAAGGGCTGCCTAGGGCAGGTGATGGCCAGCAAGAGCTTTCAGTGCTAGCCCCTTTGGTGTGGGAGCAGTGGCTGGACGTTTCCGATTTGGGAGCTGGGCTGTGGCTGTGCTGAGAAGGAACGTCCCCACTGTGCTGTGGCTAGGAAGCTCAGAGCTCCAGTGCTTGTGGGGCTGTGGAAGGGCTGCCTAGGGCAGGTGATGGCCAGCAAGAGCTTTCAGTGCTAGCCCCTTTGGTGTGGGAGCAGTGGCTGGACGTTTCGAATTTCGGAGCTGGGCTGTGGCTGTGCCGAGAAGGAACGTCCCCACTGTGCTGTGGCTAGGAAGCTCAGAGCGCCAGTGCTTGTGGGGCTGTGGAAGGGCTGCCTAGGGAAGATGATGGCCAGCAAGAGCTTTCAGTGCTAGCCCCTTTGGTGTGGGAGCAGTGGCTGGACGTTTTGAATTTCGGAGCTGGGCTGTGGCTGTGCCGAGAAGGAACGTCCCCACTGCGCTGTGCCTAGGAAGCTCAGAGCGCCAGTGCTTGTGGGGCTGTGGAAGGGCTGCCTAGGGAAGGTGAGGGCCAGCAAGAGCTTTCAGTGCTAGCCCCTTTGGTGTGGGAGCAGTGGCTGGACGTTTCCGATTTGGGAGCTGGGCTGTGGCTGTGGTACGAAGGAACGTCCCCACTGTGCTGTGGCTAGGAAGCTCAGAGCGCCAGTGCTTGTGGGGCTGTGGAAGGGCTGCCTAGGGAAGGTGCTGGCCAGCAAGAGCTTTCAGTGCTAGCCCCTTTGGTGTGGGAGCAGTGGCTGGACGTTTCGAATTTTGGAGCTGGGCTCTGGCTGTGCCGAGAAGGAACGTCCCCACTGTGCTGTGGCTAGGAAGCTCAGAGCGCCAGTGCTTGTGGGGCTGTGGAAGGGCTGCCTAGGGCAGGTGATGGCCAGCAAGAGCTTTCAGTGCTAGCCCCTTTGGTGTGGGAGCAGTGGCTGGACGTTTCCGATTTGGGAGCTGGGCTGTGGCTGTGGTGCGAAGGAACGTCCCCACTGTGCTGTGACTAGGAAGCTCAGAGCGCCAGTGCTTGTGGGGCTGTGGAAGGGCTGCCTAGGGAAGGTGATGGCCAGCAAGAGCTTTCAGTGCTGGCCCCTTTGGTGTGGGAGCAGTGGCTGGACGTTTTGAATTTCGGAGCTGGGCTGTGGCTGTGCCGAGAAGGAACGTCCCCACTGCGCTGTGCCTAGGAATCTCAGAGCGCCAGTGCTTGTGGGGCTGTGGAAGGGCTGCCTAGGGAAGGTGAGGGCCAGCAAGAGCTTTCAGTGCTAGCCCCTTTGGTGTCGGAGCAGTGGCTGGACGTTTCGAATTTCGGAGCTGGGCTGTGGCTGTGCCGAGAAGGAACGTCCCCACTGTGCTGTGCCTAGGAAGCTCAGAGCGCCAGTGCTTGTGGGGCTGTGGAAGGGCTGCCTAGGGAAGGTGATGGCCAGCAAGAGCTTTCAGTGCTAGCCCCTTTGGTGTGGGAGCAGTGGCTGGACGTTTCCGATTTGGGACCTGGGCCCTGGCTATGCTGGGAAGGATCGTCCCCACTGTGCTGTGGCTAGGAAGCTCAGAGCGCCAGTGCTTGTGGGGCTGTGGAAGGGCTGCCTAGGGAAGGTGAGGGCCAGCAAGAGCTTTCAGTGCTAGCCCCTTTGGTGTCGGAGCAGTGGCTGGACGTTTCCGATTTGGGAGCTGGGCTGTGGCTGTGCTGGGAAGGAACATCCCCACTGTGCTGTGCCTAGGAAGCTCAGAGCGCCAGTGCTTGTGGGGCTGTGGAAGGGCTGCCTAGGGAAGGTGATGGCCAGCAAGAGCTTTCAGTGCTAGCCCCTTTGGTGTGGGAGCAGTGGCTGGACGTTTCCGATTTGGGAGCTGGGCTGTGGCTGTGCTGAGAAGGAACGTCCCCACTGTGCTGTGGCTAGGAAGCTCAGAGCGCCAGTGCTTGTGGGGCTGTGGAAGGGCTGCCTAGGGAAGGTGATGGCCAGCAAGAGCTTTCAGTGCTGGCCCCTTTCGTGTGGGAGCAGTGGCTGGACGTTTTGAATTTCGGAGCTGGGCTGTGGCTGTGCCGAGAAGGAACGTCCCCACTGTGCTGTGGCTAGGAAGCTCAGAGCGCCAGTGCTTGTGGGGCTGTGGAAGGGCTGCCTAGGGAAGGTGATGGCCAGCAAGAGCTTTCAGTGCTAGCCCCTTTGGTGTGGGAGCAGTGGCTGGACGTTTCCGATTTGGGAGCTGGGCCCTGGCTGTTCTGGGAAGGAACGTCCCCAGTGTGCTGTGGCTAGGAAGCTCAGAGCGCCAGTGCTTGTGGGGCTGTGGAAGGGCTGCCTAGGGCAGGTGATGGCCAGCAAGAGCTTTCAGTGCTAGCCCCTTTCGTGTGGGAGCAGTGGCTGGACGTTTCGAATTTCGGAGCTGGGCACTGGCTGTGGTGCGAAGGAACTTCCCCAGTGTGCTGTGCCTAGGAAGCTCAGAGCGCCAGTGCTTGTGGGGCTGTGGAAGGGCTGCCTAGGGAAGGTGATGGCCAGCAAGAGCTTTCAGTGCTGGCCCCTTTGGTGTGGGAGCAGTGGCTGGACGTTTCCGATTTGGGAGCTGGGCTGTGGCTGTGCTGAGAAGGAACGTCCCCACTGTGCTGTGGCTAGGAAGCTCAGAGCGCCAGTGCTTGTGGGGCTGTGGAAGGGCTGCCTAGGGCAGGTGATGGCCAGCAAGAGCTTTCAGTGCTAGCCCCTTTGGTGTGGGAGCAGTGGCTGGACGTTTCGAATTTCGGAGCTGGGCTGTGGCTGTGCTGGGAAGGAACATCCCCACTGTGCTGTGGCTAGGAAGCTCAGAGCGCCAGTGCTTGTGGGGCTGTGGAAGGGCTGCCTAGGGAAGATGATGGCCAGCAAGAGCTTTCAGTGCTAGCCCCTTTGGTGTGGGAGCAGTGGCTGGACGTTTCGAATTTCGGAGCTGGGCTGTGGCTGTGCTGAGAAGGAACGTCCCCACTGTGCTGTGGCTAGGAAGCTCAGAGCGCCAGTGCTTGTGGGGCTGTGGAAGGGCTGCCTAGGGAAGGTTTTGGCCAGCAAGAGCTTTCAGTGCTAGCCCCTTTGGTGTGGGAGCAGTGGCTGGACGTTTCCGATTTGGCAGCTGGGCTGTGGCTGTGCCGAGAAGGAACGTCCCCACTGTGCTGTGGCTAGGAAGCTCAGAGCGCCAGTGCTTGTGGGGCTGTGGAAGGGCTGCCTAGGGAAGGTGATGGCCAGCAAGAGCTTTCAGTGCTGGCCCCTTTGGTGTGGGAGCAGTGGCTGGACGTTTCCGATTTGGGAGCTGGGCTGTGGCTGTGGTGCGAAGGAACGTCCCCACTGTGCTGTGGCTAGGAAGCTCAGAGCGCCAGTGCTTGTGGGGCTGTGGAAGGGCTGCCTAGGGCAGGTGATGGCCAGCAAGAGCTTTCAGTGCTAGCCCCTTTGGTGTGGGAGCAGTGGCTGGACGTTTCGAATTTTGGAGCTGGGCTCTGGCTGTGCCGAGAAGGAACGTCCCCAGTGTGCTGTGGCTAGGAAGCTCAGAGCGCCAGTGCTTGTGGGGCTGTGGAAGGGCTGCCTAGGGCAGGTGATGGCCAGCAAGAGCTTTCAGTGCTAGCCCCTTTGGTGTGGGAGCAGTGGCTGGACGTTTCCGATTTGGGAGGGGGCTGTGGCTGTGGTGCGAAGGAACGTCCCCACTGTGCTGTGCCTAGGAAGCTCAGAGCGCCAGTGCTTGTGGGGCTGTGGAAGGGCTGCCTAGGGAAGGTGATGGCCAGCAAGAGCTTTCAGTGCTAGCCCCTTTGGTGTGGGAGCAGTGGCTGGACGTTTCCGATTTGGGACCTGGGCCCTGGCTATGCTGGGAAGGATCGTCCCCACTGTGCTGTGGCTAGGAAGCTCAGAGCGCCAGTGCTTGTGGGGCTGTGGAAGGGCTGCCTAGGGAAGGTGATGGCCAGCAACAGCTTTCAGTGCTAGCCCCTTTGGTGTGGGAGCAGTGGCTGGACGTTTCCGATTTGGGAGCTGGGCTGTGGCTGTGCTGAGAAGGAACGTCCCAACTGTGCTGTGGCTAGGAAGCTCAGAGCGCCAGTGCTTGTGGGGCTGTGGAAGGGCTGCCTAGGGAAGGTGATGGCCAGCAAGAGCTTTCAGTGCTGGCCCCTTTCGTGTGGGAGCAGTGGCTGGACGTTTTGAATTTCGGAGCTGGGCTGTGGCTGTGCCGAGAAGGAACGTCCCCACTGTGCTGTGGCTAGGAAGCTCAGAGCGCCCGTGCTTGTGGGGCTGTGGAAGGGCTGCCTAGGGAAGGTGATGGCCAGCAAGAGCTTTCAGTGCTAGCCCCTTTGGTGTGGGAGCAGTGGCTGGACGTTTCCGATTTGGGAGCTGGGCCCTGGCTGTTCTGGGAAGGAACGTCCCCAGTGTGCTGTGGCTAGGAAGCTCAGAGTGCCAGTGCTTGTGGGGCTGTGGAAGGGCTGCCTAGGGCAGGTGATGGCCAGCAAGAGCTTTCAGTGCTAGCCCCTTTCGTGTGGGAGCAGTGGCTGGACGTTTCCGATTTGGGAGCTGGGCCCTGGCTGTGCCGGGAAGGAACGTCCCCACTGTGCTGTGGCTAGGAAGCTCAGAGCGCCAGTGCTTGTGGGGCTGTGGAAGGGCTGCCTAGGGAAGGTGATGGCCAGCAAGAGCTTTCAGTGCTGGCCCCTTTGGTGTGGGAGCAGTGGCTGGACGTTTCGAATTTAGGAGCTGGGCACTGGCTGTGCTGAGAAGGAACGTCCCCACTGCGCTGTGCCTAGGAAGCTCAGAGCGCCCGTGCTTGTGGGGCTGTGGAAGGGCTGCCTAGGGAAGGTGATGGCCAGCAAGAGCTTTCAGTGCTAGCCCCTTTCGTGTCGGAGCAGTGGCTGGACGTTTCCGATTTGGGAGCTGGGCCCTGGCTGTGCTGGGAAGGAACGTCCCCAGTCTGCTGTGGCTAGGAAGCTCAGAGCGCCAGTGCTTGTGGGGCTGTGGAAGGGCTGCCTAGGGAAGGTGATGGCCAGCAAGAGCTTTCAGTGCTAGCCCCTTTCGTGTGGGAGCAGTGGCTGGACGTTTCCGATTTGGGAGCTGGGCTGTGGCTGTGCTGGGAAGGAACGTCCCCACTGTGCTGTGGCTAGGAAGCTCAGAGCGCCAGTGCTTGTGGGGCTGTGGAAGGGCTGCCTAGGGCAGGTGATGGCCAGCAAGAGCTTTCAGTGCTAGCCCCTTTGGTGTGGGAGCAGTGGCTGGACGTTTCGAATTTTGGAGCTGGGCTCTGGCTGTGCCGAGAAGGAACGTCCCCAGTGTGCTGTGGCTAGGAAGCTCAGAGCGCCAGTGCTTGTGGGGCTGTGGAAGGGCTGCCTAGGGCAGGTGATGGCCAGCAAGAGCTTTCAGTGCTAGCCCCTTTGGTGTGGGAGCAGTGGCTGGACGTTTCCGATTTGGGAGCTGGGCTGTGGCTGTGGTGCGAAGGAACGTCCCCACTGTGCTGTGCCTAGGAAGCTCAGAGCGCCAGTGCTTGTGGGGCTGTGGAAGGGCTGCCTAGGGAAGGTGATGGCCAGCAAGAGCTTTCAGTGCTGGCCCCTTTCGTGTGGGAGCAGTGGCTGGACGTTTTGAATTTCGGAGCTGGGCTGTGGCTGTGCCGAGAAGGAACGTCCCCACTGCGCTGTGCCTAGGAAGCTCAGAGCGCCAGTGCTTGTGGGGCTGTGGAAGGGCTGCCTAGGGAAGGTGAGGGCCAGCAAGAGCTTTCAGTGCTAGCCCCTTTGGTGTCGGAGCAGTGGCTGGACGTTTCCGATTTGGGAGCTGGGCTGTGGCTGTGGTGCGAAGGAACGTCCCCACTGTGCTGTGCCTAGGAAGCTCAGAGCGCCAGTGCTTGTGGGGCTGTGGAAGGGCTGCCTAGGGAAGGTGATGGCCAGCAAGAGCTTTCAGTGCTAGCCCCTTTGGTGTGGGAGCAGTGGCTGGACGTTTCCGATTTGGGACCTGGGCCCTGGCTATGCTGGGAAGGATCGTCCCCACTGTGCTGTGGCTAGGAAGCTCAGAGCGCCAGTGCTTGTGGGGCTGTGGAAGGGCTGCCTAGGGAAGGTGATGGCCAGCAACAGCTTTCAGTGCTAGCCCCTTTGGTGTGGGAGCAGTGGCTGGACGTTTCCGATTTGGGAGCTGGGCTGTGGCTGTGCTGAGAAGGAACGTCCCCACTGTGCTGTGGCTAGGAAGCTCAGAGCGCCAGTGCTTGTGGGGCTGTGGAAGGGCTGCCTAGGGAAGGTGATGGCCAGCAAGAGCTTTCAGTGCTGGCCCCTTTCGTGTGGGAGCAGTGGCTGGACGTTTTGAATTTCGGAGCTGGGCTGTGGCTGTGCCGAGAAGGAACGTCCCCACTGTGCTGTGGCTAGGAAGCTCAGAGCGCCCGTGCTTGTGGGGCTGTGGAAGGGCTGCCTAGGGAAGGTGATGGCCAGCAAGAGCTTTCAGTGCTAGCCCCTTTGGTGTGGGAGCAGTGGCTGGACGTTTCCGATTTGGGAGCTGGGCCCTGGCTGTTCTGGGAAGGAACGTCCCCAGTGTGCTGTGGCTAGGAAGCTCAGAGCGCCAGTGCTTGTGGGGCTGTGGAAGGGCTGCCTAGGGCAGGTGATGGCCAGCAAGAGCTTTCAGTGCTAGCCCCTTTCGTGTGGGAGCAGTGGCTGGACGTTTCCGATTTGGGAGCTGGGCCCTGGCTGTGCCGGGAAGGAACGTCCCCACTGTGCTGTGGCTAGGAAGCTCAGAGCGCCAGTGCTTGTGGGGCTGTGGAAGGGCTGCCTAGGGAAGGTGATGGCCAGCAAGAGCTTTCAGTGCTGGCCCCTTTGGTGTGGGAGCAGTGGCTGGACGTTTCGAATTTAGGAGCTGGGCACTGGCTGTGCTGAGAAGGAACGTCCCCACTGTGCTGTGGCTAGGAAGCTCAGAGCGCCTGTGCTTGTGGGGCTGTGGAAGGGCTGCCTAGGGAAGGTGATGGCCAGCAAGAGCTTTCAGTGCTAGCCCCTTTCGTGTCGGAGCAGTGGCTGGACGTTTCCGATTTGGGAGCTGGGCCCTGGCTGTGCTGGGAAGGAACGTCCCCAGTCTGCTGTGGCTAGGAAGCTCAGAGCGCCAGTGCTTGTGGGGCTGTGGAAGGGCTGCCTAGGGAAGGTGATGGCCAGCAAGAGCTTTCAGTGCTAGCCCCTTTCGTGTGGGAGCAGTGGCTGGACGTTTCCGATTTGGGAGCTGGGCTGTGGCTGTGCTGGGAAGGAACGTCCCCACTGTGCTGTGGCTAGGAAGCTCAGAGCGCCAGTGCTTGTGGGGCTGTGGAAGGGCTGCCTAGGGCAGGTGATGGCCAGCAAGAGCTTTCAGTGCTAGCCCCTTTGGTGTGGGAGGAGTGGCTGGACGTTTCGAATTTCAGAGCTGGGCACTGGCTGTGCTGAGAAGGAACGTCCCCACTGCGCTGTGCCTAGGAAGCTCAGAGCGCCCGTGCTTGTGGGGCTGTGGAAGGGCTGCCTAGGGAAGGTGATGGCCAGCAAGAGCTTTCAGTGCTAGCCCCTTTGGTGTGGGAGCAGTGGCTGGACGTTTCCGATTTGGCAGCTGGGCCCTGGCTGTGCCGGGAAGGATCGTCCCCACTGTGCTGTGGCTAGGAAGCTCAGAGCGCCAGTGCTTGTGGGGCTGTGGAAGGGCTGCCTAGGGAAGGTGATGGCCAGCAACAGCTTTCAGTGCTAGCCCCTTTGGTGTGGGAGCAGTGGCTGGACGTTTCCGATTTGGGAGCTGGGCTGTGGCTGTGCTGAGAAGGAACGTCCCCACTGTGCTGTGGCTAGGAAGCTCAGAGCGCCAGTGCTTGTGGGGCTGTGGAAGGGCTGCCTAGGGAAGGTGATGGCCAGCAAGAGCTTTCAGTGCTGGCCCCTTTCGTGTGGGAGCAGTGGCTGGACGTTTTGAATTTCGGAGCTGGGCTGTGGCTGTGCCGAGAAGGAACGTCCCCACTGTGCTGTGGCTAGGAAGCTCAGAGCGCCCGTGCTTGTGGGGCTGTGGAAGGGCTGCCTAGGGAAGGTGATGGCCAGCAAGAGCTTTCAGTGCTAGCCCCTTTGGTGTGGGAGCAGTGGCTGGACGTTTCCGATTTGGGAGCTGGGCCCTGGCTGTTCTGGGAAGGAACGTCCCCAGTGTGCTGTGGCTAGGAAGCTCAGAGCGCCAGTGCTTGTGGGGCTGTGGAAGGGCTGCCTAGGGCAGGTGATGGCCAGCAAGAGCTTTCAGTGCTAGCCCCTTTCGTGTGGGAGCAGTGGCTGGACGTTTCCGATTTGGGAGCTGGGCCCTGGCTGTGCCGGGAAGGAACGTCCCCACTGTGCTGTGGCTAGGAAGCTCAGAGCGCCAGTGCTTGTGGGGCTGTGGAAGGGCTGCCTAGGGAAGGTGATGGCCAGCAAGAGCTTTCAGTGCTGGCCCCTTTGGTGTGGGAGCAGTGGCTGGACGTTTCGAATTTAGGAGCTGGGCACTGGCTGTGCTGAGAAGGAACGTCCCCACTGTGCTGTGGCTAGGAAGCTCAGAGCGCCTGTGCTTGTGGGGCTGTGGAAGGGCTGCCTAGGGAAGGTGATGGCCAGCAAGAGCTTTCAGTGCTAGCCCCTTTCGTGTCGGAGCAGTGGCTGGACGTTTCCGATTTGGGAGCTGGGCCCTGGCTGTGCTGGGAAGGAACGTCCCCAGTCTGCTGTGGCTAGGAAGCTCAGAGCGCCAGTGCTTGTGGGGCTGTGGAAGGGCTGCCTAGGGAAGGTGATGGCCAGCAAGAGCTTTCAGTGCTAGCCCCTTTCGTGTGGGAGCAGTGGCTGGACGTTTCCGATTTGGGAGCTGGGCTGTGGCTGTGCTGGGAAGGAACGTCCCCACTGTGCTGTGGCTAGGAAGCTCAGAGCGCCAGTGCTTGTGGGGCTGTGGAAGGGCTGCCTAGGGCAGGTGATGGCCAGCAAGAGCTTTCAGTGCTAGCCCCTTTGGTGTGGGAGGAGTGGCTGGACGTTTCGAATTTCAGAGCTGGGCACTGGCTGTGCTGAGAAGGAACGTCCCCACTGCGCTGTGCCTAGGAAGCTCAGAGCGCCCGTGCTTGTGGGGCTGTGGAAGGGCTGCCTAGGGAAGGTGATGGCCAGCAAGAGCTTTCAGTGCTAGCCCCTTTGGTGTGGGAGCAGTGGCTGGACGTTTCCGATTTGGCAGCTGGGCCCTGGCTGTGCCGGGAAGGATCGTCCCCACTGTGCTGTGGCTAGGAAGCTCAGAGCGCCAGTGCTTGTGGGGCTGTGGAAGGGCTGCCTAGGGAAGGTGATGGCCAGCAAGAGCTTTCAGTGCTGGCCCCTTTCGTGTGGGAGCAGTGGCTGGACGTTTTGAATTTCGGAGCTGGGCTGTGGCTGTGCCGAGAAGGAACGTCCCCACTGTGCTGTGGCTAGGAAGCTCAGAGCGCCCGTGCTTGTGGGGCTGTGGAAGGGCTGCCTAGGGAAGGTGATGGCCAGCAAGAGCTTTCAGTGCTAGCCCCTTTGGTGTGGGAGCAGTGGCTGGACGTTTCCGATTTGGGAGCTGGGCCCTGGCTGTTCTGGGAAGGAACGTCCCCAGTGTGCTGTGGCTAGGAAGCTCAGAGCGCCAGTGCTTGTGGGGCTGTGGAAGGGCTGCCTAGGGCAGGTGATGGCCAGCAAGAGCTTTCAGTGCTAGCCCCTTTCGTGTGGGAGCAGTGGCTGGACGTTTCCGATTTGGGAGCTGGGCCCTGGCTGTGCTGGGAAGGAACGTCCCCACTGTGCTGTGGCTAGGAAGCTCAGAGCGCCAGTGCTTGTGGGGCTGTGGAAGGGCTGCCTAGGGAAGGTGATGGCCAGCAAGAGCTTTCAGTGCTGGCCCCTTTCGTGTGGGAGCAGTGGCTGGACGTTTTGAATTTGGAGCTGGGCTGTGGCTGTGCCGAGAAGGAACGTCCCCACTGTGCTGTGGCTAGGAAGCTCAGAGCGCCAGTGCTTGTGGGGCTGTGGAAGGGCTGCCTAGGGAAGGTGATGGCCAGCAAGAGCTTTCAGTGCTAGCCCCTTTGGTGTGGGAGCAGTGGCTGGACGTTTCCGATTTGGGAGCTGGGCCCTGGCTGTTCTGGGAAGGAACGTCCCCAGTGTGCTGTGGCTAGGAAGCTCAGAGCGCCAGTGCTTGTGGGGCTGTGGAAGGGCTGCCTAGGGAAGGTGATGGCCAGCAAGAGCTTTCAGTGCTGGCCCCTTTCGTGTGGGAGCAGTGGCTGGACGTTTTGAATTTGGAGCTGGGCTGTGGCTGTGCCGAGAAGGAACGTCCCCACTGTGCTGTGGCTAGGAAGCTCAGAGCGCCAGTGCTTGTGGGGCTGTGGAAGGGCTGCCTAGGGAAGGTGATGGCCAGCAAGAGCTTTCAGTGCTAGCCCCTTTGGTGTGGGAGCAGTGGCTGGACGTTTCGAATTTCGGAGCTGGGCACT
The DNA here is from genome assembly GCF_965638725.1 of Aptenodytes patagonicus. Taxonomy (NCBI): domain Eukaryota; kingdom Metazoa; phylum Chordata; class Aves; order Sphenisciformes; family Spheniscidae; genus Aptenodytes; species Aptenodytes patagonicus. The sequence goes on along the minus strand of NW_027472033.1, from coordinate 137,352 downwards.
GGCTGTGCTGAGAAGGAACGTCCCCACTGTGCTGTGGCTAGGAAGCTCAGAGCGCCTGTGCTTGTGGGGCTGTGGAAGGGCTGCCTAGGGAAGGTGATGGCCAGCAAGAGCTTTCAGTGCTAGCCCCTTTCGTGTCGGAGCAGTGGCTGGACGTTTCCGATTTGGGAGCTGGGCCCTGGCTGTGCTGGGAAGGAACGTCCCCAGTCTGCTGTGGCTAGGAAGCTCAGAGCGCCAGTGCTTGTGGGGCTGTGGAAGGGCTGCCTAGGGAAGGTGATGGCCAGCAAGAGCTTTCAGTGCTAGCCCCTTTCGTGTGGGAGCAGTGGCTGGACGTTTCCGATTTGGGAGCTGGGCTGTGGCTGTGCTGGGAAGGAACGTCCCCACTGTGCTGTGGCTAGGAAGCTCAGAGCGCCAGTGCTTGTGGGGCTGTGGAAGGGCTGCCTAGGGAAGGTGATGGCCAGCAAGACCTTTCAGTGCTAGCCCCTTTGGTGTGGGAGGAGTGGCTGGACGTTTCGAATTTCGGAGCTGGGCACTGGCTGTGCTGAGAAGGAACGTCCCCACTGCGCTGTGCCTAGGAAGCTCAGAGCGCCCGTGCTTGTGGGGCTGTGGAAGGGCTGCCTAGGGAAGGTGATGGCCAGCAAGAGCTTTCAGTGCTAGCCCCTTTGGTGTGGGAGCAGTGGCTGGACGTTTCCGATTTGGGAGCTGGGCTGTGGCTGTGCCGAGAAGGAACGTCCCCACTGTGCTGTGGCTAGGAAGCTCAGAGCGCCAGTGCTTGTGGGGCTGTGGAAGGGCTGCCTAGGGAAGGTGATGGCCAGCAAGAGCTTTCAGTGCTGGCCCCTTTGGTGTGGGAGCAGTGGCTGGACGTTTCGAATTTCGGAGCTGGGCTGTGGCTGTGCTGAGAAGGAACGTCCCCACTGTGCTGTGACTAGGAAGCTCAGAGCGCCAGTGCTTGTGGGGCTGTGGAAGGGCTGCCTAGAGAAGGTGATGGCCAGCAAGAGGTTTCAGTGCTAGCCCCGTTCGTGTCGGAGCAGTGGCTGGACGTTTCCGATTTGGGAGCTGGGCTGTGGCTGTGCTGGGAAGGAACGTCCCCACTGTGCTGTGGCTAGGAAGCTCAGAGCGCCAGTGCTTGTGGGGCTGTGGAAGGGCTGCCTAGGGAAGATGATGGCCAGCAAGACCTTTCAGTGCTAGCCCCTTTGGTGTGGGAGCAGTGGCTGGACGTTTCGAATTTCGGAGCTGGGCACTGGCTGTGCTGAGAAGGAACGTCCCCACTGTGCTGTGGCTAGGAAGCTCAGAGCGCCAGTGCTTGTGGGGCTGTGGAAGGGCTGCCTAGGGAAGGTGATGGCCAGCAAGAGCTTTCAGTGCTGGCCCCTTTGGTGTGGGAGCAGTGGCTGGACGTTTCCGATTTGGGAGCTGGGCTGTGGCTGTGCCGAGAAGGAACGTCCCCACTGTGCTGTGGCTAGGAAGCTCAGAGCGCCAGTGCTTGTGGGGCTGTGGAAGGGCTGCCTAGGGCAGGTGATGGCCAGCAAGAGCTTTCAGTGCTGGCCCCTTTCGTGTGGGAGCAGTGGCTGGACGTTTCGAATTTCGGAGCTGGGCTCCGGCTGTGCCGAGAAGGAACGTCCCCACTGTGCTGTGGCTAGGAAGCTCAGAGCGCCAGTGCTTGTGGGGCTGTGGAAGGGCTGCCTAGGGAAGGTGATGGCCAGCAAGAGCTTTCAGTGCTAGCCCCTTTGGTGTGGGAGCAGTGGCTGGACGTTTCCGATTTCGGAGCTGGGCCCTGGCTGTGCTGGGAAGGAACGTCCCCACTGTGCTGTGGCTAGGAAGCTCAGAGCGCCAGTGCTTGTGGGGCTGTGGAAGGGCTGCCTAGGGAAGGTGATGGCCAGCAAGAGCTTTCAGTGCTAGCCCCTTTCGTGTGGGAGCAGTGGCTGGACGTTTTGAATTTCGGAGCTGGGCTGTGGCTGTGCTGGGAAGGAACGTCCCCACTGTGCTGTGGCTAGGAAGCTCAGAGCGCCAGTGCTTGTGGGGCTGTGGAAGGGCTGCCTAGGGAAGGTGATGGCCAGCAAGAGCTTTCAGTGCTAGCCCCTTTGGTGTGGGAGCAGTGGCTGGACGTTTCCGATTTGGCAGCTGGGCTGTGGCTGTGCCGAGAAGGAACGTCCCCAGTGTGCTGTGGCTAGGAAGCTCAGAGCGCCAGTGCTTGTGGGGCTGTGGAAGGGCTGCCTAGGGAAGTTGATGGCCAGCAAGAGCTTTCAGTGCTGGCCCCTTTGGTGTGGGAGCAGTGGCTGGACGTTTCCGATTTGGGAGCTGGGCTGTGGCTGTGCCGAGAAGGAACGTCCCCACTGTGCTGTGGCTAGGAAGCTCAGAGCGCCAGTGCTTGTGGGGCTGTGGAAGGGCTGCCTAGGGCAGGTGATGGCCAGCAAGAGCTTTCAGTGCTAGCCCCTTTGGTGTGGGAGCAGTGGCTGGACGTTTCGAATTTCGGAGCTGGGCTCTGGCTGTGCCGAGAAGGAACGTCCCCACTGTGCTGTGGCTAGGAAGCTCAGAGCGCCAGTGCTTGTGGGGCTGTGGAAGGGCTGCCTAGGGAAGGTGATGGCCAGCAAGAGCTTTCAGTGCTAGCCCCTTTGGTGTGGGAGCAGTGGCTGGACGTTTCCGATTTGGGAGCTGGGCCCTGGCTGTGCTGGGAAGGAACGTCCCCACTGTGGTGTGGCTAGGAAGCTCAGAGCGCCAGTGCTTGTGGGGCTGTGGAAGGGCTGCCTAGGGAAGGTGATGGCCAGCAAGAGCTTTCAGTGCTAGCCCCTTTCGTGTGGGAGCAGTGGCTGGACGTTTCCGATTTGGGAGCTGGGCTGTGGCTGTGCCGAGAAGGAACGTCCCCACTGTGCTGTGGCTAGGAAGCTCAGAGCGCCAGTGCTTGTGGGGCTGTGGAAGGGCTGCCTAGGGCAGGTGATGGCCAGCAAGAGCTTTCAGTGCTGGCCCCTTTCGTGTGGGAGCAGTGGCTGGACGTTTTGAATTTGGAGCTGGGCTGTGGCTGTGCCGAGAAGGAACGTCCCCACTGTGCTGTGGCTAGGAAGCTCAGAGCGCCAGTGCTTGTGGGGCTGTGGAAGGGCTGCCTAGGGAAGGTGATGGCCAGCAAGACCTTTCAGTGCTAGCCCCTTTGGTGTGGGAGCAGTGGCTGGACGTTTCGAATTTCGGAGCTGGGCACTGGCTGTGCTGAGAAGGAACGTCCCCACTGTGCTGTGGCTAGGAAGCTCAGAGCGCCAGTGCTTGTGGGGCTGTGGAAGGGCTGCCTAGGGAAGGTGTTGGCCAGCAAGAGCTTTCAGTGCTAGCCCCTTTGGTGTGGGAGCAGTGGCTGGACGTTTTGAATTTCGGAGCTGGGCTGTGGCTGTGCCGAGAAGGAACGTCCCCACTGTGCTGTGGCTAGGAAGCTCAGAGCGCCAGTGCTTGTGGGGCTGTGGAAGGGCTGCCTAGGGCAGGTGATGGCCAGCAAGAGCTTTCAGTGCTAGCCCCTTTCGTGTGGGAGCAGTGGCTGGACGTTTTGAATTTCGGAGCTGGGCTGTGGCTGTGCTGAGAAGGAACGTCCCCACTGTGCTGTGGCTAGGAAGCTCAGAGCGCCAGTGCTTGTGGGGCTGTGGAAGGGCTGCCTAGGGAAGGTGATGGCCAGCAAGAGCTTTCAGTGCTAGCCCCTTTGGTGTGGGAGCAGTGGCTGGACGTTTCCGATTTCGGAGCTGGGCCCTGGCTGTGCTGGGAAGGAACGTCCCCACTGTGCTGTGGCTAGGAAGCTCAGAGCGCCAGTGCTTGTGGGGCTGTGGAAGGGCTGCCTAGGGAAGGTGATGGCCAGCAAGAGCTTTCAGTGCTAGCCCCTTTCGTGTGGGAGCAGTGGCTGGACGTTTTGAATTTCGGAGCTGGGCTGTGGCTGTGCTGGGAAGGAACGTCCCCACTGTGCTGTGGCTAGGAAGCTCAGAGCGCCAGTGCTTGTGGGGCTGTGGAAGGGCTGCCTAGGGAAGGTGATGGCCAGCAAGAGCTTTCAGTGCTAGCCCCTTTGGTGTGGGAGCAGTGGCTGGACGTTTCCGATTTGGCAGCTGGGCTGTGGCTGTGCCGAGAAGGAACGTCCCCAGTGTGCTGTGGCTAGGAAGCTCAGAGCGCCAGTGCTTGTGGGGCTGTGGAAGGGCTGCCTAGGGAAGTTGATGGCCAGCAAGAGCTTTCAGTGCTGGCCCCTTTGGTGTGGGAGCAGTGGCTGGACGTTTCCGATTTGGGAGCTGGGCTGTGGCTGTGCCGAGAAGGAACGTCCCCACTGTGCTGTGGCTAGGAAGCTCAGAGCGCCAGTGCTTGTGGGGCTGTGGAAGGGCTGCCTAGGGCAGGTGATGGCCAGCAAGAGCTTTCAGTGCTAGCCCCTTTGGTGTGGGAGCAGTGGCTGGACGTTTCGAATTTCGGAGCTGGGCTCTGGCTGTGCCGAGAAGGAACGTCCCCACTGTGCTGTGGCTAGGAAGCTCAGAGCGCCAGTGCTTGTGGGGCTGTGGAAGGGCTGCCTAGGGAAGGTGATGGCCAGCAAGAGCTTTCAGTGCTAGCCCCTTTGGTGTGGGAGCAGTGGCTGGACGTTTCCGATTTGGGAGCTGGGCCCTGGCTGTGCTGGGAAGGAACGTCCCCACTGTGGTGTGGCTAGGAAGCTCAGAGCGCCAGTGCTTGTGGGGCTGTGGAAGGGCTGCCTAGGGAAGGTGATGGCCAGCAAGAGCTTTCAGTGCTAGCCCCTTTCGTGTGGGAGCAGTGGCTGGACGTTTCCGATTTGGGAGCTGGGCTGTGGCTGTGCCGAGAAGGAACGTCCCCACTGTGCTGTGGCTAGGAAGCTCAGAGCGCCAGTGCTTGTGGGGCTGTGGAAGGGCTGCCTAGGGCAGGTGATGGCCAGCAAGAGCTTTCAGTGCTGGCCCCTTTCGTGTGGGAGCAGTGGCTGGACGTTTTGAATTTGGAGCTGGGCTGTGGCTGTGCCGAGAAGGAACGTCCCCACTGTGCTGTGGCTAGGAAGCTCAGAGCGCCAGTGCTTGTGGGGCTGTGGAAGGGCTGCCTAGGGAAGGTGATGGCCAGCAAGACCTTTCAGTGCTAGCCCCTTTGGTGTGGGAGCAGTGGCTGGACGTTTCGAATTTCGGAGCTGGGCACTGGCTGTGCTGAGAAGGAACGTCCCCACTGTGCTGTGGCTAGGAAGCTCAGAGCGCCAGTGCTTGTGGGGCTGTGGAAGGGCTGCCTAGGGAAGGTGTTGGCCAGCAAGAGCTTTCAGTGCTAGCCCCTTTGGTGTGGGAGCAGTGGCTGGACGTTTTGAATTTCGGAGCTGGGCTGTGGCTGTGCCGAGAAGGAACGTCCCCACTGTGCTGTGGCTAGGAAGCTCAGAGCGCCAGTGCTTGTGGGGCTGTGGAAGGGCTGCCTAGGGCAGGTGATGGCCAGCAAGAGCTTTCAGTGCTAGCCCCTTTCGTGTGGGAGCAGTGGCTGGACGTTTTGAATTTCGGAGCTGGGCTGTGGCTGTGCTGAGAAGGAACGTCCCCACTGTGCTGTGGCTAGGAAGCTCAGAGCGCCAGTGCTTGTGGGGCTGTGGAAGGGCTGCCTAGGGAAGGTGATGGCCAGCAAGAGCTTTCAGTGCTGGCCCCTTTCGTGTGGGAGCAGTGGCTGGACGTTTTGAATTTGGAGCTGGGCTGTGGCTGTGCCGAGAAGGAACGTCCCCACTGTGCTGTGGCTAGGAAGCTCAGAGCGCCAGTGCTTGTGGGGCTGTGGAAGGGCTGCCTAGGGAAGGTGATGGCCAGCAAGAGCTTTCAGTGCTAGCCCCTTTGGTGTGGGAGCAGTGGCTGGACGTTTCGAATTTCGGAGCTGGGCACTGGCTGTGCTGAGAAGGAACGTCCCCACTGTGCTGTGGCTAGGAAGCTCAGAGCGCCTGTGCTTGTGGGGCTGTGGAAGGGCTGCCTAGGGAAGGTGATGGCCAGCAAGAGCTTTCAGTGCTAGCCCCTTTCGTGTCGGAGCAGTGGCTGGACGTTTCCGATTTGGGAGCTGGGCCCTGGCTGTGCTGGGAAGGAACGTCCCCAGTCTGCTGTGGCTAGGAAGCTCAGAGCGCCAGTGCTTGTGGGGCTGTGGAAGGGCTGCCTAGGGAAGGTGATGGCCAGCAAGAGCTTTCAGTGCTAGCCCCTTTCGTGTGGGAGCAGTGGCTGGACGTTTCCGATTTGGGAGCTGGGCTGTGGCTGTGCTGGGAAGGAACGTCCCCACTGTGCTGTGGCTAGGAAGCTCAGAGCGCCAGTGCTTGTGGGGCTGTGGAAGGGCTGCCTAGGGAAGGTGATGGCCAGCAAGACCTTTCAGTGCTAGCCCCTTTGGTGTGGGAGGAGTGGCTGGACGTTTCGAATTTCGGAGCTGGGCACTGGCTGTGCTGAGAAGGAACGTCCCCACTGCGCTGTGCCTAGGAAGCTCAGAGCGCCCGTGCTTGTGGGGCTGTGGAAGGGCTGCCTAGGGAAGGTGATGGCCAGCAAGAGCTTTCAGTGCTGGCCCCTTTCGTGTGGGAGCAGTGGCTGGACGTTTTGAATTTGGAGCTGGGCTGTGGCTGTGCCGAGAAGGAACGTCCCCACTGTGCTGTGGCTAGGAAGCTCAGAGCGCCAGTGCTTGTGGGGCTGTGGAAGGGCTGCCTAGGGAAGGTGATGGCCAGCAAGAGCTTTCAGTGCTAGCCCCTTTGGTGTGGGAGCAGTGGCTGGACGTTTCGAATTTCGGAGCTGGGCACTGGCTGTGCTGAGAAGGAACGTCCCCACTGTGCTGTGGCTAGGAAGCTCAGAGCGCCTGTGCTTGTGGGGCTGTGGAAGGGCTGCCTAGGGAAGGTGATGGCCAGCAAGAGCTTTCAGTGCTAGCCCCTTTCGTGTCGGAGCAGTGGCTGGACGTTTCCGATTTGGGAGCTGGGCCCTGGCTGTGCTGGGAAGGAACGTCCCCAGTCTGCTGTGGCTAGGAAGCTCAGAGCGCCAGTGCTTGTGGGGCTGTGGAAGGGCTGCCTAGGGAAGGTGATGGCCAGCAAGAGCTTTCAGTGCTAGCCCCTTTCGTGTGGGAGCAGTGGCTGGACGTTTCCGATTTGGGAGCTGGGCTGTGGCTGTGCTGGGAAGGAACGTCCCCACTGTGCTGTGGCTAGGAAGCTCAGAGCGCCAGTGCTTGTGGGGCTGTGGAAGGGCTGCCTAGGGAAGGTGATGGCCAGCAAGACCTTTCAGTGCTAGCCCCTTTGGTGTGGGAGGAGTGGCTGGACGTTTCGAATTTCGGAGCTGGGCACTGGCTGTGCTGAGAAGGAACGTCCCCACTGCGCTGTGCCTAGGAAGCTCAGAGCGCCCGTGCTTGTGGGGCTGTGGAAGGGCTGCCTAGGGAAGGTGATGGCCAGCAAGAGCTTTCAGTGCTAGCCCCTTTGGTGTGGGAGCAGTGGCTGGACGTTTCCGATTTGGGAGCTGGGCTGTGGCTGTGCCGAGAAGGAACGTCCCCACTGTGCTGTGGCTAGGAAGCTCAGAGCGCCAGTGCTTGTGGGGCTGTGGAAGGGCTGCCTAGGGAAGGTGATGGCCAGCAAGAGCTTTCAGTGCTGGCCCCTTTGGTGTGGGAGCAGTGGCTGGACGTTTCCGATTTGGGAGATGGGCTGTGGCTGTGCCGAGAAGGAACGTCCCCACTGTGCTGTGGCTAGGAAGCTCAGAGCGCCAGTGCTTGTGGGGCTGTGGAAGGGCTGCCTAGGGAAGGTGATGGCCAGCAAGAGCTTTCAGTGCTAGCCCCTTTGGTGTGGGAGCAGTGGCTGGACGTTTTGAATTTCGGAGCTGGGCTGTGGCTGTGGTGCGAAGGAACGTCCCCACTGTGCTGTGGCTAGGAAGCTCAGAGTGCCAGTGCTTGTGGGGCTGTGGAAGGGCTGCCTAGGGCAGGTGATGGCCAGCAAGAGCTTTCAGTGCTAGCCCCTTTGGTGTGGGAGCAGTGGCTGGACGTTTCGAATTTCGGAGCTGGGCTGTGGCTGTGCTGAGAAGGAACGTCCCCACTGTGCTGTGACTAGGAAGCTCAGAGCGCCAGTGCTTGTGGGGCTGTGGAAGGGCTGCCTAGAGAAGGTGATGGCCAGCAAGAGGTTTCAGTGCTAGCCCCGTTCGTGTCGGAGCAGTGGCTGGACGTTTCCGATTTGGGAGCTGGGCTGTGGCTGTGCTGGGAAGGAACGTCCCCACTGTGCTGTGGCTAGGAAGCTCAGAGCGCCAGTGCTTGTGGGGCTGTGGAAGGGCTGCCTAGGGAAGATGATGGCCAGCAAGACCTTTCAGTGCTAGCCCCTTTGGTGTGGGAGCAGTGGCTGGACGTTTCGAATTTCGGAGCTGGGCTCTGGCTGTGCCGAGAAGGAACGTTCCCAGTGTGCTGTGGCTAGGAAGCTCAGAGCGCCAGTGCTTGTGGGGCTGTGGAAGGGCTGCCTAGGGAAGGTGATGGCCAGCAAGAGCTTTCAGTGCTGGCCCCTTTGGTGTGGGAGCAGTGGCTGGACGTTTCCGATTTGGGAGCTGGGCTGTGGCTGTGCCGAGAAGGAACGTCCCCACTGTGCTGTGGCTAGGAAGCTCAGAGCGCCAGTGCTTGTGGGGCTGTGGAAGGGCTGCCTAGGGCAGGTGATGGCCAGCAAGAGCTTTCAGTGCTGGCCCCTTTCGTGTGGGAGCAGTGGCTGGACGTTTCGAATTTCGGAGCTGGGCTCTGGCTGTGCCGAGAAGGAACGTCCCCACTGTGCTGTGGCTAGGAAGCTCAGAGCGCCAGTGCTTGTGGGGCTGTGGAAGGGCTGCCTAGGGAAGGTGATGGCCAGCAAGAGCTTTCAGTGCTAGCCCCTTTGGTGTGGGAGCAGTGGCTGGACGTTTCCGATTTCGGAGCTGGGCCCTGGCTGTGCTGGGAAGGAACGTCCCCACTGTGCTGTGGCTAGGAAGCTCAGAGCGCCAGTGCTTGTGGGGCTGTGGAAGGGCTGCCTAGGGAAGGTGATGGCCAGCAAGAGCTTTCAGTGCTAGCCCCTTTCGTGTGGGAGCAGTGGCTGGACGTTTTGAATTTCGGAGCTGGGCTGTGGCTGTGCTGGGAAGGAACGTCCCCACTGTGCTGTGGCTAGGAAGCTCAGAGCGCCAGTGCTTGTGGGGCTGTGGAAGGGCTGCCTAGGGAAGGTGATGGCCAGCAAGAGCTTTCAGTGCTAGCCCCTTTGGTGTGGGAGCAGTGGCTGGACGTTTCCGATTTGGCAGCTGGGCTGTGGCTGTGCCGAGAAGGAACGTCCCCAGTGTGCTGTGGCTAGGAAGCTCAGAGCGCCAGTGCTTGTGGGGCTGTGGAAGGGCTGCCTAGGGAAGTTGATGGCCAGCAAGAGCTTTCAGTGCTGGCCCCTTTGGTGTGGGAGCAGTGGCTGGACGTTTCCGATTTGGGAGCTGGGCTGTGGCTGTGGTGAGAAGGAACGTCCCCACTGTGCTGTGGCTAGGAAGCTCAGAGCGCCAGTGCTTGTGGGGCTGTGGAAGGGCTGCCTAGGGCAGGTGATGGCCAGCAAGAGCTTTCAGTGCTAGCCCCTTTGGTGTGGGAGCAGTGGCTGGACGTTTCGAATTTCGGAGCTGGGCTCTGGCTGTGCCGAGAAGGAACGTCCCCACTGTGCTGTGGCTAGGAAGCTCAGAGCGCCAGTGCTTGTGGGGCTGTGGAAGGGCTGCCTAGGGAAGGTGATGGCCAGCAAGAGCTTTCAGTGCTAGCCCCTTTGGTGTGGGAGCAGTGGCTGGACGTTTCCGATTTGGGAGCTGGGCCCTGGCTGTGCTGGGAAGGAACGTCCCCACTGTGGTGTGGCTAGGAAGCTCAGAGCGCCAGTGCTTGTGGGGCTGTGGAAGGGCTGCCTAGGGAAGGTGATGGCCAGCAAGAGCTTTCAGTGCTAGCCCCTTTCGTGTGGGAGCAGTGGCTGGACGTTTCCGATTTGGGAGCTGGGCTGTGGCTGTGCTGAGAAGGAACATCCCCACTGTGCTGTGGCTAGGAAGCTCAGAGCGCCAGTGCTTGTGGGGCTGTGGAAGGGCTGCCTAGGGAAGGTGAGGGCCAGCAAGAGCTTTCAGTGCTGGCCCCTTTCGTGTGGGAGCAGTGGCTGGACGTTTTGAATTTGGAGCTGGGCTGTGGCTGTGCCGAGAAGGAACGTCCCCACTGTGCTGTGGCTAGGAAGCTCAGAGCGCCAGTGCTTGTGGGGCTGTGGAAGGGCTGCCTAGGGAAGGTGATGGCCAGCAAGACCTTTCAGTGCTAGCCCCTTTGGTGTGGGAGCAGTGGCTGGACGTTTCGAATTTCGGAGCTGGGCACTGGCTGTGCTGAGAAGGAACGTCCCCACTGTGCTGTGGCTAGGAAGCTCAGAGCGCCAGTGCTTGTGGGGCTGTGGAAGGGCTGCCTAGGGAAGGTGATGGCCAGCAAGAGCTTTCAGTGCTAGCCCCTTTGGTGTGGGAGCAGTGGCTGGACGTTTTGAATTTCGGAGCTGGGCTGTGGCTGTGCCGAGAAGGAACGTCCCCACTGTGCTGTGGCTAGGAAGCTCAGAGCGCCAGTGCTTGTGGGGCTGTGGAAGGGCTGCCTAGGGAAGGTGATGGCCAGCAAGAGCTTTCAGTGCTAGCCCCTTTCGTGTGGGAGCAGTGGCTGGACGTTTCCGATTTGGGAGCTGGGCTGTGGCTGTGCTGAGAAGGAACATCCCCACTGTGCTGTGGCTAGGAAGCTCAGAGCGCCAGTGCTTGTGGGGCTGTGGAAGGGCTGCCTAGGGAAGGTGAGGGCCAGCAAGAGCTTTCAGTGCTGGCCCCTTTCGTGTGGGAGCAGTGGCTGGACGTTTTGAATTTGGAGCTGGGCTGTGGCTGTGCCGAGAAGGAACGTCCCCACTGTGCTGTGGCTAGGAAGCTCAGAGCGCCAGTGCTTGTGGGGCTGTGGAAGGGCTGCCTAGGGAAGGTGATGGCCAGCAAGACCTTTCAGTGCTAGCCCCTTTGGTGTGGGAGCAGTGGCTGGACGTTTCGAATTTCGGAGCTGGGCACTGGCTGTGCTGAGAAGGAACGTCCCCACTGTGCTGTGGCTAGGAAGCTCAGAGCGCCAGTGCTTGTGGGGCTGTGGAAGGGCTGCCTAGGGAAGGTGAGGGCCAGCAAGAGCTTTCAGTGCTAGCCCCTTTGGTGTGGGAGCAGTGGCTGGACGTTTCGAATTTCGGAGCTGGGCTGTGGCTGTGCCGAGAAGGAACGTCCCCACTGTGCTGTGGCTAGGAAGCTCAGAGCGCCAGTGCTTGTGGGGCTGTGGAAGGGCTGCCTAGGGCAGGTGATGGCCAGCAAGAGCTTTCAGTGCTAGCCCCTTTCGTGTGGGAGCAGTGGCTGGACGTTTTGAATTTCGGAGCTGGGCTGTGGCTGTGCTGAGAAGGAACGTCCCCACTGTGCTGTGGCTAGGAAGCTCAGAGCGCCAGTGCTTGTGGGGCTGTGGAAGGGCTGCCTAGGGAAGGTGTTGGCCAGCAAGAGCTTTCAGTGCTAGCCCCTTTGGTGTGGGAGCAGTGGCTGGACGTTTCGAATTTCGGAGCTGGGCTGTGGCTGTGGTGCGAAGGAACGTCCCCACTGTGCTGTGCCTAGGAAGCTCAGAGCGCCAGTGCTTGTGGGGCTGTGGAAGGGCTGCCTAGGGAAGGTGATGGCCAGCAAGAGCTTTCAGTGCTAGCCCCTTTGGTGTGGGAGCAGTGGCTGGACGTTTTGAGTTTCGGAGCTGGGCTGTAGCTGTGCCGAGAAGGAACGTCCCCAGTGTGCTGTGGCTAGGAAGCTCAGAGCGCCAGTGCTTGTGGGACTGTGGAAGGGCTGCCTAGGGAAGGTGAGGGCCAGCAAGAGCTTTCAGTGCTAGCCCCTTTCGTGTGGGAGCAGTGGCTGGACGTTTCGAGTTTCGGAGCTGGGCTGTGGCTGTGCCGAGAAGGAACGTCCCCACTGTGCTGTGGCTAGGAAGCTCAGAGCGCCAGTGCTTGTGGGGCTGTGGAAGGGCTGCCTAGGGCAGGTGATGGCCAGCAAGAGCTTTCAGTGCTAGCCCCTTTGGTGTGGGAGCAGTGGCTGGACGTTTTGAATTTCGGAGCTGGGCTGTGGCTGTGCCGAGAAGGAACGTCCCCACTGTGCTGTGACTAGGAAGCTCAGAGCGCCAGTGCTTGTGGGGCTGTGGAAGGGCTGCCTAGGGAAGGTGATGGCCAGCAAGAGCTTTCAGTGCTAGCCCCTTTGGTGTGGGAGCAGTGGCTGGACGTTTTGAATTTCGGAGCTGGGCTGTGGCTGTGGTGAGAAGGAACGTCCCCACTGTGCTGTGGCTAGGAAGCTCAGAGCGCCAGTGCTTGTGGGGCTGTGGAAGGGCTGCCTAGGGAAGGTGATGGCCAGCAAGAGCTTTCAGTGCTAGCCCCTTTGGTGTGGGAGCAGTGGCTGGACGTTTTGAATTTCGGAGCTGGGCTGTGGCTGTGCCGAGAAGGAACGTCCCCACTGTGCTGTGGCTAGGAAGCTCAGAGCGCCAGTGCTTGTGGGGCTGTGGAAGGGCTGCCTAGGGAAGGTGAGGGCCAGCAAGAGCTTTCAGTGCTAGCCCCTTTCGTGTGGGAGCAGTGGCTGGACGTTTCGAGTTTCGGAGCTGGGCTGTGGCTGTGCTGAGAAGGAACGTCCCCACTGTGCTGTGGCTAGGAATCTCAGAGCGCCCGTGCTTGTGGGGCTGTGGAAGGGCTGCCTAGGGAAGGTGATGGCCAGCAAGAGCTTTCAGTGCTAGCCCCTTTGGTGTGGGAGCAGTGGCTGGACGTTTTGAATTTCGGAGCTGGGCACTGGCTGTGCTGAGAAGGAGCATCCCCACTGTGCTGTGGCTAGGAAGCTCAGAGCGCCAGTGCTTGTGGGGCTGTGGAAGGGCTGCCTAGGGAAGGTGATGGCCAGCAACAGCTTTCAGTGCTAGCCCCTTTGGTGTGGGAGCAGTGGCTGGACGTTTCGAATTTCGGAGCTGGGCTGTGGCTGTGCCGAGAAGGAACGTCCCCACTGTGCTGTGGCTAGGAAGCTCAGAGCGCCAGTGCTTGTGGGGCTGTGGAAGGGCTGCCTAGGGAAGGTGATGGCCAGCAAGAGCTTTCAGTGCTAGCCCCTTTGGTGTGGGAGCAGTGGCTGGACGTTTCGAATTTCGGAGCTGGGCTGTGGCTGTGCCGAGAAGGAACGTCCCCACTGTGCTGTGGCTAGGAAGCTCAGAGCGCCAGTGCTTGTGGGGCTGTGGAAGGGCTGCCTAGGGAAGGTGATGGCCAGCAAGAGCTTTCAGTGCTGGCCCCTTTGGTGTGGGAGCAGTGGCTGGACGTTTTGAATTTCGGAGCTGGGCTGTGGCTGTGCCGAGAAGGAACGTCCCCACTGTGCTGTGGCTAGGAATCTCAGAGCGCCAGTGCTTGTGGGGCTGTGGAAGGGCTGCCTAGGGAAGGTGATGGCCAGCAAGAGCTTTCAGTGCTAGCCCCTTTGGTGTGGGAGCAGTGGCTGGACGTTTCCGATCTGGGAGCTGGGCTGTGGCTGTGCCGAGAAGGAACGTCCCCACTGTGCTGTGGCTAGGAAGCTCAGAGAGCCAGTGCTTGTGGGGCTGTGGAAGGGCTGCCTAGGGAAGGTGATGGCCAGCAAGAGCTTTCAGTGCTAGCCCCTTTGGTGTGGGAGCAGTGGCTGGACGTTTTGAATTTCGGAGCTGGGCTGTGGCTGTGCCGAGAAGGAACGTCCCCACTGTGCTGTGGCTAGGAAGCTCAGAGCGCCAGTGCTTGTGGGGCTGTGGAAGGGCTGCCTAGGGAAGGTGAGGGCCAGCAAGAGCTTTCAGTGCTAGCCCCTTTGGTGTGGGAGCAGTGGCTGGACGTTTCGAATTTCGGAGCTGGGCTGTGGCTGTGCCGAGAAGGAACGTCCCCACTGTGCTGTGGCTAGGAAGCTCAGAGCGCCAGTGCTTGTGGGGCTGTGGAAGGGCTGCCTAGGGCAGGTGATGGCCAGCAAGAGCTTTCAGTGCTAGCCCCTTTCGTGTGGGAGCAGTGGCTGGACGTTTTGAATTTCGGAGCTGGGCTGTGGCTGTGCTGAGAAGGAACGTCCCCACTGTGCTGTGGCTAGGAAGCTCAGAGCGCCAGTGCTTGTGGGGCTGTGGAAGGGCTGCCTAGGGAAGGTGTTGGCCAGCAAGAGCTTTCAGTGCTAGCCCCTTTGGTGTGGGAGCAGTGGCTGGACGTTTCGAATTTCGGAGCTGGGCTGTGGCTGTGGTGCGAAGGAACGTCCCCACTGTGCTGTGCCTAGGAAGCTCAGAGCGCCAGTGCTTGTGGGGCTGTGGAAGGGCTGCCTAGGGAAGGTGATGGCCAGCAAGAGCTTTCAGTGCTAGCCCCTTTGGTGTGGGAGCAGTGGCTGGACGTTTCCGATTTGGGATCTGGGCTGTGGCTGTGCCGAGAAGGAACGTCCCCACTGTGCTGTGTCTAGGAAGCTCAGAGCGCCAGTGCTTGTGGGGCTGTGGAAGGGCTGCCTAGGGAAGGTGATGGCCAGCAAGAGCTTTCAGTGCTAGCCCCTTTGGTGTGGGAGCAGTGGCTGGACGTTTTGAATTTCGGAGCTGGGCTGTGGCTGTGGTGCGAAGGAACGTCCCCACTGTGCTGTGTCTAGGAAGCTCAGAGCGCCAGTGCTTGTGGGGCTGTGGAAGGGCTGCCTAGGGAAGGTGATGGCCAGCAAGAGCTTTCAGTGCTAGCCCCTTTGGTGTGGGAGCAGTGGCTGGACGTTTTGAATTTCGGAGCTGGGCTGTGGCTGTGCCGAGAAGGAACGTCCCCACTGTGCTGTGGCTAGGAAGCTCAGAGCGCCAGTGCTTGTGGGGCTGTGGAAGGGCTGCCTAGGGAAGGTGAGGGCCAGCAAGAGCTTTCAGTGCTAGCCCCTTTCGTGTGGGAGCAGTGGCTGGACGTTTCGAGTTTCGGAGCTGGGCTGTGGCTGTGCCGAGAAGGAACGTCCCCACTGTGCTGTGGCTAGGAAGCTCAGAGCGCCAGTGCTTGTGGGGCTGTGGAAGGGCTGCCTAGGGAAGGTGATGGCCAGCAAGAGCTTTCAGTGCTAGCCCCTTTGGTGTGGGAGCAGTGGCTGGACGTTTTGAATTTCGGAGCTGGGCTGTGGCTGTGCCGAGAAGGAACGTCCCCACTGTGCTGTGACTAGGAAGCTCAGAGCGCCAGTGCTTGTGGGGCTGTGGAAGGGCTGCCTAGGGAAGGTGATGGCCAGCAAGAGCTTTCAGTGCTAGCCCCTTTGGTGTGGGAGCAGTGGCTGGACGTTTTGAATTTCGGAGCTGGGCTGTGGCTGTGGTGCGAAGGAACGTCCCCACTGTGCTGTGGCTAGGAAGCTCAGAGCGCCAGTGCTTGTGGGGCTGTGGAAGGGCTGCCTAGGGAAGGTGATGGCCAGCAAGAGCTTTCAGTGCTAGCCCCTTTGGTGTGGGAGCAGTGGCTGGACGTTTCCGATTTGGGAGCTGGGCTGTGGCTGTGCCGAGAAGGAACGTCCCCACTGTGCTGTGGCTAGGAAGCTCAGAGCGCCAGTGCTTGTGGGGCTGTGGAAGGGCTGCCTAGGGAAGGTGAGGGCCAGCAAGAGCTTTCAGTGCTAGCCCCTTTCGTGTGGGAGCAGTGGCTGGACGTTTCGAGTTTCGGAGCTGGGCTGTGGCTGTGCTGAGAAGGAACGTCCCCACTGTGCTGTGGCTAGGAATCTCAGAGCGCCCGTGCTTGTGGGGCTGTGGAAGGGCTGCCTAGGGAAGGTGATGGCCAGCAAGAGCTTTCAGTGCTAGCCCCTTTGGTGTGGGAGCAGTGGCTGGACGTTTTGAATTTCGGAGCTGGGCACTGGCTGTGCTGAGAAGGAGCGTCCCCACTGTGCTGTGGCTAGGAAGCTCAGAGCGCCAGTGCTTGTGGGGCTGTGGAAGGGCTGCCTAGGGAAGGTGATGGCCAGCAACAGCTTTCAGTGCTAGCCCCTTTGGTGTGGGAGCAGTGGCTGGACGTTTCGAATTTCGGAGCTGGGCTGTGGCTGTGCCGAGAAGGAACGTCCCCACTGTGCTGTGGCTAGGAAGCTCAGAGCGCCAGTGCTTGTGGGGCTGTGGAAGGGCTGCCTAGGGAAGGTGATGGCCAGCAAGAGCTTTCAGTGCTAGCCCCTTTGGTGTGGGAGCAGTGGCTGGACGTTTCGAATTTCGGAGCTGGGCTGTGGCTGTGCCGAGAAGGAACGTCCCCACTGTGCTGTGGCTAGGAAGCTCAGAGCGCCAGTGCTTGTGGGGCTGTGGAAGGGCTGCCTAGGGAAGGTGATGGCCAGCAAGAGCTTTCAGTGCTGGCCCCTTTGGTGTGGGAGCAGTGGCTGGACGTTTTGAATTTCGGAGCTGGGCTGTGGCTGTGCCGAGAAGGAACGTCCCCACTGTGCTGTGGCTAGGAATCTCAGAGCGCCAGTGCTTGTGGGGCTGTGGAAGGGCTGCCTAGGGAAGGTGATGGCCAGCAAGAGCTTTCAGTGCTAGCCCCTTTGGTGTGGGAGCAGTGGCTGGACGTTTCCGATCTGGGAGCTGGGCTGTGGCTGTGCCGAGAAGGAACGTCCCCACTGTGCTGTGGCTAGGAAGCTCAGAGAGCCAGTGCTTGTGGGGCTGTGGAAGGGCTGCCTAGGGAAGGTGATGGCCAGCAAGAGCTTTCAGTGCTAGCCCCTTTGGTGTGGGAGCAGTGGCTGGACGTTTTGAATTTCGGAGCTGGGCTGTGGCTGTGCCGAGAAGGAACGTCCCCACTGTGCTGTGGCTAGGAAGCTCAGAGCGCCAGTGCTTGTGGGGCTGTGGAAGGGCTGCCTAGGGAAGGTGATGGCCAGCAAGAGCTTTCAGTGCTAGCCCCTTTGGTGTGGGAGCAGTGGCTGGACGTTTCCGGTTTGGGAGCTGGGCTGTGGCTGGGCTGAGAAGGAACGTCCCCACTATGCTGTGGCTAGGAATCTCAGAGCGCCAGTGCTTGTGGGGCTGTGGAAGGGCTGCCTAGGGAAGGTGATGGCCAGCAAGAGCTTTCAGTGCTAGCCCCTTTGGTGTGGGAGCAGTGGCTGGACGTTTCGAGTTTCGGAGCTGGGCTGTGGCTGTGCTGAGAAGGAACGTCCCCAGTGTGCTGTGCCTAGGAAGCTCAGAGCGCCCGTGCTTGTGGGGCTGTGGAAGGGCTGCCTAGGGAAGGTGATGGCCAGCAAGAGCTTTCAGTGCTGGCCCCTTTGGTGTGGGAGCAGTGGCTGGACGTTTTGAATTTCGGAGCTGGGCTGTGGCTGTGGTGCGAAGGAACGTCCCCACTGTGCTGTGCCTAGGAAGCTCAGAGCGCCAGTGCTTGTGGGGCTGTGGAAGGGCTGCCTAGGGAAGGTGATGGCCAGCAAGAGCTTTCAGTGCTAGCCCCTTTGGTGTGGGAGCAGTGCCTGGACGTTTCCGATTTGGGAGCTGGGCTGTGGCTGTGCCGAGAAGGAACGTCCCCACTGTGCTGTGGCTAGGAAGCTCAGAGAGCCAGTGCTTGTGGGGCTGTGGAAGGGCTGCCTAGGGAAGGTGATGGCCAGCAAGAGCTTTCAGTGCTAGCCCCTTTGGTGTGGGAGCAGTGGCTGGACGTTTTGAATTTCGGAGCTGGGCTGTGGCTGTGCCGAGAAGGAACGTCCCCACTGTGCTGTGGCTAGGAAGCTCAGAGAGCCAGTGCTTGTGGGGCTGTGGAAGGGCTGCCTAGGGAAGGTGATGGCCAGCAACAGCTTTCAGTGCTAGCCCCTTTGGTGTGGGAGCAGTGGCTGGACGTTTCGAATTTCGGAGCTGGGCACTGGCTGTGCTGAGAAGGAACGTCCCCAGTGTGCTGTGCCTAGGAAGCTCAGAGCGCCAGTGCTTGTGGGGCTGTGGAAGGGCTGCCTAGGGCAGGTGATGGCCAGCAAGAGCTTTCAGTGCTGGCCCCTTTGGTGTGGGAGCAGTGGCTGGACGTTTCGAATTTCGGAGCTGGGCTGTGGCTGTGGTGCGAAGGAACGTCCCCACTGTGCTGTGCCTAGGAAGCTCAGAGCGCCAGTGCTTGTGGGGCTGTGGAAGGGCTGCCTAGGGAAGGTGATGGCCAGCAAGAGCTTTCAGTGCTAGCCCCTTTGGTGTGGGAGCAGTGGCTGGACGTTTCCGATTTGGGATCTGGGCTGTGGCTGTGCCGAGAAGGAACGTCCCCACTGTGCTGTGTCTAGGAAGCTCAGAGCGCCAGTGCTTGTGGGGCTGTGGAAGGGCTGCCTAGGGAAGGTGATGGCCAGCAAGAGCTTTCAGTGCTAGCCCCTTTGGTGTGGGAGCAGTGGCTGGACGTTTTGAATTTCGGAGCTGGGCTGTGGCTGTGGTGCGAAGGAACGTCCCCACTGTGCTGTGTCTAGGAAGCTCAGAGCGCCAGTGCTTGTGGGGCTGTGGAAGGGCTGCCTAGGGAAGGTGATGGCCAGCAAGAGCTTTCAGTGCTAGCCCCTTTGGTGTGGGAGCAGTGGCTGGACGTTTTGAATTTCGGAGCTGGGCTGTGGCTGTGCTGAGAAGGAACGTCCCCACTGTGCTGTGGCTAGGAAGCTCAGAGCGCCAGTGCTTGTGGGGCTGTGGAAGGGCTGCCTAGGGAAGGTGAGGGCCAGCAAGAGCTTTCAGTGCTAGCCCCTTTCGTGTGGGAGCAGTGGCTGGACGTTTCGAGTTTCGGAGCTGGGCTGTGGCTGTGCCGAGAAGGAACGTCCCCACTGTGCTGTGGCTAGGAAGCTCAGAGCGCCAGTGCTTGTGGGGCTGTGGAAGGGCTGCCTAGGGAAGGTGATGGCCAGCAAGAGCTTTCAGTGCTAGCCCCTTTGGTGTGGGAGCAGTGGCTGGACGTTTTGAATTTCGGAGCTGGGCTGTGGCTGTGCCGAGAAGGAACGTCCCCACTGTGCTGTGACTAGGAAGCTCAGAGCGCCAGTGCTTGTGGGGCTGTGGAAGGGCTGCCTAGGGAAGGTGATGGCCAGCAAGAGCTTTCAGTGCTAGCCCCTTTGGTGTGGGAGCAGTGGCTGGACGTTTTGAATTTCGGAGCTGGGCTGTGGCTGTGGTGCGAAGGAACGTCCCCACTGTGCTGTGGCTAGGAAGCTCAGAGCGCCAGTGCTTGTGGGGCTGTGGAAGGGCTGCCTAGGGAAGGTGATGGCCAGCAAGAGCTTTCAGTGCTAGCCCCTTTGGTGTGGGAGCAGTGGCTGGACGTTTTGAATTTCGGAGCTGGGCTGTGGCTGTGCCGAGAAGGAACGTCCCCACTGTGCTGTGGCTAGGAAGCTCAGAGCGCCAGTGCTTGTGGGGCTGTGGAAGGGCTGCCTAGGGAAGGTGATGGCCAGCAAGAGCTTTCAGTGCTAGCCCCTTTCGTGTGGGAGCAGTGGCTGGACGTTTCGAGTTTCGGAGCTGGGCTGTGGCTGTGCTGAGAAGGAACGTCCCCACTGTGCTGTGGCTAGGAATCTCAGAGCGCCCGTGCTTGTGGGGCTGTGGAAGGGCTGCCTAGGGAAGGTGATGGCCAGCAAGAGCTTTCAGTGCTAGCCCCTTTGGTGTGGGAGCAGTGGCTGGACGTTTTGAATTTCGGAGCTGGGCACTGGCTGTGCTGAGAAGGAGCGTCCCCACTGTGCTGTGGCTAGGAAGCTCAGAGCGCCAGTGCTTGTGGGGCTGTGGAAGGGCTGCCTAGGGAAGGTAATGGCCAGCAACAGCTTTCAGTGCTAGCCCCTTTGGTGTGGGAGCAGTGGCTGGACGTTTCGAATTTCGGAGCTGGGCTGTGGCTGTGCCGAGAAGGAACGTCCCCACTGTGCTGTGGCTAGGAAGCTCAGAGCGCCAGTGCTTGTGGGGCTGTGGAAGGGCTGCCTAGGGAAGGTGATGGCCAGCAAGAGCTTTCAGTGCTAGCCCCTTTGGTGTGGGAGCAGTGGCTGGACGTTTCGAATTTCGGAGCTGGGCTGTGGCTGTGCCGAGAAGGAACGTCCCCACTGTGCTGTGGCTAGGAAGCTCAGAGCGCCAGTGCTTGTGGGGCTGTGGAAGGGCTGCCTAGGGAAGGTGATGGCCAGCAAGAGCTTTCAGTGCTGGCCCCTTTGGTGTGGGAGCAGTGGCTGGACGTTTTGAATTTCGGAGCTGGGCTGTGGCTGTGCCGAGAAGGAACGTCCCCACTGTGCTGTGGCTAGGAATCTCAGAGCGCCAGTGCTTGTGGGGCTGTGGAAGGGCTGCCTAGGGAAGGTGATGGCCAGCAAGAGCTTTCAGTGCTAGCCCCTTTGGTGTGGGAGCAGTGGCTGGACGTTTCCGATCTGGGAGCTGGGCTGTGGCTGTGCCGAGAAGGAACGTCCCCACTGTGCTGTGGCTAGGAAGCTCAGAGAGCCAGTGCTTGTGGGGCTGTGGAAGGGCTGCCTAGGGAAGGTGATGGCCAGCAAGAGCTTTCAGTGCTAGCCCCTTTGGTGTGGGAGCAGTGGCTGGACGTTTTGAATTTCGGAGCTGGGCTGTGGCTGTGCCGAGAAGGAACGTCCCCACTGTGCTGTGGCTAGGAAGCTCAGAGCGCCAGTGCTTGTGGGGCTGTGGAAGGGCTGCCTAGGGAAGGTGATGGCCAGCAAGAGCTTTCAGTGCTAGCCCCTTTGGTGTGGGAGCAGTGGCTGGACGTTTCCGGTTTGGGAGCTGGGCTGTGGCTGGGCTGAGAAGGAACGTCCCCACTATGCTGTGGCTAGGAATCTCAGAGCGCCAGTGCTTGTGGGGCTGTGGAAGGGCTGCCTAGGGAAGGTGATGGCCAGCAAGAGCTTTCAGTGCTAGCCCCTTTGGTGTGGGAGCAGTGGCTGGACGTTTCGAGTTTCGGAGCTGGGCTGTGGCTGTGCTGAGAAGGAACGTCCCCAGTGTGCTGTGCCTAGGAAGCTCAGAGCGCCCGTGCTTGTGGGGCTGTGGAAGGGCTGCCTAGGGAAGGTGATGGCCAGCAAGAGCTTTCAGTGCTGGCCCCTTTGGTGTGGGAGCAGTGGCTGGACGTTTTGAATTTCGGAGCTGGGCTGTGGCTGTGGTGCGAAGGAACGTCCCCACTGTGCTGTGGCTAGGAAGCTCAGAGCGCCAGTGCTTGTGGGGCTGTGGAAGGGCTGCCTAGGGAAGGTGATGGCCAGCAAGAGCTTTCAGTGCTAGCCCCTTTGGTGTGGGAGCAGTGCCTGGACGTTTCCGATTTGGGAGCTGGGCTGTGGCTGTGCCGAGAAGGAACGTCCCCACTGTGCTGTGGCTAGGAAGCTCAGAGAGCCAGTGCTTGTGGGGCTGTGGAAGGGCTGCCTAGGGAAGGTGATGGCCAGCAAGAGCTTTCAGTGCTAGCCCCTTTGGTGTGGGAGCAGTGGCTGGACGTTTTGAATTTCGGAGCTGGGCTGTGGCTGTGCCGAGAAGGAACGTCCCCACTGTGCTGTGGCTAGGAAGCTCAGAGAGCCAGTGCTTGTGGGGCTGTGGAAGGGCTGCCTAGGGAAGGTGATGGCCAGCAACAGCTTTCAGTGCTAGCCCCTTTGGTGTGGGAGCAGTGGCTGGACGTTTCGAATTTCGGAGCTGGGCACTGGCTGTGCTGAGAAGGAACGTCCCCAGTGTGCTGTGCCTAGGAAGCTCAGAGCGCCAGTGCTTGTGGGGCTGTGGAAGGGCTGCCTAGGGCAGGTGATGGCCAGCAAGAGCTTTCAGTGCTGGCCCCTTTGGTGTGGGAGCAGTGGCTGGACGTTTCGAATTTCGGAGCTGGGCTGTGGCTGTGGTGCGAAGGAACGTCCCCACTGTGCTGTGCCTAGGAAGCTCAGAGCGCCAGTGCTTGTGGGGCTGTGGAAGGGCTGCCTAGGGAAGGTGATGGCCAGCAAGAGCTTTCAGTGCTAGCCCCTTTGGTGTGGGAGCAGTGGCTGGACGTTTTGAATTTCGGAGCTGGGCTGTGGCTGTGCCGAGAAGGAACGTCCCCACTGTGCTGTGGCTAGGAAGCTCAGAGAGCCAGTGCTTGTGGGGCTGTGGAAGGGCTGCCTAGGGAAGGTGATGGCCAGCAACAGCTTTCAGTGCTAGCCCCTTTGGTGTGGGAGCAGTGGCTGGACGTTTCGAATTTCGGAGCTGGGCACTGGCTGTGCTGAGAAGGAACGTCCCCACTGTGCTGTGGCTAGGAAGCTCAGAGCGCCCGTGCTTGTGGGGCTGTGGAAGGGCTGCCTAGGGAAGGTGATGGCCAGCAAGAGCTTTCAGTGCTAGCCCCTTTGGTGTGGGAGCAGTGGCTGGACGTTTTGAATTTCGGAGCTGGGCTGTGGCTGTGCCGAGAAGGAACGTCCCCACTGTGCTGTGCCTAGGAAGCTCAGAGCGCCAGTGCTTGTGGGGCTGTGGAAGGGCTGCCTAGGGAAGGTGATGGCCAGCAAGAGCTTTCAGTGCTGGCCCCTTTGGTGTGGGAGCAGTGGCTGGACGTTTTGAACTTCGGAGCTGGGCTGTGGCTGTGCCGGGAAGGAACGTCCCATCTGTGCTGTGGCTAGGAAGCTCAGAGCGCCAGTGCTTGTGGGGCTGTGGAAGGGCTGCCTAGGGAAGGTGATGGCCAGCAAGAGCTTTCAGTGCTAGCCCCTTTGGTGTGGGAGCAGTGGCTGGACGTTTCCGATTTGGGAGCTGGGCTGTGGCTGTGCCGAGAAGGAACGTCCCCACTGTGCTGTGGCTAGGAAGCTCAGAGCGCCAGTGCTTGTGGGGCTGTGGAAGGGCTGCCTAGGGAAGGTGATGGCCAGCAAGAGCTTTCAGTGCTAGCCCCTTTGGTGTGGGAGCAGTGGCTGGACGTTTTGAATTTCGGAGCTGGGCTGTGGCTGTGGTGCGAAGGAACGTCCCCACTGTGCTGTGGCTAGGAAGCTCAGAGCGCCAGTGCTTGTGGGGCTGTGGAAGGGCTGCCTAGGGAAGGTGATGGCCAGCAAGAGCTTTCAGTGCTAGCCCCTTTGGTGTGGGAGCAGTGGCTGGACGTTTTGAATTTCGGAGTTGGGCTGTGGCTGTGCCGAGAAGGAACGTCCCCACTGTGCTGTGGCTAGGAAGCTCAGAGAGCCAGTGCTTGTGGGGCTGTGGAAGGGCTGCCTAGGGAAGGTGATGGCCAGCAACAGCTTTCAGTGCTAGCCCCTTTGGTGTGGGAGCAGTGGCTGGACGTTTCGAATTTCGGAGCTGGGCACTGGCTGTGCTGAGAAGGAACGTCCCCACTGTGCTGTGGCTAGGAAGCTCAGAGCGCCCGTGCTTGTGGGGCTGTGGAAGGGCTGCCTAGGGAAGGTGATGGCCAGCAAGAGCTTTCAGTGCTAGCCCCTTTGGTGTGGGAGCAGTGGCTGGACGTTTTGAATTTCGGAGCTGGGCTGTGGCTGTGCCGAGAAGGAACGTCCCCACTGTGCTGTGCCTAGGAAGCTCAGAGCGCCAGTGCTTGTGGGGCTGTGGAAGGGCTGCCTAGGGAAGGTGATGGCCAGCAAGAGCTTTCAGTGCTGGCCCCTTTGGTGTGGGAGCAGTGGCTGGACGTTTTGAACTTCGGAGCTGGGCTGTGGCTGTGCCGGGAAGGAACGTCCCATCTGTGCTGTGGCTAGGAAGCTCAGAGCGCCAGTGCTTGTGGGGCTGTGGAAGGGCTGCCTAGGGAAGGTGATGGCCAGCAAGAGCTTTCAGTGCTAGCCCCTTTGGTGTGGGAGCAGTGGCTGGACGTTTCCGATTTGGGAGCTGGGCTGTGGCTGTGCCGAGAAGGAACGTCCCCACTGTGCTGTGGCTAGGAAGCTCAGAGCGCCAGTGCTTGTGGGGCTGTGGAAGGGCTGCCTAGGGAAGGTGATGGCCAGCAAGAGCTTTCAGTGCTAGCCCCTTTGGTGTGGGAGCAGTGGCTGGACGTTTTGAATTTCGGAGCTGGGCTGTGGCTGTGCCGAGAAGGAACGTCCCCACTGTGCTGTGCCTAGGAAGCTCAGAGCGCCAGTGCTTGTGGGGCTGTGGAAGGGCTGCCTAGGGAAGGTGATGGCCAGCAAGAGCTTTCAGTGCTGGCCCCTTTGGTGTGGGAGCAGTGGCTGGACGTTTTGAACTTCGGAGCTGGGCTGTGGCTGTGCCGGGAAGGAACGTCCCATCTGTGCTGTGGCTAGGAAGCTCAGAGCGCCAGTGCTTGTGGGGCTGTGGAAGGGCTGCCTAGGGAAGGTGATGGCCAGCAAGAGCTTTCAGTGCTAGCCCCTTTGGTGTGGGAGCAGTGGCTGGACGTTTCCGATTTGGGAGCTGGGCTGTGGCTGTGCCGAGAAGGAACGTCCCCACTGTGCTGTGGCTAGGAAGCTCAGAGCGCCAGTGCTTGTGGGGCTGTGGAAGGGCTGCCTAGGGAAGGTGATGGCCAGCAAGAGCTTTCAGTGCTAGCCCCTTTGGTGTGGGAGCAGTGACTGGACGTTTTGAATTTCGGAGCTGGGCTGTGGCTGTGCCGAGAAGGAACGTCCCCACTGTGCTGTGGCTAGGAAGCTCAGAGAGCCAGTGCTTGTGGGGCTGTGGAAGGGCTGCCTAGGGAAGGTGATGGCCAGCAACAGCTTTCAGTGCTAGCCCCTTTGGTGTGGGAGCAGTGGCTGGACGTTTCGAATTTCGGAGCTGGGCACTGGCTGTGCTGAGAAGGAACGTCCCCAGTGTGCTGTGCCTAGGAAGCTCAGAGCGCCCGTGCTTGTGGGGCTGTGGAAGGGCTGCCTAGGGAAGGTGATGGCCAGCAAGAGCTTTCAGTGCTAGCCCCTTTGGTGTGGGAGCAGTGGCTGGACGTTTTGAATTTCGGAGCTGGGCTGTGGCTGTGCCGAGAAGGAACGTCCCCACTGTGCTGTGCCTAGGAAGCTCAGAGCGCCAGTGCTTGTGGGGCTGTGGAAGGGCTGCCTAGGGAAGGTGATGGCCAGCAAGAGCTTTCAGTGCTAGCCCCTTTGGTGTGGGAGCAGTGGCTGGACGTTTTGAATTTCGGAGCTGGGCTGTGGCTGTGCCGAGAAGGAACGTCCCCACTGTGCTGTGGCTAGGAAGCTCAGAGAGCCAGTGCTTGTGGGGCTGTGGAAGGGCTGCCTAGGGAAGGTGATGGCCAGCAACAGCTTTCAGTGCTAGCCCCTTTGGTGTGGGAGCAGTGGCTGGACGTTTCGAATTTCGGAGCTGGGCACTGGCTGTGCTGAGAAGGAACGTCCCCACTGTGCTGTGGCTAGGAAGCTCAGAGCGCCCGTGCTTGTGGGGCTGTGGAAGGGCTGCCTAGGGAAGGTGATGGCCAGCAAGAGCTTTCAGTGCTAGCCCCTTTGGTGTGGGAGCAGTGGCTGGACGTTTTGAATTTCGGAGCTGGGCTGTGGCTGTGCCGAGAAGGAACGTCCCCACTGTGCTGTGCCTAGGAAGCTCAGAGCGCCAGTGCTTGTGGGGCTGTGGAAGGGCTGCCTAGGGAAGGTGATGGCCAGCAAGAGCTTTCAGTGCTGGCCCCTTTGGTGTGGGAGCAGTGGCTGGACGTTTTGAACTTCAGAGCTGGGCTGTGGCTGTGCCGGGAAGGAACGTCCCATCTGTGCTGTGGCTAGGAAGCTCAGAGCGCCAGTGCTTGTGGGGCTGTGGAAGGGCTGCCTAGGGAAGGTGATGGCCAGCAAGAGCTTTCAGTGCTAGCCCCTTTGGTGTGGGAGCAGTGGCTGGACGTTTCCGATTTGGGAGCTGGGCTGTGGCTGTGCCGAGAAGGAACGTCCCCACACTGCTGTGGCTACGAAGCTCAGAGCGCCAGTGCTTGTGGGGCTGTGGAAGGGCTGCCTAGGGAAGGTGATGGCCAGCAAGAGCTTTCAGTGCTAGCCCCTTTGGTGTGGGAGCAGTGGCTGGACGTTTTGAATTTCGGAGCTGGGCTGTGGCTGTGCCGAGAAGGAACGTCCCCACTGTGCTGTGGCTAGGAAGCTCAGAGCGCCAGTGCTTGTGGGGCTGTGGAAGGGCTGCCTAGGGAAGGTGATGGCCAGCAACAGCTTTCAGTGCTAGCCCCTTTGGTGTGGGAGCAGTGGCTGGACGTTTCGAATTTCGGAGCTGGGCACTGGCTGTGCTGAGAAGGAACGTCCCCAGTGTGCTGTGCCTAGGAAGCTCAGAGCGCCCGTGCTTGTGGGGCTGTGGAAGGGCTGCCTAGGGAAGGTGATGGCCAGCAAGAGCTTTCAGTGCTAGCCCCTTTGGTGTGGGAGCAGTGGCTGGACGTTTTGAATTTCGGAGCTGGGCTGTGGCTGTGCCGAGAAGGAACGTCCCCACTGTGCTGTGCCTAGGAAGCTCAGAGCGCCAGTGCTTGTGGGGCTGTGGAAGGGCTGCCTAGGGAAGGTGATGGCCAGCAAGAGCTTTCAGTGCTGGCCCCTTTGGTGTGGGAGCAGTGGCTGGACGTTTTGAATTTCGGAGCTGGGCTGTGGCTGTGCCGGGAAGGAACGTCCCATCTGTGCTGTGGCTAGGAAGCTCAGAGCGCCAGTGCTTGTGGGGCTGTGGAAGGGCTGCCTAGGGAAGGTGATGGCCAGCAAGAGCTTTCAGTGCTAGCCCCTTTGGTGTGGGAGCAGTGGCTGGACGTTTCCGATTTCGGAGCTGGGCTGTGGCTGTGCCGAGAAGGAACGTCCCCACTGTGCTGTGGCTAGGAAGCTCAGAGCGCCAGTGCTTGTGGGGCTGTGGAAGGGCTGCCTAGGGAAGGTGATGGCCAGCAAGAGCTTTCAGTGCTGGCCCCTTTGGTGTGGGAGCAGTGGCTGGACGTTTTGAATTTCGGAGCTGGGCTGTGGCTGTGCCGAGAAGGAACGTCCCCACTGTGCTGTGGCTAGGAAGCTCAGAGCGCCAGTGCTTGTGGGGCTGTGGGAGGGCTGCCTAGGGAAGGTGATGGCCAGCAAGAGCTTTCAGTGCTAGCCCCTTTGGTGTGGGAGCAGTGGCTGGACGTTTCCGATCTGGGAGCTGGGCTGTGGCTGTGCCGAGAAGGAACGTCCCCACTGTGCTGTGGCTAGGAAGCTCAGAGAGCCAGTGCTTGTGGGGCTGTGGAAGGGCTGCCTAGGGAAGGTGATGGCCAGCAAGAGCTTTCAGTGCTAGCCCCTTTGGTGTGGGAGCAGTGGCTGGACGTTTTGAATTTCGGAGCTGGGCTGTGGCTGTGCCGAGAAGGAACGTCCCCACTGTGCTGTGCCTAGGAAGCTCAGAGCGCCAGTGCTTGTGGGGCTGTGGAAGGGCTGCCTAGGGAAGGTGATGGCCAGCAAGAGCTTTCAGTGCTAGCCCCTTTGGTGTGGGAGCAGTGGCTGGACGTTTCCGGTTTGGGAGCTGGGCTGTGGCTGGGCTGAGAAGGAACGTCCCCACTATGCTGTGGCTAGGAATCTCAGAGCGCCAGTGCTTGTGGGGCTGTGGAAGGGCTGCCTAGGGAAGGTGATGGCCAGCAAGAGCTTTCAGTGCTAGCCCCTTTGGTGTGGGAGCAGTGGCTGGACGTTTTGAATTTCGGAGCTGGGCTGTGGCTGTGCCGAGAAGGAACGTCCCCACTGTGCTGTGGCTAGGAAGCTCAGAGCGCCAGTGCTTGTGGGGCTGTGGAAGGGCTGCCTAGGGAAGGTGATGGCCAGCAAGAGCTTTCAGTGCTAGCCCCTTTGGTGTGGGAGCAGTGGCTGGACGTTTCCGGTTTGGGAGCTGGGCTGTGGCTGGGCTGAGAAGGAACGTCCCCACTATGCTGTGGCTAGGAATCTCAGAGCGCCAGTGCTTGTGGGGCTGTGGAAGGGCTGCCTAGGGAAGGTGATGGCCAGCAAGAGCTTTCAGTGCTAGCCCCTTTGGTGTGGGAGCAGTGGCTGGACGTTTTGAATTTCGGAGCTGGGCTGTGGCTGTGCCAAGAAGGAGCGTCCCCACTGTGCTGTGCCTAGGAAGCTCAGAGCGCCCGTGCTTGTGGGGCTGTGGAAGGGCTGCCTAGGGAAGGTGATGGCCAGCAAGAGCTTTCAGTGCTAGCCCCTTTGGTGTGGGAGCAGTGGCTGGACGTTTCCGATTTCGGAGCTGGGCTCTGGCTGTGGTGCGAAGGAACGTCCCCACTGTGCTGTGGCTAGGAAGCTCAGAGCGCCAGTGCTTGTGGGGCTGTGGAAGGGCTGCCTAGGGAAGGTGATGGCCAGCAAGAGCTTTCAGTGCTGGCCCCTTTGGTGTGGGAGCAGTGGCTGGACGTTTCGAATTTCGGAGCTGGGCTGTGGCTGTGGTGCGAAGGAACGTCCCCACTGTGCTGTGGCTAGGAAGCTCAGAGCGCCAGTGCTTGTGGGGCTGTGGAAGGGCTGCCTAGGGAAGGTCATGGGCAGCAAGAGCTTTCAGTGCTAGCCCCTTTGGTGTGGGAGCAGTGGCTGGACGTTTCCGATTTGGGAGCTGGGCTGTGGCTGTGCCGAGAAGGAACGTCCCCACTGTGCTGTGGCTAGGAAGCTCAGAGAGCCAGTGCTTGTGGGGCTGTGGAAGGGCTGCCTAGGGCAGGTGATGGCCAGCAAGAGCTTTCAGTGCTAGCCCCTTTGGTGTGGGAGCAGTGGCTGGACGTTTTGAATTTCGGAGCTGGGCTGTGGCTGTGCCGAGAAGGAACGTCCCCACTGTGCTGTGGCTAGGAAGCTCAGAGCGCCCGTGCTTGTGGGGCTGTGGAAGGGCTGCCTAGGGAAGGTGATGGCCAGCAAGAGCTTTCAGTGCTAGCCCCTTTGGTGTGGGAGCAGTGGCTGGACGTTTTGAATTTCGGAGCTGGGCTGTGGCTGTGCCGAGAAGGAACGTCCCCACTGTGCTGTGGCTAGGAAGCTCAGAGCGCCAGTGCTTGTGGGGCTGTGGAAGGGCTGCCTAGGGCAGGTGATGGCCAGCAAGAGCTTTCAGTGCTAGCCCCTTTGGTGTGGGAGCAGTGGCTGGACGTTTCGAGTTTCGGAGCTGGGCTGTGGCTGTGCCGAGAAGGAACGTCCCCACTGTGCTGTGGCTAGGAATCTCAGAGCGCCAGTGCTTGTGGGGCTGTGGAAGGGCTGCCTAGGGAAGGTGATGGCCAGCAAGAGCTTTCAGTGCTAGCCCCTTTGGTGTGGGAGCAGTGGCTGGACGTTTTGAATTTCGGAGCTGGGCTGTGGCTGTGGTGCGAAGGAACGTCCCCACTGTGCTGTGCCTAGGAAGCTCAGAGCGCCAGTGCTTGTGGGGCTGTGGAAGGGCTGCCTAGGGAAGGTGATGGCCAGCAAGAGCTTTCAGTGCTAGCCCCTTTGGTGTGGGAGCAGTGGCTGGACGTTTCGAGTTTCGGAGCTGGGCTGTGGCTGTGCCGAGAAGGAACGTCCCCACTGTGCTGTGGCTAGGAAGCTCAGAGCGCCAGTGCTTGTGGGGCTGTGGAAGGGCTGCCTAGGGAAGGTGATGGCCAGCAAGAGCTTTCAGTGCTGGCCCCTTTGGTGTGGGAGCAGTGGCTGGACGTTTTGAATTTCGGAGCTGGGCTGTGGCTGTGCCGAGAAGGAACGTCCCCACTGTGCTGTGCCTAGGAAGCTCAGAGCGCCAGTGCTTGTGGGGCTGTGGAAGGGCTGCCTAGGGAAGGTGATGGCCAGCAACAGCTTTCAGTGCTAGCCCCTTTGGTGTGGGAGCAGTGGCTGGACGTTTCGAATTTCGGAGCTGGGCACTGGCTGTGCTGAGAAGGAACGTCCCCAGTGTGCTGTGCCTAGGAAGCTCAGAGCGCCCGTGCTTGTGGGGCTGTGGAAGGGCTGCCTAGGGAAGGTGATGGCCAGCAAGAGCTTTCAGTGCTAGCCCCTTTGGTGTGGGAGCAGTGGCTGGACGTTTTGAATTTCGGAGCTGGGCTGTGGCTGTGCCGAGAAGGAACGTCCCCACTGTGCTGTGCCTAGGAAGCTCAGAGCGCCAGTGCTTGTGGGGCTGTGGAAGGGCTGCCTAGGGAAGGTGATGGCCAGCAAGAGCTTTCAGTGCTGGCCCCTTTGGTGTGGGAGCAGTGGCTGGACGTTTTGAATTTCGGAGCTGGGCTGTGGCTGTGCCGGGAAGGAACGTCCCCACTGTGCTGTGGCTAGGAATCTCAGAGCGCCAGTGCTTGTGGGGCTGTGGAAGGGCTGCCTAGGGAAGGTGATGGCCAGCAACAGCTTTCAGTGCTAGCCCCTTTGGTGTGGGAGCAGTGCATGGACGTTTCCGATTTCGGAGCTGGGCTGTGGCTGTGCCGAGAAGGAACGTCCCCACTGTGCTGTGGCTAGGAAGCTCAGAGCGCCAGTGCTTGTGGGGCTGTGGAAGGGCTGCCTAGGGAAGGTGATGGCCAGCAAGAGCTTTCAGTGCTGGCCCCTTTGGTGTGGGAGCAGTGGCTGGACGTTTTGAATTTCGGAGCTGGGCTGTGGCTGTGCCGAGAAGGAACGTCCCCACTGTGCTGTGGCTAGGAAGCTCAGAGCGCCAGTGCTTGTGGGGCTGTGGAAGGGCTGCCTAGGGAAGGTGATGGCCAGCAAGAGCTTTCAGTGCTAGCCCCTTTGGTGTGGGAGCAGTGGCTGGACGTTTTGAATTTCGGAGCTGGGCTGTGGCTGTGCCAAGAAGGAGCGTCCCCACTGTGCTGTGCCTAGGAAGCTCAGAGCGCCCGTGCTTGTGGGGCTGTGGAAGGGCTGCCTAGGGAAGGTGATGGCCAGCAAGAGCTTTCAGTGCTAGCCCCTTTGGTGTGGGAGCAGTGGCTGGACGTTTCGAGTTTCGGAGCTGGGCACTGGCTGTGCTGAGAAGGAACGTCCCCAGTGTGCTGTGGCTAGGAAGCTCAGAGCGCCAGTGCTTGTGGGGCTGTGGAAGGGCTGCCTAGGGAAGGTGATGGCCAGCAAGAGCTTTCAGTGCTAGCCCCTTTGGTGTGGGAGCAGTGGCTGGACGTTTCCGATTTCGGAGCTGGGCTGTGGCTGTGGTGCGAAGGAACGTCCCCACTGTGCTGTGGCTAGGAAGCTCAGAGCGCCAGTGCTTGTGGGGCTGTGGAAGGGCTGCCTAGGGCAGGTGATGGCCAGCAAGAGCTTTCAGTGCTGGCCCCTTTGGTGTGGGAGCAGTGGCTGGACGTTTCGAATTTCGGAGCTGGGCTGTGGCTGTGGTGCGAAGGAACGTCCCCACTGTGCTGTGGCTAGGAAGCTCAGAGCGCCAGTGCTTGTGGGGCTGTGGAAGGGCTGCCTAGGGAAGGTGATGGCCAGCAAGAGCTTTCAGTGCTAGCCCTTTGGTGTGGGAGCAGTGGCTGGACGTTTCCGATTTGGGAGCTGGGCTGTGGCTGTGCCGAGAAGGAACGTCCCCACTGTGCTGTGGCTAGGAAGCTCAGAGAGCCAGTGCTTGTGGGGCTGTGGAAGGGCTGCCTAGGGAAGGTGATGGCCAGCAAGAGCTTTCAGTGCTAGCCCCTTTGGTGTGGGAGCAGTGGCTGGACGTTTCGAATTTCGGAGCTGGGCTGTGGCTGTGCCGAGAAGGAACGTCCCCACTGTGCTGTGGCTAGGAAGCTCAGAGCGCCAGTGCTTGTGGGGCTGTGGAAGGGCTGCCTAGGGAAGGTGATGGCCAGCAAGAGCTTTCAGTGCTAGCCCCTTTGGTGTGGGAGCAGTGGCTGGACGTTTTGAATTTCGGAGCTGGGCTGTGGCTGTGCCGAGAAGGAACGTCCCCACTGTGCTGTGGCTAGGAAGCTCAGAGCGCCAGTGCTTGTGGGGCTGTGGAAGGGCTGCCTAGGGAAGGTGATGGCCAGCAAGAGCTTTCAGTGCTAGCCCCTTTGGTGTGGGAGCAGTGGCTGGACGTTTTGAATTTCGGAGCTGGGCTGTGGCTGTGCCGAGAAGGAACGTCCCCACTGTGCTGTGGCTAGGAAGCTCAGAGCGCCAGTGCTTGTGGGGCTGTGGAAGGGCTGCCTAGGGAAGGTGATGGCCAGCAACAGCTTTCAGTGCTAGCCCCTTTGGTGTGGGAGCAGTGGCTGGACGTTTCGAGTTTCGGAGCTGGGCTGTGGCTGTGCCGAGAAGGAACGTCCCCACTGTGCTGTGGCTAGGAAGCTCAGAGCGCCAGTGCTTGTGGGGCTGTGGAAGGGCTGCCTAGGGAAGGTGATGGCCAGCAAGAGCTTTCAGTGCTGGCCCCTTTGGTGTGGGAGCAGTGGCTGGACGTTTTGAATTTCGGAGCTGGGCTGTGGCTGTGCCGAGAAGGAACGTCCCCACTGTGCTGTGGCTAGGAAGCTCAGAGCGCCAGTGCTTGTGGGGCTGTGGAAGGGCTGCCTAGGGAAGGTGATGGCCAGCAAGAGCTTTCAGTGCTAGCCCCTTTGGTGTGGGAGCAGTGGCTGGACGTTTCGAGTTTCGGAGCTGGGCTGTGGCTGTGCTGAGAAGGAACGTCCCCACTGTGCTGTGGCTAGGAAGCTCAGAGCGCCAGTGCTTGTGGGGCTGTGGAAGGGCTGCCTATGGCAGCTGATGGCTAGCAACAGCTTTCAGTGCTAGCCCCTTTCGTGTGGGAGCAGTGGCTGGACGTTTCCGGTTTGGGAGCTGGGCTGTGGCTGGGCTGAGAAGGAACGTCCCCACTATGCTGTGGCTAGGAATCTCAGAGCGCCAGTGCTTGTGGGGCTGTGGAAGGGCTGCCTAGGGAAGGTGATGGCCAGCAAGAGCTTTCAGTGCTAGCCCCTTTCGTGTGGGAGCAGTGGCTGGACGTTTTGAATTTCGGAGCTGGGCTGTGGCTGTGGTGCGAAGGAACGTCCCCACTGTGCTGTGGCTAGGAAGCTCAGAGCGCCAGTGCTTGTGGGGCTGTGGAAGGGCTGCCTAGGGAAGGTGATGGCCAGCAACAGCTTTCAGTGCTAGCCCCTTTGGTGTGGGAGCAGTGGCTGGACGTTTCGAATTTCGGAGCTGGGCACTGGCTGTGCTGAGAAGGAACGTCCCCAGTGTGCTGTGCCTAGGAAGCTCAGAGCGCCCGTGCTTGTGGGGCTGTGGAAGGGCTGCCTAGGGAAGGTGATGGCCAGCAAGAGCTTTCAGTGCTAGCCCCTTTGATGTGGGAGCAGTGGCTGGACGTTTTGAATTTCGGAGCTGGGCTGTGGCTGTGCCGAGAAGGAACGTCCCCACTGTGCTGTGCCTAGGAAGCTCAGAGCGCCAGTGCTTGTGGGGCTGTGGAAGGGCTGCCTAGGGAAGGTGATGGCCAGCAAGAGCTTTCAGTGCTGGCCCCTTTGGTGTGGGAGCAGTGGCTGGACGTTTTGAATTTCGGAGCTGGGCTGTGGTGCGAAGGAACGTCCCCACTGTGCTGTGGCTAGGAAGCTCAGAGCGCCAGTGCTTGTGGGGCTGTGGAAGGGCTGCCTAGGGAAGGTGATGGCCAGCAAGAGCTTTCAGTGCTAGCCCCTTTGGTGTGGGAGCAGTGCATGGACGTTTCCGATTTCGGAGCTGGGCTGTGGCTGTGCCGAGAAGGAACGTCCCCACTGTGCTGTGGCTAGGAAGCTCAGAGCGCCAGTGCTTGTGGGGCTGTGGAAGGGCTGCCTAGGGAAGGTGATGGCCAGCAAGAGCTTTCAGTGCTGGCCCCTTTGGTGTGGGAGCAGTGGCTGGACGTTTTGAATTTCGGAGCTGGGCTGTGGCTGTGCCGAGAAGGAACGTCCCCACTGTGCTGTGGCTAGGAATCTCAGAGCGCCAGTGCTTGTGGGGCTGTGGAAGGGCTGCCTAGGGAAGGTGATGGCCAGCAAGAGCTTTCAGTGCTAGCCCCTTTGGTGTGGGAGCAGTGGCTGGACGTTTCCGATCTGGGAGCTGGGCTGTGGTGTGGTGCGAAGGAACGTCCCCACTGTGCTGTGGCTAGGAAGCTCAGAGAGCCAGTGCTTGTGGGGCTGTGGAAGGGCTGCCTAGGGAAGGTGATGGCCAGCAAGAGCTTTCAGTGCTAGCCCCTTTGGTGTGGGAGCAGTGGCTGGACGTTTTGAATTTCGGAGCTGGGCTGTGGCTGTGCCGAGAAGGAACGTCCCCACTGTGCTGTGGCTAGGAAGCTCAGAGCGCCAGTGCTTGTGGGGCTGTGGAAGGGCTGCCTAGGGAAGGTGATGGCCAGCAAGAGCTTTCAGTGCTAGCCCCTTTGGTGTGGGAGCAGTGGCTGGACGTTTCCGGTTTGGGAGCTGGGCTGTGGCTGGGCTGAGAAGGAACGTCCCCACTATGCTGTGGCTAGGAATCTCAGAGCGCCAGTGCTTGTGGGGCTGTGGAAGGGCTGCCTAGGGAAGGTGATGGCCAGCAAGAGCTTTCAGTGCTAGCCCCTTTGGTGTGGGAGCAGTGGCTGGACGTTTCGAGTTTCGGAGCTGGGCACTGGCTGTGCTGAGAAGGAACGTCCCCAGTGTGCTGTGCCTAGGAAGCTCAGAGCGCCCGTGCTTGTGGGGCTGTGGAAGGGCTGCCTAGGGAAGGTGATGGCCAGCAAGAGCTTTCAGTGCTGGCCCCTTTGGTGTGGGAGCAGTGGCTGGACGTTTTGAATTTCGGAGCTGGGCTGTGGCTGTGCCGAGAAGGAACGTCCCCACTGTGCTGTGGCTAGGAAGCTCAGAGCGCCAGTGCTTGTGGGGCTGTGGAAGGGCTGCCTAGGGAAGGTGATGGCCAGCAAGAGCTTTCAGTGCTAGCCCCTTTGGTGTGGGAGCAGTGGCTGGACGTTTCCGATTTCGAAGCTGGGCTGTGGCTGTGGTGCGAAGGAACGTCCCCACTGTGCTGTGGCTAGGAAGCTCAGAGCGCCAGTGCTTGTGGGGCTGTGGAAGGGCTGCCTAGGGAAGGTGTTGGCCAGCAAGAGCTTTCAGTGCTGGCCCCTTTGGTGTGGGAGCAGTGGCTGGACGTTTCGAATTTCGGAGCTGGGCTGTGGCTGTGCCGAGAAGGAACGTCCCCACTGTGCTGTGCCTAGGAAGCTCAGAGCGCCAGTGCTTGTGGGGCTGTGGAAGGGCTGCCTAGGGAAGGTGATGGCCAGCAAGAGCTTTCAGTGCTAGCCCCTTTGGTGTGGGAGCAGTGGCTGGACGTTTCCGATTTGGGAGCTGGGCTGTGGCTGTGCCGAGAAGGAACGTCCCCACTGTGCTGTGGCTAGGAAGCTCAGAGAGCCAGTGCTTGTGGGGCTGTGGAAGGGCTGCCTAGGGAAGGTGATGGCCAGCAAGAGCTTTCAGTGCTAGCCCCTTTGGTGTGGGAGCAGTGGCTGGACGTTTTGAATTTCGGAGCTGGGCTGTGGCTGTGCCGAGAAGGAACGTCCCCACTGTGCTGTGGCTAGGAAGCTCAGAGCGCCAGTGCTTGTGGGGCTGTGGAAGGGCTGCCTAGGGAAGGTGATGGCCAGCAACAGCTTTCAGTGCTAGCCCCTTTGGTGTGGGAGCAGTGGCTGGACGTTTCGAATTTCGGAGCTGGGCACTGGCTGTGCTGAGAAGGAACGTCCCCAGTGTGCTGTGGCTAGGAAGCTCAGAGCGCCAGTGCTTGTGGGGCTGTGGAAGGGCTGCCTAGGGAAGGTGATGGCCAGCAAGAGCTTTCAGTGCTAGCCCCTTTGGTGTGGGAGCAGTGGCTGGACGTTTTGAATTTCGGAGCTGGGCTGTGGCTGTGCCGAGAAGGAACGTCCCCACTGTGCTGTGCCTAGGAAGCTCAGAGCGCCAGTGCTTGTGGGGCTGTGGAAGGGCTGCCTAGGGAAGGAGATGGCCAGCAAGAGCTTTCAGTGCTGGCCCCTTTGGTGTGGGAGCAGTGGCTGGACGTTTTGAATTTCGGAGCTGGGCTGTGGCTGTGCCGGGAAGGAACGTCCCCACTGTGCTGTGGCTAGGAAGCTCAGAGCGCCAGTGCTTGTGGGGCTGTGGAAGGGCTGCCTAGGGAAGGTGATGGCCAGCAAGAGCTTTCAGTGCTAGCCCCTTTCGTGTGGGAGCAGTGGCTGGACGTTTTGAATTTCGGAGCTGGGCTGTGGCTGTGCCGAGAAGGAACGTCCCCAGTGTGCTGTGGCTAGGAAGCTCAGAGCGCCAGTGCTTGTGGGGCTGTGGAAGGGCTGCCTAGAGAAGGTGATGGCCAGCAAGAGGTTTCAGTGCTAGCCCCGTTCGTGTCGGAGCAGTGGCTGGACGTTTTGAATTTCGGAGCTGGGCTGTGGCTGTGCCGAGAAGGAACGTCCCCACTGTGCTGTGGCTAGGAATCTCAGAGCGCCAGTGCTTGAGGGGCTGTGGAAGGGCTGCCTAGGGAAGGTGATGGCCAGCAAGAGCTTTCAGTGCTAGCCCCTTTCGTGTGGGAGCAGTGGCTGGACGTTTCCGATCTGGGAGCTGGGCTGTGGCTGTGCCGAGAAGGAACGTCCCCACTGTGCTGTGGCTAGGAAGCTCAGAGAGCCAGTGCTTGTGGGGCTGTGGAAGGGCTGCCTAGGGAAGGTGATGGCCAGCAAGAGCTTTCAGTGCTAGCCCCTTTGGTGTGGGAGCAGTGGCTGGACGTTTTGAATTTCGGAGCTGGGCTGTGGCTGTGCCGAGAAGGAACGTCCCCACTGTGCTGTGGCTAGGAAGCTCAGAGCGCCAGTGCTTGTGGGGCTGTGGAAGGGCTGCCTAGGGAAGGTGAGGGCCAGCAAGAGCTATCAGTGCTAGCCCCTTTGGTGTGGGAGCAGTGGCTGGACGTTTCCGGTTTGGGAGCTGGGCTGTGGCTGGGCTGAGAAGGAACGTCCCTCTATGCTGTGGCTAGGAATCTCAGAGCGCCAGTGCTTGTGGGGCTGTGGAAGGGCTGCCTAGGGAAGGTGATGGCCAGCAAGAGCTTTCAGTGCTAGCCCCTTTGGTGTGGGAGCAGTGGCTGGACGTTTTGAATTTCGGAGCTGGGCTGTGGCTGTGCCAAGAAGGAGCGTCCCCACTGTGCTGTGCCTAGGAAGCTCAGAGCGCCCGTGCTTGTGGGGCTGTGGAAGGGCTGCCTAGGGAAGGTGATGGCCAGCAAGAGCTTTCAGTGCTAGCCCCTTTGGTGTGGGAGCAGTGGCTGGACGTTTCGAGTTTCGGAGCTGGGCACTGGCTGTGCTGAGAAGGAACGTCCCCACTGTGCTGTGACTAGGAAGCTCAGAGCGCCCGTGCTTGTGGGGCTGTGGAAGGGCTGCCTAGGGAAGGTGATGGCCAGCAAGAGCTTTCAGTGCTGGCCCCTTTGGTGTGGGAGCAGTGGCTGGACGTTTTGAATTTCGGAGCTGGGCTGTGGCTGTGGTGCGAAGGAACGTCCCCACTGTGCTGTGGCTAGGAAGCTCAGAGCGCCAGTGCTTGTGGGGCTGTGGAAGGGCTGCCTAGGGAAGGTGATGGCCAGCAAGGGCTTTCAGTGCTAGCCCCTTTGGTGTGGGAGCAGTGGCTGGACGTTTCCGATTTAGGAGCTGGGCTGTGGCTGTGCCGAGAAGGAACGTCCCCACTGTGCTGTGGCTAGGAAGCTCAGAGCGCCAGTGCTTGTGGGGCTGTGGAAGGGCTGCCTAGGGAAGGTGATGGCCAGCAAGAGCTTTCAGTGCTGGCCCCTTTGGTGTGGGAGCAGTGGCTGGACGTTTCGAATTTCGGAGCTGGGCTGTGGCTGTGGTGCGAAGGAACGTCCCCACTGTGCTGTGCCTAGGAAGCTCAGAGCGCCAGTGCTTGTGGGGCTGTGGAAGGGCTGCCTAGGGAAGGTCATAGCCAGCAAGAGCTTTCAGTGCTAGCCCCTTTGGTGTGGGAGCAGTGGCTGGACGTTTCCGATTTGGGAGCTGGGCTGTGGCTGTGCCGAGAAGGAACGTCCCCACTGTGCTGTGGCTAGGAAGCTCAGAGCGCCAGTGCTTGTGGGGCTGTGGAAGGGCTGCCTAGGGAAGGTGATGGCCAGCAACAGCTTTCAGTGCTAGCCCCTTTGGTGTGGGAGCAGTGGCTGGACGTTTCGAATTTCGGAGCTGGGCACTGGCTGTGCCGAGAAGGAACGTCCCCACTGTGCTGTGCCTAGGAAGCTCAGAGCGCCCGTGCTTGTGGGGCTGTGGAAGGGCTGCCTAGGGAAGGTGATGGCCAGCAAGAGCTTTCAGTGCTAGCCCCTTTGGTGTGGGAGCAGTGGCTGGACGTTTTGAATTTCGGAGCTGGGCTGTGGCTGTGCCGAGAAGGAACGTCCCCACTGTGCTGTGCCTAGGAAGCTCAGAGCGCCAGTGCTTGTGGGGCTGTGGAAGGGCTGCCTAGGGAAGGTGATGGCCAGCAAGAGCTTTCAGTGCTGGCCCCTTTGGTGTGGGAGCAGTGGCTGGACGTTTTGAATTTCGGAGCTGGGCTGTGGCTGTGCCGGGAAGGAACGTCCCCACTGTGCTGTGGCTAGGAAGCTCAGAGCGCCAGTGCTTGTGGGGCTGTGGAAGGGCTGCCTAGGGAAGGTGATGGCCAGCAAGAGCTTTCAGTGCTAGCCCCTTTGGTGTGGGAGCAGTGGCTGGACGTTTTGAATTTCGGAGCTGGGCTGTGGCTGTGTCGAGAAGGAACGTCCCCACTGTGCTGTGGCTAGGAAGCTCAGAGCGCCAGTGCTTGTGGGGCTGTGGAAGGGCTGCCTAGGGAAGGTGATGGCCAGCAAGAGCTTTCAGTGCTAGCCCCTTTGGTGTGGGAGCAGTGGCTGGACGTTTCGAGTTTCGGAGCTGGGCTGTGGCTGTGCCGAGAAGGAACGTCCCCAGTGTGCTGTGCCTAGGAAGCTCAGAGCGCCCGTGCTTGTGGGGCTGTGGAAGGGCTGCCTAGGGAAGGTGATGGCCAGCAAGAGCTTTCAGTGCTAGCCCCTTTGGTGTGGGAGCAGTGGCTGGACGTTTTGAATTTCGGAGCTGGGCTGTGGCTGTGGTGCGAAGGAACGTCCCCACTGTGCTGTGGCTAGGAAGCTCAGAGCGCCAGTGCTTGTGGGGCTGTGGAAGGGCTGCCTAGGGAAGGTGATGGCCAGCAAGAGCTTTCAGTGCTAGCCCCTTTGGTGTGGGAGCAGTGGCTGGACGTTTCGAATTTCGGAGCTGGGCTGTGGCTGTGCCGAGAAGGAACGTCCCCACTGTGCTGTGGCTAGGAAGCTCAGAGCGCCAGTGCTTGTGGGGCTGTGGAAGGGCTGCCTACGGAAGGTGATGGCCAGCAAGAGCTTTCAGTGCTAGCCCCTTTGGTGTGGGAGCAGTGGCTGGACGTTTCGAGTTTCGGAGCTGGGCTGTGGCTGTGCCGAGAAGGAACGTCCCCACTGTGCTGTGGCTAGGAAGCTCAGAGCGCCAGTGCTTGTGGGGCTGTGGAAGGGCTGCCTAGGGAAGGTGATGGCCAGCAAGAGCTTTCAGTGCTAGCCCCTTTCGTGTGGGAGCAGTGGCTGGACGTTTCCGGTTTGGAAGCTGGGCTGTGGCTGGGCTGAGAAGGAACGTCCCCACTGTGCTGTGGCTAGGAATCTCAGAGCGCCAGTGCTTGTGGGGCTGTGGAAGGGCTGCCTAGGGAAGGTGATGGCCAGCAAGAGCTTTCAGTGCTAGCCCCTTTGGTGTGGGAGCAGTGGCTGGACGTTTTGAATTTCGGAGCTGGGCTGTGGCTGTGGTGCGAAGGAACGTCCCCACTGTGCTGTGGCTAGGAAGCTCAGAGCGCCAGTGCTTGTGGGGCTGTGGAAGGGCTGCCTAGGGAAGGTGATGGCCAGCAAGAGCTTTCAGTGCTAGCCCCTTTGGTGTGGGAGCAGTGGCTGGACGTTTCGAGTTTCGGAGCTGGGCTGTGGCTGTGCCGAGAAGGAACGTCCCCACTGTGCTGTGGCTAGGAAGCTCAGAGCGCCAGTGCTTGTGGGGCTGTGGAAGGGCTGCCTAGGGAAGGTGATGGCCAGCAAGAGCTTTCAGTGCTGGCCCCTTTGGTGTGGGAGCAGTGGCTGGACGTTTTGAATTTCGGAGCTGGGCTGTGGCTGTGGTGCGAAGGAACGTCCCCACTGTGCTGTGGCTAGGAAGCTCAGAGCGCCAGTGCTTGTGGGGCTGTGGAAGGGCTGCCTAGGGAAGGTGATGGCCAGCAAGAGCTTTCAGTGCTAGCCCCTTTGGTGTGGGAGCAGTGGCTGGACGTTTCCGATTTGGGAGCTGGGCTGTGGCTGTGCCGAGAAGGAACGTCCCCACACTGCTGTGGCTACGAAGCTCAGAGCGCCAGTGCTTGTGGGGCTGTGGAAGGGCTGCCTAGGGAAGGTGTTGGCCAGCAAGAGCTTTCAGTGCTAGCCCCTTTCGTGTGGGAGCAGTGGCTGGACGTTTTGAATTTCGGAGCTGGGCTGTGGCTGTGCCGAGAAGGAACGTCCCCACTGTGCTGTGGCTAGGAAGCTCAGAGCGCCAGTGCTTGTGGGGCTGTGGAAGGGCTGCATAGGGAAGGTGATGGCCAGCAAGAGCTTTCAGTGCTAGCCCCTTTGGTGTGGGAGCAGTGGCTGGACGTTTTGAATTTCGGAGCTGGGCTCTGGCTGTGGTGAGAAGGAACGTCCCATCTGTGCAGTGGCTAGGAAGCTCAGAGCGCCAGTGCTTGTGGGGCTGTGGAAGGGCTGCCTAGGGCAGGTGATGGCCAGCAAGAGCTTTCAGTGCTAGCCCCTTTGGTGTGGGAGCAGTGGCTGGATGTTTTGAATTTCGGAGCTGGGCTGTGGCTGTGCCGAGAAGGAACGTCCCCACTGTGCTGTGGCTAGGAAGCTCAGAGCGCCAGTGCTTGTGGGGCTGTGGAAGGGCTGCCTAGGGAAGGTGATGGCCAGCAAGAGCTTTCAGTGCTAGCCCCTTTGGTGTGGGAGCAGTGGCTGGACGTTTCGAATTTAGGAGCTGGGCACTGGCTGTGCTGAGAAGGAGCGTCCCCACTGTGCTGTGGCTAGGAAGCTCAGAGCGCCAGTGCTTGTGGGGCTGTGGAAGGGCTGCCTAGGGAAGGTGATGGCCAGCAAGAGCTTTCAGTGCTAGCCCCTTTGGTGTGGGAGCAGTGGCTGGACGTTTCGAGTTTCGGAGCTGGGCTGTGGCTGTGCCGAGAAGGAACGTCCCCACTGTGCTGTGGCTAGGAAGCTCAGAGCACCCGTGCTTGTGGGGCTGTGGAAGGGCTGCCTAGGGAAGGTGATGGCCAGCAAGAGCTTTCAGTGCTCGCCCCTTTCGTGTGGGAGCAGTGGCTGGACGTTTCCGGTTTGGGAGCTGGGCTGTGGCTGGGCTGAGAAGGAACGTCCCCACTATGCTGTGGCTAGGAATCTCAGAGCGCCAGTGCTTGTGGGGCTGTGGAAGGGCTGCCTAGGGAAGGTGATGGCCAGCAAGAGCTTTCAGTGCTAGCCCCTTTGGTGTGGGAGCAGTGGCTGGACGTTTTGAATTTCGGAGCTGGGCTGTGGCTGTGCCGAGAAGGAACGTCCCCACTGTGCTGTGGCTAGGAAGCTCAGAGCGCCAGTGCTTGTGGGGCTGTGGAAGGGCTGCCTAGGGCAGGTGATGGCCAGCAAGAGCTTTCAGTGCTAGCCCCTTTGGTGTGGGAGCAGTGGCTGGATGTTTTGAATTTCGGAGCTGGGCTGTGGCTGTGCCGAGAAGGAACGTCCCCACTGTGCTGTGGCTAGGAAGCTCAGAGCGCCAGTGCTTGTGGGGCTGTGGAAGGGCTGCCTAGGGAAGGTGATGGCCAGCAAGAGCTTTCAGTGCTAGCCCCTTTGGTGTGGGAGCAGTGGCTGGACGTTTCGAATTTCGGAGCTGGGCACTGGCTGTGCTGAGAAGGAGCGTCCCCACTGTGCTGTGGCTAGGAAGCTCAGAGCGCCAGTGCTTGTGGGGCTGTGGAAGGGCTGCCTAGGGCAGGTGATGGCCAGCAAGAGCTTTCAGTGCTAGCCCCTTTGGTGTGGTAGCAGTGGCTGGACGTTTCGAGTTTCGGAGCTGGGCTGTGGCTGTGCCGAGAAGGAACGTCCCCACTGTGCTGTGGCTAGGAAGCTCAGAGCGCCAGTGCTTGTGGGGCTGTGGAAGGGCTGCCTAGGGAAGGTGAGGGCCAGCAAGAGCTTTCAGTGCTAGCCCCTTTCGTGTGGGAGCAGTGGCTGGACGTTTCCGGTTTGGGAGCTGGGCTGTGGCTGGGCCGAGAAGGAACGTCCCCACTATGCTGTGGCTAGGAATCTCAGAGCGCCAGTGCTTGTGGGGCTGTGGAAGGGCTGCCTAGGGAAGGTGATGGCCAGCAAGAGCTTTCAGTGCTAGCCCCTTTGGTGTGGGAGCAGTGGCTGGACATTTTGAATTTCGGAGCTGGGCTGTGGCTGTGCCGAGAAGGAACGTCCCCACTGTGCTGTGGCTAGGAAGCTCAGAGCGCCAGTGCTTGTGGGGCTGTGGAAGGGCTGCCTAGGGAAGGTGATGGCCAGCAACAGCTTTCAGTGCTAGCCCCTTTGGTGTGGGAGCAGTGGCTGGACGTTTCGAGTTTCGGAGCTGGGCTGTGGCTGTGCCGAGAAGGAACGTCCCCACTGTGCTGTGGCTAGGAAGCTCAGAGCGCCAGTGCTTGTGGGGCTGTGGAAGGGCTGCCTAGGGAAGGTGATGGCCAGCAAGAGCTTTCAGTGCTAGCCCCTTTCGTGTGGGAGCAGTGGCTGGACGTTTTGAATTTCGGAGCTGGGCTGTGGCTGTGCTGAGAAGGAACGTCCCCACTGTGCTGTGGCTAGGAAGCTCAGAGCGCCAGTGCTTGTGGGGCTGTGGAAGGGCTGCCTAGGGAAGGTGATGGCCAGCAAGAGCTTTCAGTGCTAGCCCCTTTGGTGTGCGAGCAGTGGCTGGACGTTTCCGATTTGGCAGCTGGGCTGTGGCTGTGCCGAGAAGGAACGTCCCCACACTGCTGTGGCTACGAAGCTCAGAGAGCCAGTGCTTGTGGGGCTGTGGAAGGGCTGCCTAGGGAAGGTGTTGGCCAGCAAGAGCTTTCAGTGCTAGCCCCTTTGGTGTGGGAGCAGTGGCTGGACGTTTTGAATTTCGGAGCTGGGCTCTGGCTGTGGTGAGAAGGAACGTCCCATCTGTGCAGTGGCTAGGAAGCTCAGAGCGCCAGTGCTTGTGGGGCTGTGGAAGGGCTGCCTAGGGCAGGTGATGGCCAGCAAGAGCTTTCAGTGCTAGCCCCTTTGGTGTGGGAGCAGTGGCTGGACGTTTTGAATTTCGGAGCTGGGCTGTGGCTGTGCCGAGAAGGAACGTCCCCACTGTGCTGTGGCTAGGAAGCTCAGAGCGCCAGTGCTTGTGGGGCTGTGGAAGGGCTGCCTAGGGAAGGTGATGGCCAGCAAGACCTTTCAGTGCTAGCCCCTTTGGTGTGGGAGCAGTGGCTGGACGTTTCCGATTTGGGAGCTGGGCTGTGGCTGTGCTGAGAAGGAACGTCCCCACTGTGCTGTGCCTAGGAAGCTCAGAGCGCCAGTGCTTGTGGGGCTGTGGAAGGGCTGCCTAGGGAAGGTGATGGCCAGCAAGAGCTTTCAGTGCTAGCCCCTTTGGTGTGGGAGCAGTGCCTGGACGTTTCCGATTTGGGAGCTGGGCTGTGGCTGTGCCGAGAAGGAACGTCCCCACTGTGCTGTGGCTAGGAAGCTCAGAGCGCCAGTGCTTGTGGGGCTGTGGGAGGGCTGCCTAGGGCAGGTGATGGCCAGCAAGAGCTTTCAGTGCTAGCCCCTTTGGTGTGGGAGCAGTGGCTGGACGTTTTGAATTTCGGAGCTGGGCTGTGGCTGTGCCGAGAAGGAACGTCCCCACTGTGCTGTGGCTAGGAAGCTCAGAGCGCCAGTGCTTGTGGGGCTGTGGAAGGGCTGCCTAGGGAAGGTCATGGCCAGCAAGAGCTTTCAGTGCTGGCCCCTTTGGTGTGGGAGCAGTGGCTGGACGTTTTGAATTTCGGAGCTGGGCTGTGGCTGTGGTGCGAAGGAACGTCCCCACTGTGCTGTGGCTAGGAATCTCAGAGCGCAAGTGCTTGTGGGGCTGTGGAAGGGCTGCCTAGGGAAGGTGATGGCCAGCAAGAGCTTTCAGTGCTAGCCCCTTTGGTGTGGGAGCAGTGGCTGGACGTTTTGAATTTCGGAGCTGGGCTCTGGCTGTGCCGAGAAGGAACGTCCCCACTTTGCTGTGGCTAGGAAGCTCAGAGCGCCAGTGCTTGTGGGGCTGTGGAAGGGCTGCCTAGGGAAGGTCATGGCCAGCAAGAGCTTTCAGTGCTAGCCCCTTTGGTGTGGGAGCAGTGGCTGGACGTTTCCGATCTGGGAGCTGGGCTGTGGCTGTGCCGAGAAGGAACGTCCCCACTGTGCTGTGGCTAGGAAGCTCAGAGAGCCAGTGCTTGTGGGGCTGTGGAAGGGCTGCCTAGGGAAGGTGATGGCCAGCAAGAGCTTTCAGTGCTAGCCCCTTTCGTGTGGGAGCAGTGGCTGGACGTTTTGAATTTCGGAGCTGGGCTGTGGCTGTGCCGAGAAGGAACGTCCCCACTGTGCTGTGGCTAGGAAGCTCAGAGCGCCAGTGCTTGTGGGGCTGTGGAAGGGCTGCCTAGGGAAGGTGATGGCCAGCAAGAGCTTTCAGTGCTAGCCCCTTTGGTGTGGGAGCAGTGGCTGGACGTTTTGAATTTCGGAGCTGGGCTGTGGCTGTGCCGAGAAGGAACGTCCCCACTGTGCTGTGGCTAGGAAGCTCAGAGCGCCAGTGCTTGTGGGGCTGTGGAAGGGCTGCCTAGGGAAGGTGATGGCCAGCAAGAGCTTTCAGTGCTAGCCCCTTTGGTGTGGGAGCAGTGGCTGGACGTTTTGAATTTCGGAGCTGGGCTGTGGCTGTGCCAAGAAGGAGCGTCCCCACTGTGCTGTGCCTAGGAAGCTCAGAGCGCCAGTGCTTGTGGGGCTGTGGAAGGGCTGCCTAGGGAAGGTGATGGCCAGCAAGAGCTTTCAGTGCTAGCCCCTTTGGTGTGGGAGCAGTGGCTGGACGTTTCGAGTTTCGGAGCTGGGCACTGGCTGTGCTGAGAAGGAACGTCCCCAGTGTGCTGTGCCTAGGAAGCTCAGAGCGCCCGTGCTTGTGGGGCTGTGGAAGGGCTGCCTAGGGAAGGTGATGGCCAGCAAGAGCTTTCAGTGCTGGCCCCTTTGGTGTGGGAGCAGTGGCTGGACGTTTTGAATTTCGGAGCTGGGCTGTGGCTGTGGTGCGAAGGAACGTCCCCACTGTGCTGTGGCTAGGAAGCTCAGAGCGCCAGTGCTTGTGGGGCTGTGGAAGGGCTGCCTAGGGAAGGTGATGGCCAGCAAGAGCT
The DNA here is from genome assembly GCF_965638725.1 of Aptenodytes patagonicus. Lineage (NCBI taxonomy): Eukaryota > Metazoa > Chordata > Aves > Sphenisciformes > Spheniscidae > Aptenodytes > Aptenodytes patagonicus. Next base: position 92,651 of record NW_027472033.1, on the reverse strand, counting down.
TTCAGTGCTAGCCCCTTTGGTGTGGGAGCAGTGGCTGGACGTTTCGAATTTCGGAGCTGGGCTGTGGCTGTGCCGAGAAGGAACGTCCCCACTGTGCTGTGGCTAGGAAGCTCAGAGCGCCAGTGCTTGTGGGGCTGTGGAAGGGCTGCCTAGGGAAGGTGATGGCCAGCAAGAGCTTTCAGTGCTAGCCCCTTTGGTGTGGGAGCAGTGGCTGGACGTTTCGAGTTTCGGAGCTGGGCTGTGGCTGTGCCGAGAAGGAACGTCCCCACTGTGCTGTGGCTAGGAAGCTCAGAGCGCCAGTGCTTGTGGGGCTGTGGAAGGGCTGCCTAGGGAAGGTGATGGCCAGCAAGAGCTTTCAGTGCTAGCCCCTTTCGTGTGGGAGCAGTGGCTGGACGTTTTGAATTTCGGAGCTGGGCTGTGGCTGTGGTGCGAAGGAACGTCCCCACTGTGCTGTGGCTAGGAAGCTCAGAGCGCCAGTGCTTGTGGGGCTGTGGAAGGGCTGCCTAGGGAAGGTGATGGCCAGCAAGAGCTTTCAGTGCTAGCCCCTTTGGTGTGGGAGCAGTGGCTGGACGTTTCGAGTTTCGGAGCTGGGCTGTGGCTGTGCCGAGAAGGAACGTCCCCACTGTGCTGTGGCTAGGAAGCTCAGAGCGCCAGTGCTTGTGGGGCTGTGGAAGGGCTGCCTAGGGAAGGTGATGGCCAGCAAGAGCTTTCAGTGCTGGCCCCTTTGGTGTGGGAGCAGTGGCTGGACGTTTTGAATTTCGGAGCTGGGCTGTGGCTGTGGTGCGAAGGAACGTCCCCACTGTGCTGTGGCTAGGAAGCTCAGAGCGCCAGTGCTTGTGGGGCTGTGGAAGGGCTGCCTAGGGAAGGTGATGGCCAGCAAGAGCTTTCAGTGCTAGCCCCTTTGGTGTGGGAGCAGTGGCTGGACGTTTCCGATTTGGGAGCTGGGCTGTGGCTGTGCCGAGAAGGAACGTCCCCACACTGCTGTGGCTACGAAGCTCAGAGCGCCAGTGCTTGTGGGGCTGTGGAAGGGCTGCCTAGGGAAGGTGTTGGCCAGCAAGAGCTTTCAGTGCTAGCCCCTTTGGTGTGGGAGCAGTGGCTGGACGTTTTGAATTTCGGAGCTGGGCTGTGGCTGTGCCGAGAAGGAACGTCCCCACTGTGCTGTGGCTAGGAAGCTCAGAGCGCCAGTGCTTGTGGGGCTGTGGAAGGGCTGCATAGGGAAGGTGATGGCCAGCAAGAGCTTTCAGTGCTAGCCCCTTTGGTGTGGGAGCAGTGGCTGGACGTTTTGAATTTCGGAGCTGGGCTCTGGCTGTGGTGAGAAGGAACGTCCCATCTGTGCAGTGGCTAGGAAGCTCAGAGCGCCAGTGCTTGTGGGGCTGTGGAAGGGCTGCCTAGGGCAGGTGATGGCCAGCAAGAGCTTTCAGTGCTAGCCCCTTTGGTGTGGGAGCAGTGGCTGGATGTTTTGAATTTCGGAGCTGGGCTGTGGCTGTGCCGAGAAGGAACGTCCCCACTGTGCTGTGGCTAGGAAGCTCAGAGCGCCAGTGCTTGTGGGGCTGTGGAAGGGCTGCCTAGGGAAGGTGATGGCCAGCAAGAGCTTTCAGTGCTAGCCCCTTTGGTGTGGGAGCAGTGGCTGGACGTTTCGAATTTAGGAGCTGGGCACTGGCTGTGCTGAGAAGGAGCGTCCCCACTGTGCTGTGGCTAGGAAGCTCAGAGCGCCAGTGCTTGTGGGGCTGTGGAAGGGCTGCCTAGGGCAGGTGATGGCCAGCAAGAGCTTTCAGTGCTAGCCCCTTTGGTGTGGGAGCAGTGGCTGGACGTTTCGAGTTTCGGAGCTGGGCTGTGGCTGTGCCGAGAAGGAACGTCCCCACTGTGCTGTGGCTAGGAAGCTCAGAGCGCCAGTGCTTGTGGGGCTGTGGAAGGGCTGCCTAGGGAAGGAGATGGCCAGCAAGAGCTTTCAGTGCTAGCCCCTTTGGTGTGGGAGCAGTGGCTGGACGTTTTGAATTTCGGAGCTGGGCTGTGGCTGTGCCGAGAAGGAACGTCCCCACTGTGCTGTGGCTAGGAAGCTCAGAGCGCCAGTGCTTGTGGGGCTGTGGAAGGGCTGCCTAGGGAAGGTGATGGCCAGCAACAGCTTTCAGTGCTAGCCCCTTTGGTGTGGGAGCAGTGGCTGGACGTTTCGAGTTTCGGAGCTGGGCTGTGGCTGTGCCGAGAAGGAACGTCCCCACTGTGCTGTGGCTAGGAAGCTCAGAGCGCCAGTGCTTGTGGGGCTGTGGAAGGGCTGCCTAGGGAAGGTGATGGCCAGCAAGAGCTTTCAGTGCTAGCCCCTTTGGTGTGGGAGCAGTGGCTGGACGTTTCCGATTTGGGAGCTGGGCTGTGGCTGTGCCGAGAAGGAACGTCCCCACTGTGCTGTGGCTACGAAGCTCAGAGCGCCAGTGCTTGTGGGGCTGTGGAAGGGCTGCCTAGGGAAGGTGTTGGCCAGCAAGAGCTTTCAGTGCTAGCCCCTTTGGTGTGGGAGCAGTGGCTGGACGTTTTGAATTTCGGAGCTGGGCTGTGGCTGTGCCGAGAAGGAACGTCCCCACTGTGCTGTGGCTAGGAAGCTCAGAGCGCCAGTGCTTGTGGGGCTGTGGAAGGGCTGCCTAGGGAAGGTGATGGCCAGCAAGAGCTTTCAGTGCTAGCCCCTTTCGTGTGGGAGCAGTGGCTGGACGTTTTGAATTTCGGAGCTGGGCTCTGGCTGTGGTGAGAAGGAACGTCCCATCTGTGCAGTGGCTAGGAAGCTCAGAGCGCCAGTGCTTGTGGGGCTGTGGAAGGGCTGCCTAGGGAAGGTGATGGCCAGCAAGAGCTTTCAGTGCTAGCCCCTTTGGTGTGGGAGCAGTGGCTGGATGTTTTGAATTTCGGAGCTGGGCTGTGGCTGTGCCGAGAAGGAACGTCCCCACTGTGCTGTGGCTAGGAAGCTCAGAGCGCCAGTGCTTGTGGGGCTGTGGAAGGGCTGCCTAGGGAAGGTGATGGCCAGCAAGAGCTTTCAGTGCTAGCCCCTTTGGTGTGGGAGCAGTGGCTGGACGTTTCGAGTTTCGGAGCTGGGCTGTGGCTGTGCCGAGAAGGAACGTCCCCACTGTGCTGTGGCTAGGAAGCTCAGAGCGCCAGTGCTTGTGGGGCTGTGGAAGGGCTGCCTAGGGAAGGTGAGGGCCAGCAAGAGCTTTCAGTGCTAGCCCCTTTCGTGTGGGAGCAGTGGCTGGACGTTTCGAGTTTCGGAGCTGGGCTGTGGCTGTGCCGAGAAGGAACGTCCCCACTGTGCTGTGGCTAGGAAGCTCAGAGCGCCAGTGCTTGTGGGGCTGTGGAAGGGCTGCCTAGGGAAGGTGATGGCCAGCAAGAGCTTTCAGTGCTAGCCCCTTTGGTGTGGGAGCAGTGGCTGGACGTTTTGAATTTCGGAGCTGGGCTCTGGCTGTGCCGAGAAGGAACGTCCCCACTGTGCTGTGCCTAGGAAGCTCAGAGCGCCAGTGCTTGTGGGGCTGTGGAAGGGCTGCCTAGGGAAGGTGATGGCCAGCAAGAGCTTTCAGTGCTAGCCCCTTTGGTGTGGGAGCAGTGGCTGGACGTTTCGAGTTTCGGAGCTGGGCTGTGGCTGTGCCGAGAAGGAACGTCCCCACTGTGCTGTGGCTAGGAAGCTCAGAGCGCCAGTGCTTGTGGGGCTGTGGAAGGGCTGCCTAGGGAAGGTGATGGCCAGCAAGAGCTTTCAGTGCTGGCCCCTTTGGTGTGGGAGCAGTGGCTGGACGTTTTGAATTTCGGAGCTGGGCTGTGGCTGTGCCGAGAAGGAACGTCCCCACTGTGCTGTGGCTAGGAAGCTCAGAGCGCCAGTGCTTGTGGGGCTGTGGAAGGGCTGCCTAGGGAAGGTGATGGCCAGCAAGAGCTTTCAGTGCTGGCCCCTTTGGTGTGGGAGCAGTGGCTGGACGTTTTGAATTTCGGAGCTGGGCTGTGGCTGTGCCGAGAAGGAACGTCCCCACTGTGCTGTGGCTAGGAATCTCAGAGCGCCAGTGCTTGTGGGGCTGTGGAAGGGCTGCCTAGGGAAGGTGATGGCCAGCAAGAGCTTCCATGCTAGCCCCTTTGGTGTGGGAGCAGTGGCTGGACGTTTCCGATCTGGGAGCTGGGCTGTGGCTGTACCGAGAAGGAACGTCCCCACTGTGCTGTGGCTAGGAAGCTCAGAGAGCCAGTGCTTGTGGGGCTGTGGAAGGGCTGCCTAGGGAAGGTGATGGCCAGCAAGAGCTTTCAGTGCTAGCCCCTTTCGTGTGGGAGCAGTGGCTGGACGTTTTGAATTTCGGAGCTGGGCTGTGGCTGTGCCGAGAAGGAACGTCCCCACTGTGCTGTGGCTAGGAAGCTCAGAGCCCCAGTGCTTGTGGGGCTGTGGAAGGGCTGCCTAGGGAAGGTGATGGCCAGCAAGAGCTTTCAGTGCTAGCCCCTTTGGTGTGGGAGCAGTGGCTGGACGTTTCCGGTTTGGGAGCTGGGCTGAGGCTGGGCTGAGAAGGAACGTCCCCACTATGCTGTGGCTAGGAATCTCAGAGCGCCAGTGCTTGTGGGGCTGTGGAAGGGCTGCCTAGGGAAGGTGATGGCCAGCAAGAGCTTTCAGTGCTAGCCCCTTTGGTGTGGGAGCAGTGGCTGGACGTTTTGAATTTCGGAGCTGGGCTGTGGCTGTGCCAAGAAGGAGCGTCCCCACTGTGCTGTGCCTAGGAAGCTCAGAGCGCCCGTGCTTGTGGGGCTGTGGAAGGGCTGCCTAGGGAAGGTGATGGCCAGCAAGAGCTTTCAGTGCTAGCCCCTTTGGTGTGGGAGCAGTGGCTGGACGTTTCGAGTTTCGGAGCTGGGCACTGGCTGTGCTGAGAAGGAACGTCCCCAGTGTGCTGTGGCTAGGAAGCTCAGAGCGCCAGTGCTTGTGGGGCTGTGGAAGGGCTGCCTAGGGAAGGTGATGGCCAGCAAGAGCTTTCAGTGCTAGCCCCTTTCGTGTGGGAGCAGTGCCTGGACGTTTTGAATTTCGGAGCTGGGCAGTGGCTGTGCCGAGAAGGAACGTCCCCACTGTGCTGTGGCTAGGAAGCTCAGAGCGCCAGTGCTTGTGGGGCTGTGGAAGGGCTGCCTAGGGAAGGTGATGGCCAGCAAGAGCTTTCAGTGCTAGCCCCTTTGGTGTGGGAGCAGTGGCTGGACGTTTTGAATTTCGGAGCTGGGCTGTGGCTGTGGTGCGAAGGAACGTCCCCACTGTGCTGTGGCTAGGAAGCTCAGAGCGCCAGTGCTTGTGGGGCTGTGGAAGGGCTGCCTAGGGCAGGTGATGGCCAGCAAGAGCTTTCAGTGCTAGCCCCTTTGGTGTGGGAGCAGTGGCTGGACGTTTCGAATTTCGGAGCTGGGCTGTGGCTGTGCCGAGAAGGAACGTCCCCACTGTGCTGTGGCTAGGAAGCTCAGAGCGCCAGTGCTTGTGGGGCTGTGGAAGGGCTGCCTAGGGAAGGTGATGGCCAGCAAGAGCTTTCAGTGCTAGCCCCTTTGGTGTGGGAGCAGTGGCTGGACGTTTCGAGTTTCGGAGCTGGGCTGTGGCTGTGCCGAGAAGGAACGTCCCCACTGTGCTGTGGCTAGGAAGCTCAGAGCGCCAGTGCTTGTGGGGCTGTGGAAGGGCTGCCTAGGGAAGGTGATGGCCAGCAAGAGCTTTCAGTGCTAGCCCCTTTCGTGTGGGAGCAGTGGCTGGACGTTTCCGGTTTGGAAGCTGGGCTGTGGCTGGGCTGAGAAGGAACGTCCCCACTGTGCTGTGGCTAGGAATCTCAGAGCGCCAGTGCTTGTGGGGCTGTGGAAGGGCTGCCTAGGGAAGGTGATGGCCAGCAAGAGCTTTCAGTGCTAGCCCCTTTGGTGTGGGAGCAGTGGCTGGACGTTTTGAATTTCGGAGCTGGGCTGTGGCTGTGGTGCGAAGGAACGTGCCCAGTGTGCTGTGGCTAGGAAGCTCAGAGCGCCAGTGCTTGTGGGGCTGTGGAAGGGCTGCCTAGGGAAGGTGATGGCCAGCAAGAGCTTTCAGTGCTAGCCCCTTTGGTGTGGGAGCAGTGGCTGGACGTTTCGAGTTTCGGAGCTGGGCTGTGGCTGTGCCGAGAAGGAACGTCCCCACTGTGCTGTGGCTAGGAAGCTCAGAGCGCCAGTGCTTGTGGGGCTGTGGAAGGGCTGCCTAGGGCAGGTGATGGCCAGCAAGAGCTTTCAGTGCTGGCCCCTTTGGTGTGGGAGCAGTGGCTGGACGTTTCGAATTTCGGAGCTGGGCTGTGGCTGTGGTGCGAAGGAACGTCCCCACTGTGCTGTGGCTAGGAAGCTCAGAGCGCCCGTGCTTGTGGGGCTGTGGAAGGGCTGCCTAGGGAAGGTGATGGCCAGCAAGAGCTTTCAGTGCTAGCCCCTTTGGTGTGGGAGCAGTGGCTGGACGTTTCCGATTTGGGAGCTGGGCTGTGGCTGTGCCGAGAAGGAACGTCCCCACACTGCTGTGGCTACGAAGCTCAGAGCGCCAGTGCTTGTGGGGCTGTGGAAGGGCTGCCTAGGGAAGGTGTTGGCCAGCAAGAGCTTTCAGTGCTAGCCCCTTTGGTGTGGGAGCAGTGGCTGGACGTTTTGAATTTCGGAGCTGGGCTGTGGCTGTGCCGAGAAGGAACGTCCCCACTGTGCTGTGGCTAGGAAGCTCAGAGCGCCAGTGCTTGTGGGGCTGTGGAAGGGCTGCATAGGGAAGGTGATGGCCAGCAAGAGCTTTCAGTGCTAGCCCCTTTGGTGTGGGAGCAGTGGCTGGACGTTTTGAATTTCGGAGCTGGGCTCTGGCTGTGGTGAGAAGGAACGTCCCATCTGTGCAGTGGCTAGGAAGCTCAGAGCGCCAGTGCTTGTGGGGCTGTGGAAGGGCTGCCTAGGGCAGGTGATGGCCAGCAAGAGCTTTCAGTGCTAGCCCCTTTGGTGTGGGAGCAGTGGCTGGATGTTTTGAATTTCGGAGCTGGGCTGTGGCTGTGCCGAGAAGGAACGTCCCCACTGTGCTGTGGCTAGGAAGCTCAGAGCGCCAGTGCTTGTGGGGCTGTGGAAGGGCTGCCTAGGGAAGGTGATGGCCAGCAAGAGCTTTCAGTGCTAGCCCCTTTGGTGTGGGAGCAGTGGCTGGACGTTTCGAATTTAGGAGCTGGGCACTGGCTGTGCTGAGAAGGAGCGTCCCCACTGTGCTGTGGCTAGGAAGCTCAGAGCGCCAGTGCTTGTGGGGCTGTGGAAGGGCTGCCTAGGGCAGGTGATGGCCAGCAAGAGCTTTCAGTGCTAGCCCCTTTGGTGTGGGAGCAGTGGCTGGACGTTTCGAGTTTCGGAGCTGGGCTGTGGCTGTGCCGAGAAGGAACGTCCCCACTGTGCTGTGGCTAGGAAGCTCAGAGCGCCAGTGCTTGTGGGGCTGTGGAAGGGCTGCCTAGGGAAGGTGAGGGCCAGCAAGAGCTTTCAGTGCTAGCCCCTTTCGTGTGGGAGCAGTGGCTGGACGTTTCCGGTTTGGGAGCTGGGCTGTGGCTGGGCTGAGAAGGAACGTCCCCACTATGCTGTGGCTAGGAATCTCAGAGCGCCAGTGCTTGTGGGGCTGTGGAAGGGCTGCCTAGGGAAGGTGATGGCCAGCAAGAGCTTTCAGTGCTAGCCCCTTTGGTGTGGGAGCAGTGGCTGGACGTTTTGAATTTCGGAGCTGGGCTGTGGCTGTGCCGAGAAGGAACGTCCCCACTGTGCTGTGCCTAGGAAGCTCAGAGCGCCAGTGCTTGTGGGGCTGTGGAAGGGCTGCCTAGGGAAGGTGATGGCCAGCAACAGCTTTCAGTGCTAGCCCCTTTGGTGTGGGAGCAGTGGCTGGACGTTTCGAGTTTCGGAGCTGGGCTGTGGCTGTGCCGAGAAGGAACGTCCCCACTGTGCTGTGGCTAGGAAGCTCAGAGCGCCAGTGCTTGTGGGGCTGTGGAAGGGCTGCCTAGGGAAGGTGATGGCCAGCAAGAGCTTTCAGTCCTGGCCCCTTTGGTGTGGGAGCAGTGGCTGGACGTTTCGAATTTCGGAGCTGGGCTGTGGCTGTGGTGCGAAGGAACGTCCCCACTGTGCTGTGCCTAGGAAGCTCAGAGCGCCAGTGCTTGTGGGGCTGTGGAAGGGCTGCCTAGGGAAGGTCATAGCCAGCAAGAGCTTTCAGTGCTAGCCCCTTTGGTGTGGGAGCAGTGGCTGGACGTTTCCGATTTGGGAGCTGGGCTGTGGCTGTGCCGAGAAGGAACGTCCCCACTGTGCTGTGGCTAGGAAGCTCAGAGCGCCAGTGCTTGTGGGGCTGTGGAAGGGCTGCCTAGGGAAGGTGATGGCCAGCAACAGCTTTCAGTGCTAGCCCCTTTCGTGTGGGAGCAGTGGCTGGACGTTTCGAATTTCGGAGCTGGGCACTAGCTGTGCCGAGAAGGAACGTCCCCACTGTGCTGTGCCTAGGAAGCTCAGAGCGCCCGTGCTTGTGGGGCTGTGGAAGGGCTGCCTAGGGAAGGTGATGGCCAGCAAGAGCTTTCAGTGCTGGCCCCTTTGGTGTGGGAGCAGTGGCTGGACGTTTTGAACTTCGGAGCTGGGCTGTGGCTGTGCCGGGAAGGAACGTCCCCACTGTGCTGTGGCTAGGAAGCTCAGAGCGCCAGTGCTTGTGGGGCTGTGGAAGGGCTGCCTAGGGAAGGTGATGGCCAGCAAGAGCTTTCAGTGCTAGCCCCTTTCGTGTGGGAGCAGTGGCTGGACGTTTCCGATTTCGGAGCTGGGCTGTGGCTGTGCCGAGAAGGAACGTCCCCACTGTGCTGTGGCTAGGAAGCTCAGAGCGCCAGTGCTTGTGGGGCTGTGGAAGGGCTGCCTAGGGAAGGTGATGGCCAGCAAGAGCTTTCAGTGCTGGCCCCTTTGGTGTGGGAGCAGTGGCTGGACGTTTTGAATTTCGGAGCTGGGCTGTGGCTGTGCCGAGAAGGAACGTCCCCACTGTGCTGTGGCTAGGAATCTCAGAGCGCCAGTGCTTGTGGGGCTGTGGAAGGGCTGCCTAGGGAAGGTGATGGCCAGCAAGAGCTTTCAGTGCTAGCCCCTTTGGTGTGGGAGCAGTGGCTGGACGTTTCCGATCTGGGAGCTGGGCTGTGGCTGTGCCGAGAAGGAACGTCCCCACTGTGCTGTGGCTAGGAAGCTCAGAGCGCCAGTGCTTGTGGGGCTGTGGAAGGGCTGCCTAGGGAAGGTGATGGCCAGCAAGAGCTTTCAGTGCTAGCCCCTTTCGTGTGGGAGCAGTGGCTGGACGTTTTGAATTTCGGAGCTGGGCTGTGGCTGTGCCGAGAAGGAACGTCCCCACTGTGCTGTGGCTAGGAAGCTCAGAGCGCCAGTGCTTGTGGGGCTGTGGAAGGGCTGCCTAGGGAAGGTGATGGCCAGCAAGAGCTTTCAGTGCTAGCCCCTTTGGTGTGGGAGCAGTGGCTGGACGTTTCCGGTTTGGGAGCTGGGCTGAGGCTGGGCTGAGAAGGAACGTCCCCACTATGCTGTGGCTAGGAATCTCAGAGCGCCAGTGCTTGTGGGGCTGTGGAAGGGCTGCCTAGGGAAGGTGATGGCCAGCAAGAGCTTTCAGTGCTAGCCCCTTTGGTGTGGGAGCAGTGGCTGGACGTTTTGAATTTCGGAGCTGGGCTGTGGCTGTGCCAAGAAGGAGCGTCCCCACTGTGCTGTGCCTAGGAAGCTCAGAGCGCCCGTGCTTGTGGGGCTGTGGAAGGGCTGCCTAGGGAAGGTGATGGCCAGCAAGAGCTTTCAGTGCTAGCCCCTTTGGTGTGGGAGCAGTGGCTGGACGTTTCGAGTTTCGGAGCTGGGCACTGGCTGTGCTGAGAAGGAACGTCCCCAGTGTGCTGTGCCTAGGAAGCTCAGAGCGCCCGTGCTTGTGGGGCTGTGGAAGGGCTGCCTAGGGAAGGTGATGGCCAGCAAGAGCTTTCAGTGCTGGCCCCTTTGGTGTGGGAGCAGTGGCTGGACGTTTTGAATTTCGGAGCTGGGCTGTGGCTGTGGTGCGAAGGAACGTCCCCACTGTGCTGTGGCTAGGAAGCTCAGAGCGCCCGTGCTTGTGGGGCTGTGGAAGGGCTGCGTAGGGAAGGTCATAGCCAGCAAGAGCTTTCAGTGCTAGCCCCTTTGGTGTGGGAGCAGTGGCTGGACGTTTCCGATTTGGGAGCTGGGCTGTGGCTGTGCCGAGAAGGAACGTCCCCACTGTGCTGTGGCTAGGAAGCTCAGAGCGCCAGTGCTTGTGGGGCTGTGGAAGGGCTGCCTAGGGAAGGTGATGGCCAGCAACAGCTTTCAGTGCTAGCCCCTTTCGTGTGGGAGCAGTGGCTGGACGTTTCGAATTTCGGAGCTGGGCACTGGCTGTGCCGAGAAGGAACGTCCCCACTGTGCTGTGCCTAGGAAGCTCAGAGCGCCCGTGCTTGTGGGGCTGTGGAAGGGCTGCCTAGGGAAGGTGATGGCCAGCAAGAGCTTTCAGTGCTAGCCCCTTTGGTGTGGGAGCAGTGGCTGGACGTTTTGAATTTCGGAGCTGGGCTGTGGCTGTGCCGAGAAGGAACGTCCCCACTGTGCTGTGCCTAGGAAGCTCAGAGCGCCAGTGCTTGTGGGGCTGTGGAAGGGCTGCCTAGGGAAGGTGATGGCCAGCAAGAGCTTTCAGTGCTGGCCCCTTTGGTGTGGGAGCAGTGGCTGGACGTTTTGAATTTCGGAGCTGGGCTGTGGCTGTGCCGGGAAGGAACGTCCCCACTGTGCTGTGGCTAGGAAGCTCAGAGCGCCAGTGCTTGTGGGGCTGTGGAAGGGCTGCCTAGGGAAGGTGATGGCCAGCAAGAGCTTTCAGTGCTAGCCCCTTTCGTGTGGGAGCAGTGGCTGGACGTTTCCGATTTGGGAGCTGGGCTGTGGCTGTGCCGAGAAGGAACGTCCCCACTGTGCTGTGGCTAGGAAGCTCAGAGCGCCAGTGCTTGTGGGGCTGTGGAAGGGCTGCCTAGGGAAGGTGATGGCCAGCAAGAGCTTTCAGTGCTGGCCCCTTTGGTGTGGGAGCAGTGGCTGGACGTTTTGAATTTCGGAGCTGGGCTGTGGCTGTGCCGAGAAGGAACGTCCCCACTGTGCTGTGGCTAGGAAGCTCAGAGCGCCAGTGCTTGTGGGGCTGTGGAAGGGCTGCCTAGGGAAGGTGATGGCCAGCAAGAGCTTTCAGTGCTAGCCCCTTTGGTGTGGGAGCAGTGGCTGGACGTTTCCGATCTGGGAGCTGGGCTGTGGCTGTGCCGAGAAGGAACGTCCCCACTGTGCTGTGGCTAGGAAGCTCAGAGCGCCAGTGCTTGTGGGGCTGTGGAAGGGCTGCCTAGGGAAGGTGATGGCCAGCAAGAGCTTTCAGTGCTAGCCCCTTTCGTGTGGGAGCAGTGGCTGGACGTTTTGAATTTCGGAGCTGGGCTGTGGCTGTGCCGAGAAGGAACGTCCCCACTGTGCTGTGGCTAGGAAGCTCAGAGCGCCAGTGCTTGTGGGGCTGTGGAAGGGCTGCCTAGGGAAGGTGATGGCCAGCAAGAGCTTTCAGTGCTAGCCCCTTTGGTGTGGGAGCAGTGGCTGGACGTTTCCGGTTTGGGAGCTGGGCTGAGGCTGGGCTGAGAAGGAACGTCCCCACTATGCTGTGGCTAGGAATCTCAGAGCGCCAGTGCTTGTGGGGCTGTGGAAGGGCTGCCTAGGGAAGGTGATGGCCAGCAAGAGCTTTCAGTGCTAGCCCCTTTGGTGTGGGAGCAGTGGCTGGACGTTTCGAGTTTCGGAGCTGGGCACTGGCTGTGCTGAGAAGGAACGTCCCCAGTGTGCTGTGCCTAGGAAGCTCAGAGCGCCCGTGCTTGTGGGGCTGTGGAAGGGCTGCCTAGGGAAGGTGATGGCCAGCAAGAGCTTTCAGTGCTGGCCCCTTTGGTGTGGGAGCAGTGGCTGGACGTTTTGAATTTCGGAGCTGGGCTGTGGCTGTGGTGCGAAGGAACGTCCCCACTGTGCTGTGGCTAGGAAGCTCAGAGCGCCAGTGCTTGTGGGGCTGTGGAAGGGCTGCCTAGGGAAGGTGATGGCCAGCAAGAGCTTTCAGTGCTAGCCCCTTTGGTGTGGGAGCAGTGGCTGGACGTTTCGAGTTTCGGAGCTGGGCTGTGGCTGTGCCGAGAAGGAACGTCCCCACTGTGCTGTGGCTAGGAAGCTCAGAGCGCCAGTGCTTGTGGGGCTGTGGAAGGGCTGCCTAGGGAAGGTGATGGCCAGCAAGAGCTTTCAGTGCTAGCCCCTTTGGTGTGGGAGCAGTGGCTGGACGTTTCGAGTTTCGGAGCTGGGCTGTGGCTGTGCCGAGAAGGAACGTCCCCACTGTGCTGTGGCTAGGAAGCTCAGAGCGCCAGTGCTTGTGGGGCTGTGGAAGGGCTGCCTAGGGAAGGTGATGGCCAGCAAGAGCTTTCAGTGCTGGCCCCTTTGGTGTGGGAGCAGTGGCTGGACGTTTTGAATTTCGGAGCTGGGCTGTGGCTGTGGTGCGAAGGAACGTCCCCACTGTGCTGTGGCTAGGAAGCTCAGAGCGCCAGTGCTTGTGGGGCTGTGGAAGGGCTGCCTAGGGAAGGTGATGGCCAGCAAGAGCTTTCAGTGCTAGCCCCTTTGGTGTGGGAGCAGTGGCTGGACGTTTCCGATTTGGGAGCTGGGCTGTGGCTGTGCCGAGAAGGAACGTCCCCACACTGCTGTGGCTACGAAGCTCAGAGCGCCAGTGCTTGTGGGGCTGTGGAAGGGCTGCCTAGGGAAGGTGTTGGCCAGCAAGAGCTTTCAGTGCTAGCCCCTTTGGTGTGGGAGCAGTGGCTGGACGTTTTGAATTTCGGAGCTGGGCTGTGGCTGTGCCGAGAAGGAACGTCCCCACTGTGCTGTGGCTAGGAAGCTCAGAGCGCCAGTGCTTGTGGGGCTGTGGAAGGGCTGCCTAGGGAAGGTGATGGCCAGCAAGAGCTTTCAGTGCTAGCCCCTTTGGTGTGGGAGCAGTGGCTGGACGTTTTGAATTTCGGAGCTGGGCTCTGGCTGTGGTGAGAAGGAACGTCCCATCTGTGCAGTGGCTAGGAAGCTCAGAGCGCCAGTGCTTGTGGGGCTGTGGAAGGGCTGCCTAGGGAAGGTGATGGCCAGCAAGAGCTTTCAGTGCTAGCCCCTTTGGTGTGGGAGCAGTGGCTGGATGTTTTGAATTTCGGAGCTGGGCTGTGGCTGTGCCGAGAAGGAACGTCCCCACTGTGCTGTGGCTAGGAAGCTCAGAGCGCCAGTGCTTGTGGGGCTGTGGAAGGGCTGCCTAGGGCAGGTGATGGCCAGCAAGAGCTTTCAGTGCTAGCCCCTTTGGTGTGGGAGCAGTGGCTGGACGTTTCGAGTTTCGGAGCTGGGCTGTGGCTGTGCCGAGAAGGAACGTCCCCACTGTGCTGTGGCTAGGAAGCTCAGAGCGCCAGTGCTTGTGGGGCTGTGGAAGGGCTGCCTAGGGAAGGTGAGGGCCAGCAAGAGCTTTCAGTGCTAGCCCCTTTCGTGTGGGAGCAGTGGCTGGACGTTTCCGGTTTGGGAGCTGGGCTGTGGCTGGGCTGAGAAGGAACGTCCCCACTATGCTGTGGCTAGGAAGCTCAGAGCGCCAGTGCTTGTGGGGCTGTGGAAGGGCTGCCTAGGGAAGGTGAGGGCCAGCAAGAGCTTTCAGTGCTAGCCCCTTTCGTGTGGGAGCAGTGGCTGGACGTTTTGAATTTCGGAGCTGGGCTGTGGCTGTGCCGAGAAGGAACGTCCCCACTGTGCTGTGGCTAGGAAGCTCAGAGAGCCAGTGCTTGTGGGGCTGTGGAAGGGCTGCCTAGGGAAGGTGATGGCCAGCAAGAGCTTTCAGTGCTAGCCCCTTTGGTGTGGGAGCAGTGGCTGGACGTTTCGAGTTTCGGAGCTGGGCTGTGGCTGTGCCGAGAAGGAACGTCCCCACTGTGCTGTGGCTAGGAAGCTCAGAGCGCCAGTGCTTGTGGGGCTGTGGAAGGGCTGCCTAGGGAAGGTGATGGCCAGCAAGAGCTTTCAGTGCTAGCCCCTTTCGTGTGGGAGCAGTGGCTGGACGTTTTGAATTTCGGAGCTGGGCTGTGGCTGTGGTGCGAAGGAACGTCCCCACTGTGCTGTGGCTAGGAAGCTCAGAGCGCCAGTGCTTGTGGGGCTGTGGAAGGGCTGCCTAGGGAAGGTGATGGCCAGCAAGAGCTTTCAGTGCTAGCCCCTTTGGTGTGCGAGCAGTGGCTGGACGTTTCCGATTTGGCAGCTGGGCTGTGGCTGTGCCGAGAAGGAACGTCCCCACACTGCTGTGGCTACGAAGCTCAGAGAGCCAGTGCTTGTGGGGCTGTGGAAGGGCTGCCTAGGGAAGGTGTTGGCCAGCAAGAGCTTTCAGTGCTAGCCCCTTTGGTGTGGGAGCAGTGGCTGGACGTTTTCAATTTCGGAGCTGGGCTCTGGCTGTGCCGAGAAGGAACGTCCCCACTGTGCTGTGGCTAGGAAGCTCAGAGCGCCAGTGCTTGTGGGGCTGTGGAAGGGCTGCATAGGGAAGGTGATGGCCAGCAAGAGCTTTCAGTGCTAGCCCCTTTGGTGTGGGAGCAGTGGCTGGACGTTTTGAATTTCGGAGCTGGGCTCTGGCTGTGGTGAGAAGGAACGTCCCATCTGTGCTGTGGCTAGGAAGCTCAGAGCGCCAGTGCTTGTGGGGCTGTGGAAGGGCTGCCTAGGGCAGGTGATGGCCAGCAAGAGCTTTCAGTGCTAGCCCCTTTGGTGTGGGAGCAGTGGCTGGACGTTTTGAATTTCGGAGCTGGGCTGTGGCTGTGCCGAGAAGGAACGTCCCCACTGTGCTGTGGCTAGGAAGCTCAGAGCGCCAGTGCTTGTGGGGCTGTGGAAGGGCTGCCTAGGGAAGGTGAGGGCCAGCAAGACCTTTCAGTGCTAGCCCCTTTGGTGTGGGAGCAGTGGCTGGACGTTTTGCGATTTGGGAGCTGGGCTGTGGCTGTGCTGAGAAGGAACGTCCCCACTGTGCTGTGCCTAGGAAGCTCAGAGCGCCAGTGCTTGTGGGGCTGTGGAAGGGCTGCCTAGGGAAGGTGATGGCCAGCAAGAGCTTTCAGTGCTAGCCCCTTTGGTGTGGGAGCAGTGCCTGGACGTTTCCGATTTGGGAGCTGGGCTGTGGCTGTGCCGAGAAGGAACGTCCCCACTGTGCTGTGGCTAGGAAGCTCAGAGCGCCAGTGCTTGTGGGGCTGTGGGAGGGCTGCCTAGGGCAGGTGATGGCCAGCAAGAGCTTTCAGTGCTAGCCCCTTTGGTGTGGGAGCAGTGGCTGGACGTTTTGAATTTCGGAGCTGGGCTGTGGCTGTGCCGAGAAGGAACGTCCCCACTGTGCTGTGGCTAGGAAGCTCAGAGCGCCAGTGCTTGTGGGGCTGTGGAAGGGCTGCCTAGGGAAGGTCATGGCCAGCAAGAGCTTTCAGTGCTGGCCCCTTTGGTGTGGGAGCAGTGGCTGGACGTTTTGAATTTCGGAGCTGGGCTGTGGCTGTGGTGCGAAGGAACGTCCCCACTGTGCTGTGGCTAGGAATCTCAGAGCGCCAGTGCTTGTGGGGCTGTGGAAGGGCTGCCTAGGGAAGGTGATGGCCAGCAAGAGCTTTCAGTGCTAGCCCCTTTGGTGTGGGAGCAGTGGCTGGACGTTTTGAATTTCGGAGCTGGGCTCTGGCTGTGCCGAGAAGGAACGTCCCCACTGTGCTGTGGCTAGGAAGCTCAGAGCGCCAGTGCTTGTGGGGCTGTGGAAGGGCTGCCTAGGGAAGGTCATGGCCAGCAAGAGCTTTCAGTGCTAGCCCCTTTGGTGTGGGAGCAGTGGCTGGACGTTTTGAATTTCGGAGCTGGGCTGTGGCTGTGCCGAGAAGGAACGTCCCCACTGTGCTGTGGCTAGGAAGCTCAGAGCGCCAGTGCTTGTGGGGCTGTGGAAGGGCTGCCTAGGGCAGGTGATGGCCAGCAAGAGCTTTCAGTGCTAGCCCCTTTGGTGTGGGAGCAGTGGCTGGACGTTTTGAATTTCGGAGCTGGGCTGTGGCTGTGGTGCGAAGGAACGTCCCCACTGTGCTGTGGCTAGGAAGCTCAGAGCGCCAGTGCTTGTGGGGCTGTGGAAGGGCTGCCTAGGGCAGGTGATGGCCAGCAAGAGCTTTCAGTGCTAGCCCCTTTGGTGTGGGAGCAGTGGCTGGACGTTTCCGATTTGGGAGCTGGGCTGTGGCTGTGCCGAGAAGGAACGTCCCCACTGTGCTGTGGCTAGGAAGCTCAGAGCGCCATGCTTGTGGGGCTGTGGAAGGGCTGCCTAGGGAAGGTGATGGCCAGCAAGAGCTTTCAGTGCTAGCCCCTTTGGTGTGGGAGCAGTGGCTGGACGTTTCGAATTTCGGAGCTGGGCTCTGGCTGTGGTGAGAAGGAACGTCCCCACTGTGCTGTGGCTAGGAAGCTCAGAGCGCCAGTGCTTGTGGGGCTGTGGAAGGGCTGCCTAGGGCAGGTGATGGCCAGCAAGAGCTTTCAGTGCTAGCCCCTTTGGTGTGGGAGCAGTGGCTGGACGTTTTGATTTTCGGAGCTGGGCACTGGCTGTGGTGCGAAGGAACGTCCCCACTGTGCTGTGGCTAGGAAGCTCAGAGCGCCAGTGCTTGTGGGGCTGTGGAAGGGCTGCCTAGGGAAGGTGATGGCCAGCAAGAGCTTTCAGTGCTAGCCCCTTTGGTGTGGGAGCAGTGGCTGGACGTTTTGAATTTCGGAGCTGGGCTGTGGCTGTGCCGAGAAGGAACGTCCCCACTGTGCTGTGGCTAGGAAGCTCAGAGCGCCAGTGCTTGTGGGGCTGTGGAAGGGCTGCCTAGGGAAGGTGATGGCCAGCAAGAGCTTTCAGTGCTAGCCCCTTTGGTGTGGGAGCAGTGGCTGGACGTTTTGAATTTCGGAGCTGGGCTCTGGCTGTGCCGAGAAGGAACGTCCCCACTGTGCTGTGGCTAGGAAGCTCAGAGCGCCAGTGCTTGTGGGGCTGTGGAAGGGCTGCCTAGGGAAGGTCATGGCCAGCAAGAGCTTTCAGTGCTAGCCCCTTTGGTGTGGGAGCAGTGGCTGGACGTTTTGAATTTCGGAGCTGGGCTGTGGCTGTGCCGAGAAGGAACGTCCCCACTGTGCTGTGGCTAGGAAGCTCAGAGCGCCAGTGCTTGTGGGGCTGTGGAAGGGCTGCCTAGGGAAGGTGATGGCCAGCAAGAGCTTTCAGTGCTAGCCCCTTTGGTGTGGGAGCAGTGGCTGGACGTTTCCGATTTGGGAGCTGGGCTGTGGCTGTGCCGAGAAGGAACGTCCCCACTGTGCTGTGGCTAGGAAGCTCAGAGCGCCAGTGCTTGTGGGGCTGTGGAAGGGCTGCCTAGGGCAGGTGATGGCCAGCAAGAGCTTTCAGTGCTAGCCCCTTTGGTGTGGGAGCAGTGGCTGGACGTTTCCGATTTGGGAGCTGGGCTGTGGCTGTGCCGAGAAGGAACGTCCCCAGTGTGCTGTGGCTAGGAAGCTCAGAGCGCCAGTGCTTGTGGGGCTGTGGAAGGGCTGCCTAGGGCAGGTGATGGCCAGCAAGAGCTTTCAGTGCTAGCCCCTTTGGTGTGGGAGCAGTGGCTGGACGTTTTGAATTTCGGAGCTGGGCTGTGGCTGTGCCGAGAAGGAACGTCCCCACTGTGCTGTGGCTAGGAAGCTCAGAGCGCCAGTGCTTGTGGGGCTGTGGAAGGGCTGCCTAGGGAAGGTGATGGCCAGCAAGAGCTTTCAGTGCTAGCCCCTTTGGTGTGGGAGCAGTGGCTGGACGTTTCGAATTTCGGAGCTGGGCTGTGGCTGTGGTGAGAAGGAACGTCCCATCTGTGCAGTGGCTAGGAAGCTCAGAGCGCCAGTGCTTGTGGGGCTGTGGAAGGGCTGCCTAGGGAAGGTGATGGCCAGCAAGAGCTTTCAGTGCTAGCCCCTTTGGTGTGGGAGCAGTGGCTGGACGTTTTGATTTTCGGAGCTGGGCTGTGGCTGTGCCGAGAAGGAACGTCCCCACTGTGCTGTGGCTAGGAAGCTCAGAGCGCCAGTGCTTGTGGGGCTGTGGAAGGGCTGCCTAGGGAAGGTGATGGCCAGCAAGAGCTTTCAGTGCTAGCCCCTTTCGTGTGGGAGCAGTGGCTGGACGTTTCCGATTTGGGAGCTGGGCTGTGGCTGTGCCGAGAAGGAACGTCCCCACTGTGCTGTGGCTAGGAAGCTCAGAGCGCCAGTGCTTGTGGGGCTGTGGAAGGGCTGCCTAGGGAAGGTGTTGGCCAGCAAGAGCTTTCAGTGCTAGCCCCTTTGGTGTGGGAGCAGTGGCTGGACGTTTCGAATTTCGGAGCTGGGCTCTGGCTGTGGTGAGAAGGAACGTCCCATCTGTGCAGTGGCTAGGAAGCTCAGAGCGCCAGTGCTTGTGGGGCTGTGGAAGGGCTGCCTAGGGCAGGTGATGGCCAGCAACAGCTTTCAGTGCTAGCCCCTTTCGTGTGGGAGCAGTGGCTGGACGTTTCCGGTTTGGGAGCTGGGCTGTGGCTGTGCCGAGAAGGAACGTCCCCACTGTGCTGTGGCTAGGAAGCTCAGAGCGCCAGTGCTTGTGGGGCTGTGGAAGGGCTGCCTAGGGAAGGTGATGGCCAGCAAGAGCTTTCAGTGCTAGCCCCTTTGGTGTGGGAGCAGTGGCTGGACGTTTCCGATTTCGGAGCTGGGCTGTGGCTGTGCCGAGAAGGAACGTCCCCACTGTGCTGTGGCTAGGAAGCTCAGAGCGCCAGTGCTTGTGGGGCTGTGGAAGGGCTGCCTAGGGAAGGTGATGGCCAGCAAGAGCTTTCAGTGCTGGCCCCTTTGGTGTGGGAGCAGTGGCTGGACGTTTTGAATTTCGGAGCTGGGCTGTGGCTGTGCCGAGAAGGAACGTCCCCACTGTGCTGTGGCTAGGAATCTCAGAGCGCCAGTGCTTGTGGGGCTGTGGAAGGGCTGCCTAGGGAAGGTCATGGCCAGCAAGAGCTTTCAGTGCTAGCCCCTTTCGTGTGGGAGCAGTGGCTGGACGTTTCCGATCTGGGAGCTGGGCTGTGGCTGTGCCGAGAAGGAACGTCCCCACTGTGCTGTGGCTAGGAAGCTCAGAGAGCCAGTGCTTGTGGGGCTGTGGAAGGGCTGCCTAGGGAAGGTGATGGCCAGCAAGAGCTTTCAGTGCTAGCCCCTTTCGTGTGGGAGCAGTGGCTGGACGTTTTGAATTTCGGAGCTGGGCTGTGGCTGTGCCGAGAAGGAACGTCCCCACTGTGTTGTGGCTAGGAAGCTCAGAGCGCCAGTGCTTGTGGGGCTGTGGAAGGGCTGCCTAGGGAAGGTGATGGCCAGCAAGAGCTTTCAGTGCTAGCCCCTTTGGTGTGGGAGCAGTGGCTGGACGTTTCCGGTTTGGGAGCTGGGCTGAGGCTGGGCTGAGAAGGAACGTCCCCACTATGCTGTGGCTAGGAATCTCAGAGCGCCAGTGCTTGTGGGGCTGTGGAAGGGCTGCCTAGGGAAGGTGATGGCCAGCAAGAGCTTTCAGTGCTAGCCCCTTTGGTGTGGGAGCAGTGGCTGGACGTTTTGAATTTCGGAGCTGGGCTGTGGCTGTGCCAAGAAGGAGCGTCCCCAGTGTGCTGTGCCTAGGAAGCTCAGAGCGCCCGTGCTTGTGGGGCTGTGGAAGGGCTGCCTAGGGAAGGTGATGGCCAGCAAGAGCTTTCAGTGCTAGCCCCTTTGGTGTGGGAGCAGTGGCTGGACGTTTCGAGTTTCGGAGCTGGGCACTGGCTGTGCTGAGAAGGAACGTCCCCAGTGTGCTGTGCCTAGGAAGCTCAGAGCGCCCGTGCTTGTGGGGCTGTGGAAGGGCTGCCTAGGGAAGGTGATGGCCAGCAAGAGCTTTCAGTGCTGGCCCCTTTGGTGTGGGAGCAGTGGCTGGACGTTTTGAATTTCGGAGCTGGGCTGTGGCTGTGGTGCGAAGGAACGTCCCCACTGTGCTGTGGCTAGGAAGCTCAGAGCGCCCGTGCTTGTGGGGCTGTGGAAGGGCTGCCTAGGGAAGGTGATGGCCAGCAAGAGCTTTCAGTGCTAGCCCCTTTGGTGTGGGAGCAGTGGCTGGACGTTTCGAATTTCGGAGCTGGGCTGTGGCTGTGCCGAGAAGGAACGTCCCCACTGTGCTGTGGCTAGGAAGCTCAGAGCGCCAGTGCTTGTGGGGCTGTGGAAGGGCTGCCTAGGGAAGGTGATGGCCAGCAAGAGCTTTCAGTGCTAGCCCCTTTGGTGTGGGAGCAGTGGCTGGACGTTTCGAGTTTCGGAGCTGGGCTGTGGCTGTGCCGAGAAGGAACGTCCCCACTGTGCTGTGGCTAGGAAGCTCAGAGCGCCAGTGCTTGTGGGGCTGTGGAAGGGCTGCCTAGGGAAGGTGATGGCCAGCAAGAGCTTTCAGTGCTAGCCCCTTTCGTGTGGGAGCAGTGGCTGGACGTTTCCGGTTTGGAAGCTGGGCTGTGGCTGGGCTGAGAAGGAACGTCCCCACTGTGCTGTGGCTAGGAATCTCAGAGCGCCAGTGCTTGTGGGGCTGTGGGAGGGCTGCCTAGGGAAGGTGATGGCCAGCAAGAGCTTTCAGTGCTAGCCCCTTTGGTGTGGGAGCAGTGGCTGGACGTTTCCGGTTTGGAAGCTGGGCTGTGGCTGGGCTGAGAAGGAACGTCCCCACTGTGCTGTGGCTAGGAATCTCAGAGCGCCAGTGCTTGTGGGGCTGTGGAAGGGCTGCCTAGGGAAGGTGATGGCCAGCAAGAGCTTTCAGTGCTAGCCCCTTTGGTGTGGGAGCAGTGGCTGGACGTTTTGAATTTCGGAGCTGGGCTCTGGCTGTGGTGAGAAGGAACGTCCCATCTGTGCAGTGGCTAGGAAGCTCAGAGCGCCAGTGCTTGTGGGGCTGTGGAAGGGCTGCCTAGGGCAGGTGATGGCCAGCAAGAGCTTTCAGTGCTAGCCCCTTTGGTGTGGGAGCAGTGGCTGGATGTTTTGAATTTCGGAGCTGGGCTGTGGCTGTGCCGAGAAGGAACGTCCCCACTGTGCTGTGGCTAGGAAGCTCAGAGCGCCAGTGCTTGTGGGGCTGTGGAAGGGCTGCCTAGGGAAGGTGATGGCCAGCAAGAGCTTTCAGTGCTAGCCCCTTTGGTGTGGGAGCAGTGGCTGGACGTTTCGAATTTAGGAGCTGGGCACTGGCTGTGCTGAGAAGGAGCGTCCCCACTGTGCTGTGGCTAGGAAGCTCAGAGCGCCAGTGCTTGTGGGGCTGTGGAAGGGCTGCCTAGGGAAGGTGAGGGCCAGCAAGAGCTTTCAGTGCTAGCCCCTTTCGTGTGGGAGCAGTGGCTGGACGTTTCCGGTTTGGGAGCTGGGCTGTGGCTGTGCCGAGAAGGAACGTCCCCACTGTGCTGTGGCTAGGAAGCTCAGAGCGCCAGTGCTTGTGGGGCTGTGGAAGGGCTGCCTAGGGAAGGTGATGGCCAGCAAGAGCTTTCAGTGCTAGCCCCTTTGGTGTGGGAGCAGTGGCTGGACGTTTTGAATTTCGGAGCTGGGCTGTGGCTGTGCCGAGAAGGAACGTCCCCACTGTGCTGTGCCTAGGAAGCTCAGAGCGCCAGTGCTTGTGGGGCTGTGGAAGGGCTGCCTAGGGAAGGTGATGGCCAGCAACAGCTTTCAGTGCTAGCCCCTTTGGTGTGGGAGCAGTGGCTGGACGTTTCGAGTTTCGGAGCTGGGCACTGGCTGTGCTGAGAAGGAACGTCCCCAGTGTGCTGTGCCTAGGAAGCTCAGAGCGCCCGTGCTTGTGGGGCTGTGGAAGGGCTGCCTAGGGAAGGTGATGGCCAGCAAGAGCTTTCAGTGCTGGCCCCTTTGGTGTGGGAGCAGTGGCTGGACGTTTTGAATTTCGGAGCTGGGCTGTGGCTGTGGTGCGAAGGAACGTCCCCACTGTGCTGTGGCTAGGAAGCTCAGAGCGCCAGTGCTTGTGGGGCTGTGGAAGGACTGCCTAGGGAAGGTGATGGCCAGCAAGAGCTTTCAGTGCTAGCCCCTTTGGTGTGGGAGCAGTGGCTGGACGTTTCCGATCTGGGAGCTGGGCTGTGGCTGTGCCGAGAAGGAACGTCCCCACTGTGCTGTGGCTAGGAAGCTCAGAGCGCCAGTGCTTGTGGGGCTGTGGAAGGGCTGCCTAGGGAAGGTGATGGCCAGCAAGAGCTTTCAGTGCTAGCCCCTTTCGTGTGGGAGCAGTGGCTGGACGTTTCGAGTTTCGGAGCTGGGCTGTGGCTGTGCCGAGAAGGAACGTGCCCACTGTGCTGTGGCTAGGAAGCTCAGAGCGCCAGTGCTTGTGGGGCTGTGGAAGGGCTGCCTAGGGAAGGTGATGGCCAGCAAGAGCTTTCAGTGCTAGCCCCTTTCGTGTGGGAGCAGTGGCTGGACGTTTCCGGTTTGGAAGCTGGGCTGTGGCTGGGCTGAGAAGGAACGTCCCCACTGTGCTGTGGCTAGGAATCTCAGAGCGCCAGTGCTTGTGGGGCTGTGGAAGGGCTGCCTAGGGCAGGTGATGGCCAGCAAGAGCTTTCAGTGCTAGCCCCTTTGGTGTGGGAGCAGTGGCTGGACGTTTTGAATTTCGGAGCTGGGCTGTGGCTGTGCCGAGAAGGAACGTCCCCACTGTGCTGTGGCTAGGAAGCTCAGAGCGCCAGTGCTTGTGGGGCTGTGGAAGGGCTGCCTAGGGAAGGTGATGGCCAGCAAGAGCTTTCAGTGCTAGCCCCTTTGGTGTGGGAGCAGTGGCTGGACGTTTCGAGTTTCGGAGCTGGGCTGTGGCTGTGCCGAGAAGGAACGTCCCCACTGTGCTGTGGCTAGGAAGCTCAGAGCGCCAGTGCTTGTGGGGCTGTGGAAGGGCTGCCTAGGGAAGGTGATGGCCAGCAAGAGCTTTCAGTGCTGGCCCCTTTGGTGTGGGAGCAGTGGCTGGACGTTTTGAATTTCGGAGCTGGGCTGTTGCTGTGTTGCGAAGGAACGTCCCCACTGTGCTGTGCCTAGGAAGCTCAGAGCGCCCGTGCTTGTGGGGCTGTGGAAGGGCTGCCTAGGGAAGGTGATGGCCAGCAAGACCTTTCAGTGCTAGCCCCTTTGGTGTGGGAGCAGTGGCTGGACGTTTCCGATTTGGGAGCTGGGCTGTGGCTGTGCCGAGAAGGAACGTCCCCACACTGCTGTGGCTACGAAGCTCAGAGCGCCAGTGCTTGTGGGGCTGTGGAAGGGCTGCCTAGGGAAGGTGTTGGCCAGCAAGAGCTTTCAGTGCTAGCCCCTTTGGTGTGGGAGCAGTGGCTGGACGTTTTGAATTTCGGAGCTGGGCTGTGGCTGTGCCGAGAAGGAACGTCCCCACTGTGCTGTGGCTAGGAAGCTCAGAGCGCCAGTGCTTGTGGGGCTGTGGAAGGGCTGCATAGGGAAGGTGATGGCCAGCAAGAGCTTTCAGTGCTAGCCCCTTTGGTGTGGGAGCAGTGGCTGGACGTTTTGAATTTCGGAGCTGGGCTCTGGCTGTGGTGAGAAGGAACGTCCCATCTGTGCAGTGGCTAGGAAGCTCAGAGCGCCAGTGCTTGTGGGGCTGTGGAAGGGCTGCCTAGGGCAGGTGATGGCCAGCAAGAGCTTTCAGTGCTAGCCCCTTTGGTGTGGGAGCAGTGGCTGGATGTTTTGAATTTCGGAGCTGGGCTGTGGCTGTGCCGAGAAGGAACGTCCCCACTGTGCTGTGGCTAGGAAGCTCAGAGCGCCAGTGCTTGTGGGGCTGTGGAAGGGCTGCCTAGGGAAGGTGATGGCCAGCAAGAGCTTTCAGTGCTAGCCCCTTTGGTGTGGGAGCAGTGGCTGGACGTTTCGAATTTAGGAGCTGGGCACTGGCTGTGCTGAGAAGGAGCGTCCCCACTGTGCTGTGGCTAGGAAGCTCAGAGCGCCAGTGCTTGTGGGGCTGTGGAAGGGCTGCCTAGGGCAGGTGATGGCCAGCAAGAGCTTTCAGTGCTAGCCCCTTTGGTGTGGGAGCAGTGGCTGGACGTTTCGAGTTTCGGAGCTGGGCTGTGGCTGTGCCGAGAAGGAACGTCCCCACTGTGCTGTGGCTAGGAAGCTCAGAGCGCCAGTGCTTGTGGGGCTGTGGAAGGGCTGCCTAGGGCAGGTGATGGCCAGCAAGAGCTTTCAGTGCTAGCCCCTTTGGTGTGGGAGCAGTGGCTGGACGTTTTGAATTTCGGAGCTGGGCTGTGGCTGTGGTGCGAAGGAACGTCCCCACTGTGCTGTGGCTAGGAAGCTCAGAGCGCCAGTGCTTGTGGGGCTGTGGAAGGGCTGCCTAGGGAAGGTGATGGCCAGCAACAGCTTTCAGTGCTAGCCCCTTTCGTGTGGGAGCAGTGGCTGGACGTTTCGAGTTTCGGAGCTGGGCTGTGGCTGTGCCGAGAAGGAACGTCCCCACTGTGCTGTGGCTAGGAAGCTCAGAGCGCCAGTGCTT
Source organism: Aptenodytes patagonicus (assembly GCF_965638725.1). Classification (NCBI taxonomy): domain Eukaryota; kingdom Metazoa; phylum Chordata; class Aves; order Sphenisciformes; family Spheniscidae; genus Aptenodytes; species Aptenodytes patagonicus. The sequence goes on along the minus strand of NW_027472033.1, from coordinate 68,275 downwards.
GTGGGGCTGTGGAAGGGCTGCCTAGGGAAGGTGATGGCCAGCAAGAGCTTTCAGTGCTGGCCCCTTTGGTATGGGAGCAGTGGCTGGACGTTTTGAATTTCGGAGCTGGGCTGTGGCTGTGGTGCGAAGGAACGTCCCCACTGTGCTGTGCCTAGGAAGCTCAGAGCGCCCGTGCTTGTGGGGCTGTGGAAGGGCTGCCTAGGGAAGGTGATGGCCAGCAAGAGCTTTCAGTGCTAGCCCCTTTGGTGTGGGAGCAGTGGCTGGACGTTTCCGATTTGGGAGCTGGGCTGTGGCTGTGCCGAGAAGGAACGTCCCCACACTGCTGTGGCTACGAAGCTCAGAGCGCCAGTGCTTGTGGGGCTGTGGAAGGGCTGCCTAGGGAAGGTGTTGGCCAGCAAGAGCTTTCAGTGCTAGCCCCTTTGGTGTGGGAGCAGTGGCTGGACGTTTTGAATTTCGGAGCTGGGCTGTGGCTGTGCCGAGAAGGAACGTCCCCACTGTGCTGTGGCTAGGAAGCTCAGAGCGCCAGTGCTTGTGGGGCTGTGGAAGGGCTGCATAGGGAAGGTGATGGCCAGCAAGAGCTTTCAGTGCTAGCCCCTTTGGTGTGGGAGCAGTGGCTGGACGTTTTGAATTTCGGAGCTGGGCTCTGGCTGTGGTGAGAAGGAACGTCCCATCTGTGCAGTGGCTAGGAAGCTCAGAGCGCCAGTGCTTGTGGGGCTGTGGAAGGGCTGCCTAGGGCAGGTGATGGCCAGCAAGAGCTTTCAGTGCTAGCCCCTTTGGTGTGGGAGCAGTGGCTGGATGTTTTGAATTTCGGAGCTGGGCTGTGGCTGTGCCGAGAAGGAACGTCCCCACTGTGCTGTGGCTAGGAAGCTCAGAGCGCCAGTGCTTGTGGGGCTGTGGAAGGGCTGCCTAGGGAAGGTGATGGCCAGCAAGAGCTTTCAGTGCTAGCCCCTTTGGTGTGGGAGCAGTGGCTGGACGTTTCGAATTTAGGAGCTGGGCACTGGCTGTGCTGAGAAGGAGCGTCCCCACTGTGCTGTGGCTAGGAAGCTCAGAGCGCCAGTGCTTGTGGGGCTGTGGAAGGGCTGCCTAGGGCAGGTGATGGCCAGCAAGAGCTTTCAGTGCTAGCCCCTTTGGTGTGGGAGCAGTGGCTGGACGTTTCGAGTTTCGGAGCTGGGCTGTGGCTGTGCCGAGAAGGAACGTCCCCACTGTGCTGTGGCTAGGAAGCTCAGAGCGCCAGTGCTTGTGGGGCTGTGGAAGGGCTGCCTAGGGAAGGTGAGGGCCAGCAAGAGCTTTCAGTGCTAGCCCCTTTCGTGTGGGAGCAGTGGCTGGACGTTTCCGGTTTGGGAGCTGGGCTGTGGCTGGGCTGAGAAGGAACGTCTCCACTATGCTGTGGCTAGGAATCTCAGAGCGCCAGTGCTTGTGGGGCTGTGGAAGGGCTGCCTAGGGAAGGTGATGGCCAGCAAGAGCTTTCAGTGCTAGCCCCTTTCGTGTCGGAGCAGTGGCTGGACGTTTTGAATTTCGGAGCTGGGCTGTGGCTGTGCCGAGAAGGAACGTCCCCACTGTGCTGTGGCTAGGAAGCTCAGAGCGCCAGTGCTTGTGGGGCTGTGGAAGGGCTGCCTAGGGAAGGTGATGGCCAGCAACAGCTTTCAGTGCTAGCCCCTTTGGTGTGGGAGCAGTGGCTGGACGTTTCGAGTTTCGGAGCTGGGCTGTGGCTGTGCCGAGAAGGAACGTCCCCACTGTGCTGTGGCTAGGAAGCTCAGAGCGCCAGTGCTTGTGGGGCTGTGGAAGGGCTGCCTAGGGAAGGTGATGGCCAGCAAGAGCTTTCAGTGCTGGCCCCTTTGGTGTGGGAGCAGTGGCTGGACGTTTTGAATTTCGGAGCTGGGCTGTGGCTGTGGTGCGAAGGAACGTCCCCACTGTGCTGTGGCTAGGAAGCTCAGAGCGCCAGTGCTTGTGGGGCTGTGGAAGGGCTGCCTAGGGAAGGTGATGGCCAGCAAGAGCTTTCAGTGCTAGCCCCTTTGGTGTGGGAGCAGTGGCTGGACGTTTCCGATTTGGGAGCTGGGCTGTGGCTGTGCCGAGAAGGAACGTCCCCACACTGCTGTGGCTAGGAAGCTCAGAGAGCCAGTGCTTGTGGGGCTGTGGAAGGGCTGCCTAGGGAAGGTGTTGGCCAGCAAGAGCTTTCAGTGCTAGCCCCTTTGGTGTGGGAGCAGTGGCTGGACGTTTTGAATTTCGGAGCTGGGCTGTGGCTGTGCCGAGAAGGAACGTCCCCACTGTGCTGTGGCTAGGAAGCTCAGAGCGCCAGTGCTTGTGGGGCTGTGGAAGGGCTGCCTAGGGCAGGTGATGGCCAGCAAGAGCTTTCAGTGCTAGCCCCTTTGGTGTGGGAGCAGTGGCTGGACGTTTCGAGTTTCGGAGCTGGGCTGTGGCTGTGCCGAGAAGGAACGTCCCCACTGTGCTGTGGCTAGGAAGCTCAGAGCGCCAGTGCTTGTGGGGCTGTGGAAGGGCTGCCTAGGGAAGGTGAGGGCCAGCAAGAGCTTTCAGTGCTAGCCCCTTTCGTGTGGGAGCAGTGGCTGGACGTTTCCGGTTTGGAAGCTGGGCTGTGGCTGGGCTGAGAAGGAACGTCCCCACTGTGCTGTGGCTAGGAATCTCAGAGCGCCAGTGCTTGTGGGGCTGTGGAAGGGCTGCCTAGGGCAGGTGATGGCCAGCAAGAGCTTTCAGTGCTAGCCCCTTTGGTGTGGGAGCAGTGGCTGGACGTTTTGAATTTCGGAGCTGGGCTGTGGCTGTGGTGCGAAGGAACGTCCCCACTGTGCTGTGGCTAGGAAGCTCAGAGCGCCAGTGCTTGTGGGGCTGTGGAAGGGCTGCCTAGGGAAGGTGATGGCCAGCAACAGCTTTCAGTGCTAGCCCCTTTCGTGTGGGAGCAGTGGCTGGACGTTTCGAGTTTCGGAGCTGGGCTGTGGCTGTGCCGAGAAGGAACGTCCCCACTGTGCTGTGGCTAGGAAGCTCAGAGCGCCAGTGCTTGTGGGGCTGTGGAAGGGCTGCCTAGGGAAGGTGATGGCCAGCAAGAGCTTTCAGTGCTGGCCCCTTTGGTATGGGAGCAGTGGCTGGACGTTTTGAATTTCGGAGCTGGGCTGTGGCTGTGGTGCGAAGGAACGTCCCCACTGTGCTGTGCCTAGGAAGCTCAGAGCGCCCGTGCTTGTGGGGCTGTGGAAGGGCTGCCTAGGGAAGGTGATGGCCAGCAAGAGCTTTCAGTGCTAGCCCCTTTGGTGTGGGAGCAGTGGCTGGACGTTTCCGATTTGGGAGCTGGGCTGTGGCTGTGCCGAGAAGGAACGTCCCCACACTGCTGTGGCTACGAAGCTCAGAGCGCCAGTGCTTGTGGGGCTGTGGAAGGGCTGCCTAGGGAAGGTGTTGGCCAGCAAGAGCTTTCAGTGCTAGCCCCTTTGGTGTGGGAGCAGTGGCTGGACGTTTTGAATTTCGGAGCTGGGCTGTGGCTGTGCCGAGAAGGAACGTCCCCACTGTGCTGTGGCTAGGAAGCTCAGAGCGCCAGTGCTTGTGGGGCTGTGGAAGGGCTGCATAGGGAAGGTGATGGCCAGCAAGAGCTTTCAGTGCTAGCCCCTTTGGTGTGGGAGCAGTGGCTGGACGTTTTGAATTTCGGAGCTGGGCTCTGGCTGTGGTGAGAAGGAACGTCCCATCTGTGCAGTGGCTAGGAAGCTCAGAGCGCCAGTGCTTGTGGGGCTGTGGAAGGGCTGCCTAGGGCAGGTGATGGCCAGCAAGAGCTTTCAGTGCTAGCCCCTTTGGTGTGGGAGCAGTGGCTGGATGTTTTGAATTTCGGAGCTGGGCTGTGGCTGTGCCGAGAAGGAACGTCCCCACTGTGCTGTGGCTAGGAAGCTCAGAGCGCCAGTGCTTGTGGGGCTGTGGAAGGGCTGCCTAGGGAAGGTGATGGCCAGCAAGAGCTTTCAGTGCTAGCCCCTTTGGTGTGGGAGCAGTGGCTGGACGTTTCGAATTTAGGAGCTGGGCACTGGCTGTGCTGAGAAGGAGCGTCCCCACTGTGCTGTGGCTAGGAAGCTCAGAGCGCCAGTGCTTGTGGGGCTGTGGAAGGGCTGCCTAGGGCAGGTGATGGCCAGCAAGAGCTTTCAGTGCTAGCCCCTTTGGTGTGGGAGCAGTGGCTGGACGTTTCGAGTTTCGGAGCTGGGCTGTGGCTGTGCCGAGAAGGAACGTCCCCACTGTGCTGTGGCTAGGAAGCTCAGAGCGCCAGTGCTTGTGGGGCTGTGGAAGGGCTGCCTAGGGAAGGTGAGGGCCAGCAAGAGCTTTCAGTGCTAGCCCCTTTCGTGTGGGAGCAGTGGCTGGACGTTTCCGGTTTGGGAGCTGGGCTGTGGCTGGGCTGAGAAGGAACGTCTCCACTATGCTGTGGCTAGGAATCTCAGAGCGCCAGTGCTTGTGGGGCTGTGGAAGGGCTGCCTAGGGAAGGTGATGGCCAGCAAGAGCTTTCAGTGCTAGCCCCTTTCGTGTCGGAGCAGTGGCTGGACGTTTTGAATTTCGGAGCTGGGCTGTGGCTGTGCCGAGAAGGAACGTCCCCACTGTGCTGTGGCTAGGAAGCTCAGAGCGCCAGTGCTTGTGGGGCTGTGGAAGGGCTGCCTAGGGAAGGTGATGGCCAGCAACAGCTTTCAGTGCTAGCCCCTTTGGTGTGGGAGCAGTGGCTGGACGTTTCGAGTTTCGGAGCTGGGCTGTGGCTGTGCCGAGAAGGAACGTCCCCACTGTGCTGTGGCTAGGAAGCTCAGAGCGCCAGTGCTTGTGGGGCTGTGGAAGGGCTGCCTAGGGAAGGTGATGGCCAGCAAGAGCTTTCAGTGCTGGCCCCTTTGGTGTGGGAGCAGTGGCTGGACGTTTTGAATTTCGGAGCTGGGCTGTGGCTGTGGTGCGAAGGAACGTCCCCACTGTGCTGTGGCTAGGAAGCTCAGAGCGCCAGTGCTTGTGGGGCTGTGGAAGGGCTGCCTAGGGAAGGTGATGGCCAGCAAGAGCTTTCAGTGCTAGCCCCTTTGGTGTGGGAGCAGTGGCTGGACGTTTCCGATTTGGGAGCTGGGCTGTGGCTGTGCCGAGAAGGAACGTCCCCACACTGCTGTGGCTAGGAAGCTCAGAGAGCCAGTGCTTGTGGGGCTGTGGAAGGGCTGCCTAGGGAAGGTGTTGGCCAGCAAGAGCTTTCAGTGCTAGCCCCTTTGGTGTGGGAGCAGTGGCTGGACGTTTTGAATTTCGGAGCTGGGCTGTGGCTGTGCCGAGAAGGAACGTCCCCACTGTGCTGTGGCTAGGAAGCTCAGAGCGCCAGTGCTTGTGGGGCTGTGGAAGGGCTGCCTAGGGAAGGTGATGGCCAGCAAGAGCTTTCAGTGCTAGCCCCTTTGGTGTGGGAGCAGTGGCTGGACGTTTTGAATTTCGGAGCTGGGCTGTGGCTGTGCCGAGAAGGAACGTCCCCACTGTGCTGTGGCTAGGAAGCTCAGAGCGCCAGTGCTTGTGGGGCTGTGGAAGGGCTGCCTAGGGAAGGTGATGGCCAGCAACAGCTTTCAGTGCTAGCCCCTTTGGTGTGGGAGCAGTGGCTGGACGTTTCGAGTTTCGGAGCTGGGCTGTGGCTGTGCCGAGAAGGAACGTCCCCACTGTGCTGTGGCTAGGAAGCTCAGAGCGCCAGTGCTTGTGGGGCTGTGGAAGGGCTGCCTAGGGAAGGTGATGGCCAGCAAGAGCTTTCAGTGCTGGCCCCTTTGGTGTGGGAGCAGTGGCTGGACGTTTTGAATTTCGGAGCTGGGCTGTGGCTGTGGTGCGAAGGAACGTCCCCACTGTGCTGTGGCTAGGAAGCTCAGAGCGCCAGTGCTTGTGGGGCTGTGGAAGGGCTGCCTAGGGCAGGTGATGGCCAGCAAGAGCTTTCAGTGCTAGCCCCTTTGGTGTGGGAGCAGTGGCTGGACGTTTCCGATTTGGGAGCTGGGCTGTGGCTGTGCCGAGAAGGAACGTCCCCACACTGCTGTGGCTAGGAAGCTCAGAGAGCCAGTGCTTGTGGGGCTGTGGAAGGGCTGCCTAGGGAAGGTGTTGGCCAGCAAGAGCTTTCAGTGCTAGCCCCTTTGGTGTGGGAGCAGTGGCTGGACGTTTTGAATTTCGGAGCTGGGCTGTGGCTGTGCCGAGAAGGAACGTCCCCACTGTGCTGTGGCTAGGAAGCTCAGAGCGCCAGTGCTTGTGGGGCTGTGGAAGGGCTGCCTAGGGAAGGTGATGGCCAGCAAGAGCTTTCAGTGCTAGCCCCTTTGGTGTGGGAGCAGTGGCTGGACGTTTCCGATTTGGGAGCTGGGCTGTGGCTGTGCCGAGAAGGAACGTCCCCACTGTGCTGTGGCTAGGAAGCTCAGAGCGCCAGTGCTTGTGGGGCTGTGGGAGGGCTGCCTAGGGCAGGTGATGGCCAGCAAGAGCTTTCAGTGCTAGCCCCTTTGGTGTGGGAGCAGTGGCTGGACGTTTTGAATTTCGGAGCTGGGCTGTGGCTGTGCCGAGAAGGAACGTCCCCACTGTGCTGTGGCTAGGAAGCTCAGAGCGCCAGTGCTTGTGGGGCTGTGGAAGGGCTGCCTAGGGAAGGTCATGGCCAGCAAGAGCTTTCAGTGCTGGCCCCTTTGGTGTGGGAGCAGTGGCTGGACGTTTTGAATTTCGGAGCTGGGCTGTGGCTGTGGTGCGAAGGAACGTCCCCACTGTGCTGTGGCTAGGAATCTCAGAGCGCCAGTGCTTATGGGGCTGTGGAAGGGCTGCCTAGGGAAGGTGATGGCCAGCAAGAGCTTTCAGTGCTAGCCCCTTTGGTGTGGGAGCAGTGGCTGGACGTTTTGAATTTCGGAGCTGGGCTCTGGCTGTGCCGAGAAGGAACGTCCCCACTGTGCTGTGGCTAGGAAGCTCAGAGCGCCAGTGCTTGTGGGGCTGTGGAAGGGCTGCCTAGGGAAGGTCATGGCCAGCAAGAGCTTTCAGTGCTAGCCCCTTTGGTGTGGGAGCAGTGGCTGGACGTTTTGAATTTCGGAGCTGGGCTGTGGCTGTGCCGAGAAGGAACGTCCCCACTGTGCTGTGGCTAGGAAGCTCAGAGCGCCAGTGCTTGTGGGGCTGTGGAAGGGCTGCCTAGGGAAGGTCATGGCCAGCAAGAGCTTTCAGTGCTAGCCCCTTTGGTGTGGGAGCAGTGGCTGGACGTTTTGAATTTCGGAGCTGGGCTGTGGCTGTGGTGCGAAGGAACGTCCCCACTGTGCTGTGGCTAGGAAGCTCAGAGCGCCAGTGCTTGTGGGGCTGTGGAAGGGCTGCCTAGGGCAGGTGATGGCCAGCAAGAGCTTTCAGTGCTAGCCCCTTTGGTGTGGGAGCAGTGGCTGGACGTTTCCGATTTGGGAGCTGGGCTGTGGCTGTGCCGAGAAGGAACGTCCCCACACTGCTGTGGCTACGAAGCTCAGAGCGCCAGTGCTTGTGGGGCTGTGGAAGGGCTGCCTAGGGAAGGTGATGGCCAGCAAGAGCTTTCAGTGCTAGCCCCTTTGGTGTGGGAGCAGTGGCTGGACGTTTTGAATTTCGGAGCTGGGCTGTGGCTGTGCCGAGAAGGAACGTCCCCACTGTGCTGTGGCTAGGAAGCTCAGAGCGCCAGTGCTTGTGGGGCTGTGGAAGGGCTGCCTAGGGAAGGTGATGGCCAGCAAGAGCTTTCAGTGCTAGCCCCTTTGGTGTGGGAGCAGTGGCTGGACGTTTCGAATTTCGGAGCTGGGCTCTGGCTGTGGTGAGAAGGAACGTCCCATCTGTGCAGTGCTAGGAAGCTCAGAGCGCCAGTGCTTGTGGGGCTGTGGAAGGGCTGCCTAGGGCAGGTGATGGCCAGCAAGAGCTTTCAGTGCTAGCCCCTTTGGTGTGGGAGCAGTGGCTGGACGTTTTGAATTTCGGAGCTGGGCTGTGGCTGTGCCGAGAAGGAACGTCCCCACTGTGCTGTGGCTAGGAAGCTCAGAGCGCCAGTGCTTGTGGGGCTGTGGAAGGGCTGCCTAGGGAAGGTGATGGCCAGCAAGACCTTTCAGTGCTAGCCCCTTTGGTGTGGGAGCAGTGGCTGGACGTTTCCGATTTGGGAGCTGGGCTGTGGCTGTGCTGAGAAGGAACGTCCCCACTATGCTGTGGCTAGGAAGCTCAGAGCGCCAGTGCTTGTGGGGCTGTGGAAGGGCTGCCTAGGGAAGGTGATGGCCAGCAAGAGCTTTCAGTGCTAGCCCCTTTGGTGTGGGAGCAGTGGCTGGACGTTTCCGATTTGGGAGCTGGGCTGTGGCTGTGCCGAGAAGGAACGTCCCCACTGTGCTGTGGCTAGGAAGCTCAGAGCGCCAGTGCTTGTGGGGCTGTGGGAGGGCTGCCTAGGGAAGGTGATGGCCAGCAAGAGCTTTCAGTGCTAGCCCCTTTGGTGTGGGAGCAGTGGCTGGACGTTTTGAATTTCGGAGCTGGGCTGTGGCTGTGCCGAGAAGGAACGTCCCCACTGTGCTGTGGCTAGGAAGCTCAGAGCGCCAGTGCTTGTGGGGCTGTGGAAGGGCTGCCTAGGGAAGGTCATGGCCAGCAAGAGCTTTCAGTGCTGGCCCCTTTGGTGTGGGAGCAGTGGCTGGACGTTTTGAATTTCGGAGCTGGGCTGTGGCTGTGGTGCGAAGGAACGTCCCCACTGTGCTGTGGCTAGGAATCTCAGAGCGCCAGTGCTTGTGGGGCTGTGGAAGGGCTGCCTAGGGAAGGTGATGGCCAGCAAGAGCTTTCAGTGCTAGCCCCTTTGGTGTGGGAGCAGTGGCTGGACGTTTTGAATTTCGGAGCTGGGCTCTGGCTGTGCCGAGAAGGAACGTCCCCACTGTGCTGTGGCTAGGAAGCTCAGAGCGCCAGTGCTTGTGGGGCTGTGGAAGGGCTGCCTAGGGAAGGTGATGGCCAGCAAGAGCTTTCAGTGCTAGCCCCTTTGGTGTGGGAGCAGTGGCTGGACGTTTTGAATTTCGGAGCTGGGCACTGGCTGTGCTGAGAAGGAACGTCCCCACTGTGCTGTGGCTAGGAAGCTCAGAGCGCCAGTGCTTGTGGGGCTGTGGAAGGGCTGCCTAGGGAAGGTCATGGCCAGCAAGAGCTTTCAGTGCTAGCCCCTTTGGTGTGGGAGCAGTGGCTGGACGTTTTGAATTTCGGAGCTGGGCTGTGGCTGTGGTGCGAAGGAACGTCCCCACTGTGCTGTGGCTAGGAAGCTCAGAGCGCCAGTGCTTGTGGGGCTGTGGAAGGGCTGCCTAGGGCAGGTGATGGCCAGCAAGAGCTTTCAGTGCTAGCCCCTTTGGTGTGGGAGCAGTGGCTGGACGTTTCCGATTTGGGAGCTGGGCTGTGGCTGTGCCGAGAAGGAACGTCCCCACACTGCTGTGGCTACGAAGCTCAGAGCGCCAGTGCTTGTGGGGCTGTGGAAGGGCTGCCTAGGGAAGGTGATGGCCAGCAAGAGCTTTCAGTGCTAGCCCCTTTGGTGTGGGAGCAGTGGCTGGACGTTTTGAATTTCGGAGCTGGGCTGTGGCTGTGCCGAGAAGGAACGTCCCCACTGTGCTGTGGCTAGGAAGCTCAGAGCGCCAGTGCTTGTGGGGCTGTGGAAGGGCTGCCTAGGGAAGGTGATGGCCAGCAAGAGCTTTCAGTGCTAGCCCCTTTCGTGTGGGAGCAGTGGCTGGACGTTTCGAATTTCGGAGCTGGGCTGTGGCTGTGGTGAGAAGGAACGTCCCATCTGTGCAGTGGCTAGGAAGCTCAGACGCCAGTGCTTGTGGGGCTGTGGAAGGGCTGCCTAGGGCAGGTGATGGCCAGCAAGAGCTTTCAGTGCTAGCCCCTTTGGTGTGGGAGCAGTGGCTGGACGTTTTGATTTTCGGAGCTGGGCACTGGCTGTGGTGCGAAGGAACGTCCCCACCGTGCTGTGGCTAGGAAGCTCAGAGCGCCAGTGCTTGTGGGGCTGTGGAAGGGCTGCCTAGGGAAGGTGATGGCCAGCAAGAGCTTTCAGTGCTAGCCCCTTTGGTGTGGGAGCAGTGGCTGGACGTTTTGAATTTCGGAGCTGGGCTGTGGCTGTGCCGAGAAGGAACGTCCCCACTGTGCTGTGGCTAGGAAGCTCAGAGCGCCAGTGCTTGTGGGGCTGTGGAAGGGCTGCCTAGGGAAGGTGATGGCCAGCAAGAGCTTTCAGTGCTAGCCCCTTTGGTGTGGGAGCAGTGGCTGGACGTTTTGAATTTCGGAGCTGGGCTCTGGCTGTGCCGAGAAGGAACGTCCCCACTGTGCTGTGGCTAGGAAGCTCAGAGCGCCAGTGCTTGTGGGGCTGTGGAAGGGCTGCCTAGGGAAGGTCATGGCCAGCAAGAGCTTTCAGTGCTAGCCCCTTTGGTGTGGGAGCAGTGGCTGGACGTTTTGAATTTCGGAGCTGGGCTGTGGCTGTGGTGCGAAGGAACGTCCCCACTGTGCTGTGGCTAGGAAGCTCAGAGCGCCAGTGCTTGTGGGGCTGTGGAAGGGCTGCCTAGGGCAGGTGATGGCCAGCAAGAGCTTTCAGTGCTAGCCCCTTTGGTGTGGGAGCAGTGGCTGGACGTTTCCGATTTGGGAGCTGGGCTGTGGCTGTGCCGAGAAGGAACGTCCCCACACTGCTGTGGCTACGAAGCTCAGAGCGCCAGTGCTTGTGGGGCTGTGGAAGGGCTGCCTAGGGAAGGTGATGGCCAGCAAGAGCTTTCAGTGCTAGCCCCTTTGGTGTGGGAGCAGTGGCTGGACGTTTTGAATTTCGGAGCTGGGCTGTGGCTGTGCCGAGAAGGAACGTCCCCACTGTGCTGTGGCTAGGAAGCTCAGAGCGCCAGTGCTTGTGGGGCTGTGGAAGGGCTGCCTAGGGAAGGTGATGGCCAGCAAGAGCTTTCAGTGCTAGCCCCTTTGGTGTGGGAGCAGTGGCTGGACGTTTCGAATTTCGGAGCTGGGCTGTGGCTGTGGTGAGAAGGAACGTCCCATCTGTGCAGTGGCTAGGAAGCTCAGAGCGCCAGTGCTTGTGGGGCTGTGGAAGGGCTGCCTAGGGCAGGTGATGGCCAGCAAGAGCTTTCAGTGCTAGCCCCTTTGGTGTGGGAGCAGTGGCTGGACGTTTTGATTTTCGGAGCTGGGCACTGGCTGTGGTGCGAAGGAACGTCCCCACCGTGCTGTGGCTAGGAAGCTCAGAGCGCCAGTGCTTGTGGGGCTGTGGAAGGGCTGCCTAGGGAAGGTGATGGCCAGCAAGAGCTTTCAGTGCTAGCCCCTTTGGTGTGGGAGCAGTGGCTGGACGTTTTGAATTTCGGAGCTGGGCTGTGGCTGTGCCGAGAAGGAACGTCCCCACTGTGCTGTGGCTAGGAAGCTCAGAGCGCCAGTGCTTGTGGGGCTGTGGAAGGGCTGCCTAGGGAAGGTGATGGCCAGCAAGAGCTTTCAGTGCTAGCCCCTTTGGTGTGGGAGCAGTGGCTGGACGTTTTGAATTTCGGAGCTGGGCTCTGGCTGTGCCGAGAAGGAACGTCCCCACTGTGCTGTGGCTAGGAAGCTCAGAGCGCCAGTGCTTGTGGGGCTGTGGAAGGGCTGCCTAGGGAAGGTCATGGCCAGCAAGAGCTTTCAGTGCTAGCCCCTTTGGTGTGGGAGCAGTGGCTGGACGTTTTGAATTTCGGAGCTGGGCTGTGGCTGTGCCGAGAAGGAACGTCCCCACTGTGCTGTGGCTAGGAAGCTCAGAGCGCCAGTGCTTGTGGGGCTGTGGAAGGGCTGCCTAGGGAAGGTCATGGCCAGCAAGAGCTTTCAGTGCTAGCCCCTTTGGTGTGGGAGCAGTGGCTGGACGTTTTGAATTTCGGAGCTGGGCTGTGGCTGTGGTGCGAAGGAACGTCCCCACTGTGCTGTGGCTAGGAAGCTCAGAGCGCCAGTGCTTGTGGGGCTGTGGAAGGGCTGCCTAGGGCAGGTGATGGCCAGCAAGAGCTTTCAGTGCTAGCCCCTTTGGTGTGGGAGCAGTGCATGGACGTTTCCGATTTCGGAGCTGGGCTGTGGCTGTGCCGAGAAGGAACGTCCCCACTGTGCTGTGGCTAGGAAGCTCAGAGCGCCAGTGCTTGTGGGGCTGTGGAAGGGCTGCCTAGGGAAGGTGATGGCCAGCAAGAGCTTTCAGTGCTAGCCCCTTTGGTGTGGGAGCAGTGGCTGGACGTTTTGAATTTCGGAGCTGGGCTGTGGCTGTGCCGAGAAGGAACGTCCCCACTGTGCTGTGGCTAGGAAGCTCAGAGCGCCAGTGCTTGTGGGGCTGTGGAAGGGCTGCCTAGGGAAGGTGATGGCCAGCAAGAGCTTTCAGTGCTAGCCCCTTTGGTGTGGGAGCAGTGGCTGGACGTTTTGAATTTCGGAGCTGGGCTGTGGCTGTGGTGCGAAGGAACGTCCCCACTGTGCTGTGGCTAGGAAGCTCAGAGCGCCAGTGCTTGTGGGGCTGTGGAAGGGCTGCCTAGGGCAGGTGATGGCCAGCAAGAGCTTTCAGTGCTAGCCCCTTTGGTGTGGGAGCAGTGCATGGACGTTTCCGATTTCGGAGCTGGGCTGTGGCTGTGCCGAGAAGGAACGTCCCCACTGTGCTGTGGCTAGGAAGCTCAGAGCGCCAGTGCTTGTGGGGCTGTGGAAGGGCTGCCTAGGGAAGGTGATGGCCAGCAAGAGCTTTCAGTGCTAGCCCCTTTGGTGTGGGAGCAGTGGCTGGACGTTTTGAATTTCGGAGCTGGGCTGTGGCTGTGCCGAGAAGGAACGTCCCCACTGTGCTGTGGCTAGGAAGCTCAGAGCGCCAGTGCTTGTGGGGCTGTGGAAGGGCTGCCTAGGGAAGGTGATGGCCAGCAAGAGCTTTCAGTGCTAGCCCCTTTGGTGTGGGAGCAGTGGCTGGACGTTTCGAATTTCGGAGCTGGGCTGTGGCTGTGGTGAGAAGGAACGTCCCATCTGTGCAGTGGCTAGGAAGCTCAGAGCGCCAGTGCTTGTGGGGCTGTGGAAGGGCTGCCTAGGGCAGGTGATGGCCAGCAAGAGCTTTCAGTGCTAGCCCCTTTGGTGTGGGAGCAGTGGCTGGACGTTTTGAATTTCGGAGCTGGGCTGTGGCTGTGGTGCGAAGGAACGTCCCCACTGTGCTGTGGCTAGGAAGCTCAGAGCGCCAGTGCTTGTGGGGCTGTGGAAGGGCTGCCTAGGGCAGGTGATGGCCAGCAAGAGCTTTCAGTGCTAGCCCCTTTGGTGTGGGAGCAGTGGCTGGACGTTTCCGATTTGGGAGCTGGGCTGTGGCTGTGCCGAGAAGGAACGTCCCCACACTGCTGTGGCTACGAAGCTCAGAGCGCCAGTGCTTGTGGGGCTGTGGAAGGGCTGCCTAGGGAAGGTGATGGCCAGCAAGAGCTTTCAGTGCTAGCCCCTTTGGTGTGGGAGCAGTGGCTGGACGTTTTGAATTTCGGAGCTGGGCTGTGGCTGTGCCGAGAAGGAACGTCCCCACTGTGCTGTGGCTAGGAAGCTCAGAGCGCCAGTGCTTGTGGGGCTGTGGAAGGGCTGCCTAGGGAAGGTGATGGCCAGCAAGAGCTTTCAGTGCTAGCCCCTTTGGTGTGGGAGCAGTGGCTGGACGTTTCGAATTTCGGAGCTGGGCTCTGGCTGTGGTGAGAAGGAACGTCCCATCTGTGCAGTGCTAGGAAGCTCAGAGCGCCAGTGCTTGTGGGGCTGTGGAAGGGCTGCCTAGGGCAGGTGATGGCCAGCAAGAGCTTTCAGTGCTAGCCCCTTTGGTGTGGGAGCAGTGGCTGGACGTTTTGAATTTCGGAGCTGGGCTGTGGCTGTGCCGAGAAGGAACGTCCCCACTGTGCTGTGGCTAGGAATCTCAGAGCGCCAGTGCTTGTGGGGCTGTGGAAGGGCTGCCTAGGGAAGGTGATGGCCAGCAAGAGCTTTCAGTGCTAGCCCCTTTGGTGTGGGAGCAGTGGCTGGACGTTTCCGATTTGGGAGCTGGGCTGTGGCTGTGGTGCGAAGGAACGTCCCCACTGTGCTGTGGCTAGGAAGCTCAGAGCGCCAGTGCTTGTGGGGCTGTGGAAGGGCTGCCTAGGGCAGGTGATGGCCAGCAAGAGCTTTCAGTGCTAGCCCCTTTGGTGTGGGAGCAGTGGCTGGACGTTTCCGATTTGGGAGCTGGGCTGTGGCTGTGCCGAGAAGGAACGTCCCCACACTGCTGTGGCTACGAAGCTCAGAGCGCCAGTGCTTGTGGGGCTGTGGAAGGGCTGCCTAGGGAAGGTGATGGCCAGCAAGAGCTTTCAGTGCTAGCCCCTTTGGTGTGGGAGCAGTGGCTGGACGTTTTGAATTTCGGAGCTGGGCTGTGGCTGTGCCGAGAAGGAACGTCCCCACTGTGCTGTGGCTAGGAAGCTCAGAGCGCCAGTGCTTGTGGGGCTGTGGAAGGGCTGCCTAGGGAAGGTGATGGCCAGCAAGAGCTTTCAGTGCTAGCCCCTTTGGTGTGGGAGCAGTGGCTGGACGTTTCGAATTTCGGAGCTGGGCTCTGGCTGTGGTGAGAAGGAACGTCCCATCTGTGCAGTGCTAGGAAGCTCAGAGCGCCAGTGCTTGTGGGGCTGTGGAAGGGCTGCCTAGGGCAGGTGATGGCCAGCAAGAGCTTTCAGTGCTAGCCCCTTTGGTGTGGGAGCAGTGGCTGGACGTTTTGAATTTCGGAGCTGGGCTGTGGCTGTGCCGAGAAGGAACGTCCCCACTGTGCTGTGGCTAGGAATCTCAGAGCGCCAGTGCTTGTGGGGCTGTGGAAGGGCTGCCTAGGGAAGGTGATGGCCAGCAAGAGCTTTCAGTGCTAGCCCCTTTGGTGTGGGAGCAGTGGCTGGACGTTTCCGATTTGGGAGCTGGGCTGTGGCTGTGCTGAGAAGGAACGTCCCCACTGTGCTGTGGCTAGGAAGCTCAGAGCGCCAGTGCTTGTGGGGCTGTGGAAGGGCTGCCTAGGGAAGGTGATGGCCAGCAAGAGCTTTCAGTGCTAGCCCCTTTGGTGTGGGAGCAGTGGCTGGACGTTTCCGATTTGGGAGCTGGGCTGTGGCTGTGCCGAGAAGGAACGTCCCCACTGTGCTGTGGCTAGTAAGCTCAGAGCGCCAGTGCTTGTGGGGCTGTGGGAGGGCTGCCTAGGGAAGGTGATGGCCAGCAAGAGCTTTCAGTGCTAGCCCCTTTGGTGTGGGAGCAGTGGCTGGACGTTTTGAATTTCGGAGCTGGGCTGTGGCTGTGCCGAGAAGGAACGTCCCCACTGTGCTGTGGCTAGGAAGCTCAGAGCGCCAGTGCTTGTGGGGCTGTGGAAGGGCTGCCTAGGGAAGGTCATGGCCAGCAAGAGCTTTCAGTGCTGGCCCCTTTGGTGTGGGAGCAGTGGCTGGACGTTTTGAATTTCGGAGCTGGGCTGTGGCTGTGGTGCGAAGGAACGTCCCCACTGTGCTGTGGCTAGGAATCTCAGAGCGCCAGTGCTTGTGGGGCTGTGGAAGGGCTGCCTAGGGAAGGTGATGGCCAGCAAGAGCTTTCAGTGCTAGCCCCTTTGGTGTGGGAGCAGTGGCTGGACGTTTCCGATTTGGGAGCTGGGCTGTGGCTGTGCCGAGAAGGAACGTCCCCACTGTGCTGTGGCTAGGAAGCTCAGAGCGCCAGTGCTTGTGGGGCTGTGGAAGGGCTGCCTAGGGAAGGTGATGGCCAGCAAGAGCTTTCAGTGCTAGCCCCTTTGGTGTGGGAGCAGTGGCTGGACGTTTTGAATTTCGGAGCTGGGCTGTGGCTGTGCCGAGAAGGAACGTCCCCACTGTGCTGTGGCTAGGAAGCTCAGAGCGCCAGTGCTTGTGGGGCTGTGGAAGGGCTGCCTAGGGAAGGTGATGGCCAGCAAGAGCTTTCAGTGCTAGCCCCTTTGGTGTGGGAGCAGTGGCTGGACGTTTTGAATTTCGGAGCTGGGCTGTGGCTGTGGTGCGAAGGAACGTCCCCACTGTGCTGTGGCTAGGAAGCTCAGAGCGCCAGTGCTTGTGGGGCTGTGGAAGGGCTGCCTAGGGCAGGTGATGGCCAGCAAGAGCTTTCAGTGCTAGCCCCTTTGGTGTGGGAGCAGTGGCTGGACGTTTCCGATTTGGGAGCTGGGCTGTGGCTGTGCCGAGAAGGAACGTCCCCACACTGCTGTGGCTACGAAGCTCAGAGCGCCAGTGCTTGTGGGGCTGTGGAAGGGCTGCCTAGGGAAGGTGATGGCCAGCAAGAGCTTTCAGTGCTAGCCCCTTTGGTGTGGGAGCAGTGGCTGGACGTTTTGAATTTCGGAGCTGGGCTGTGGCTGTGCCGAGAAGGAACGTCCCCACTGTGCTGTGGCTAGGAAGCTCAGAGCGCCAGTGCTTGTGGGGCTGTGGAAGGGCTGCCTAGGGAAGGTGATGGCCAGCAAGAGCTTTCAGTGCTAGCCCCTTTGGTGTGGGAGCAGTGGCTGGACGTTTCGAATTTCGGAGCTGGGCTCTGGCTGTGGTGAGAAGGAACGTCCCATCTGTGCAGTGGCTAGGAAGCTCAGAGCGCCAGTGCTTGTGGGGCTGTGGAAGGGCTGCCTAGGGCAGGTGATGGCCAGCAAGAGCTTTCAGTGCTAGCCCCTTTGGTGTGGGAGCAGTGGCTGGACGTTTTGATTTTCGGAGCTGGGCACTGGCTGTGGTGCGAAGGAACGTCCCCACCGTGCTGTGGCTAGGAAGCTCAGAGCGCCAGTGCTTGTGGGGCTGTGGAAGGGCTGCCTAGGGAAGGTGATGGCCAGCAAGAGCTTTCAGTGCTAGCCCCTTTGGTGTGGGAGCAGTGGCTGGACGTTTTGAATTTCGGAGCTGGGCTGTGGCTGTGCCGAGAAGGAACGTCCCCACACTGCTGTGGCTACGAACCTCAGAGAGCCAGTGCTTGTGGGGCTGTGGAAGGGCTGCCTAGGGAAGGTGATGGCCAGCAAGAGCTTTCAGTGCTAGCCCCTTTGGTGTGGGAGCAGTGGCTGGACGTTTTGAATTTCGGAGCTGGGCTCTGGCTGTGCCGAGAAGGAACGTCCCCACTGTGCTGTGGCTAGGAAGCTCAGAGCGCCAGTGCTTGTGGGGCTGTGGAAGGGCTGCCTAGGGAAGGTCATGGCCAGCAAGAGCTTTCAGTGCTAGCCCCTTTGGTGTGGGAGCAGTGGCTGGACGTTTTGAATTTCGGAGCTGGGCTGTGGCTGTGCCGAGAAGGAACGTCCCCACTGTGCTGTGGCTAGGAAGCTCAGAGCGCCAGTGCTTGTGGGGCTGTGGAAGGGCTGCCTAGGGAAGGTCATGGCCAGCAAGAGCTTTCAGTGCTAGCCCCTTTGGTGTGGGAGCAGTGGCTGGACGTTTTGAATTTCGGAGCTGGGCTGTGGCTGTGGTGCGAAGGAACGTCCCCACTGTGCTGTGGCTAGGAAGCTCAGAGCGCCAGTGCTTGTGGGGCTGTGGAAGGGCTGCCTAGGGCAGGTGATGGCCAGCAAGAGCTTTCAGTGCTAGCCCCTTTGGTGTGGGAGCAGTGCATGGACGTTTCCGATTTCGGAGCTGGGCTGTGGCTGTGCCGAGAAGGAACGTCCCCACTGTGCTGTGGCTAGGAAGCTCAGAGCGCCAGTGCTTGTGGGGCTGTGGAAGGGCTGCCTAGGGAAGGTGATGGCCAGCAAGAGCTTTCAGTGCTAGCCCCTTTGGTGTGGGAGCAGTGGCTGGACGTTTTGAATTTCGGAGCTGGGCTGTGGCTGTGCCGAGAAGGAACGTCCCCACTGTGCTGTGGCTAGGAAGCTCAGAGCGCCAGTGCTTGTGGGGCTGTGGAAGGGCTGCCTAGGGAAGGTGATGGCCAGCAAGAGCTTTCAGTGCTAGCCCCTTTGGTGTGGGAGCAGTGGCTGGACGTTTCGAATTTCGGAGCTGGGCTGTGGCTGTGGTGAGAAGGAACGTCCCATCTGTGCAGTGGCTAGGAAGCTCAGAGCGCCAGTGCTTGTGGGGCTGTGGAAGGGCTGCCTAGGGAAGGTGATGGCCAGCAAGAGCTTTCAGTGCTAGCCCCTTTGGTGTGGGAGCAGTGGCTGGACGTTTTGATTTTCGGAGCTGGGCACTGGCTGTGGTGCGAAGGAACGTCCCCACTGTGCTGTGGCTAGGAAGCTCAGAGCGCCAGTGCTTGTGGGGCTGTGGAAGGGCTGCCTAGGGAAGGTGATGGCCAGCAAGAGCTTTCAGTGCTAGCCCCTTTCGTGTGGGAGCAGTGGCTGGACGTTTCCGATTTGGGAGCTGGGCTGTGGCTGTGCCGAGAAGGAACGTCCCCACTGTGCTGTGGCTAGGAAGCTCAGAGCGCCAGTGCTTGTGGGGCTGTGGAAGGGCTGCCTAGGGAAGGTGTTGGCCAGCAAGAGCTTTCAGTGCTAGCCCCTTTGGTGTGGGAGCAGTGGCTGGACGTTTCGAATTTCGGAGCTGGGCTCTGGCTGTGGTGAGAAGGAACGTCCCCACTGTGCTGTGGCTAGGAAGCTCAGAGCGCCAGTGCTTGTGGGGCTGTGGAAGGGCTGCCTAGGGCAGGTGATGGCCAGCAACAGCTTTCAGTGCTAGCCCCTTTCGTGTGGGAGCAGTGGCTGGACGTTTCCGGTTTGGGAGCTGGGCTGTGGCTGGGCTGAGAAGGAACGTCCCCACTATGCTGTGGCTAGGAATCTCAGAGCGCCAGTGCTTGTGGGGCTGTGGAAGGGCTGCCTAGGGAAGGTGATGGCCAGCAAGAGCTTTCAGTGCTAGCCCCTTTGGTGTGGGAGCAGTGGCTGGACGTTTTGAATTTCGGAGCTGGGCTGTGGCTGTGCCAAGAAGGAGCGTCCCCACTGTGCTGTGCCTAGGAAGCTCAGAGCGCCAGTGCTTGTGGGGCTGTGGAAGGGCTGCCTAGGGAAGGTGATGGCCAGCAAGAGCTTTCAGTGCTGGCCCCTTTGGTGTGGGAGCAGTGGCTGGACGTTTTGAATTTCGGAGCTGGGCTGTGGCTGTGGTGCGAAGGAACGTCCCCACTGTGCTGTGGCTAGGAAGCTCAGAGCGCCAGTGCTTGTGGGGCTGTGGAAGGGCTGCCTAGGGCAGGTGATGGCCAGCAAGAGCTTTCAGTGCTAGCCCCTTTGGTGTGGGAGCAGTGCATGGACGTTTCCGATTTCGGAGCTGGGCTGTGGCTGTGCCGAGAAGGAACGTCCCCACTGTGCTGTGGCTAGGAAGCTCAGAGCGCCAGTGCTTGTGGGGCTGTGGAAGGGCTGCCTAGGGAAGGTGATGGCCAGCAAGAGCTTTCAGTGCTAGCCCCTTTGGTGTGGGAGCAGTGGCTGGACGTTTTGAATTTCGGAGCTGGGCTGTGGCTGTGCCGAGAAGGAACGTCCCCACTGTGCTGTGGCTAGGAAGCTCAGAGCGCCAGTGCTTGTGGGGCTGTGGAAGGGCTGCCTAGGGAAGGTGATGGCCAGCAAGAGCTTTCAGTGCTAGCCCCTTTGGTGTGGGAGCAGTGGCTGGACGTTTCGAATTTCGGAGCTGGGCTGTGGCTGTGGTGAGAAGGAACGTCCCATCTGTGCAGTGGCTAGGAAGCTCAGAGCGCCAGTGCTTGTGGGGCTGTGGAAGGGCTGCCTAGGGAAGGTGATGGCCAGCAAGAGCTTTCAGTGCTAGCCCCTTTGGTGTGGGAGCAGTGGCTGGACGTTTTGATTTTCGGAGCTGGGCACTGGCTGTGGTGCGAAGGAACGTCCCCACTGTGCTGTGGCTAGGAAGCTCAGAGCGCCAGTGCTTGTGGGGCTGTGGAAGGGCTGCCTAGGGAAGGTGATGGCCAGCAAGAGCTTTCAGTGCTAGCCCCTTTGGTGTGGGAGCAGTGGCTGGACGTTTCCGATTTCGGAGCTGGGCTGTGGCTGTGCCGAGAAGGAACGTCCCCACTGTGCTGTGGCTAGGAAGCTCAGAGCGCCAGTGCTTGTGGGGCTGTGGAAGGGCTGCCTAGGGAAGGTGATGGCCAGCAAGAGCTTTCAGTGCTAGCCCCTTTGGTGTGGGAGCAGTGGCTGGACGTTTTGAATTTCGGAGCTGGGCTGTGGCTGTGCCGAGAAGGAACGTCCCCACTGTGCTGTGGCTAGGAAGCTCAGAGCGCCAGTGCTTGTGGGGCTGTGGAAGGGCTGCCTAGGGAAGGTGATGGCCAGCAAGAGCTTTCAGTGCTAGCCCCTTTGGTGTGGGAGCAGTGGCTGGACGTTTCGAATTTCGGAGCTGGGCTGTGGCTGTGGTGAGAAGGAACGTCCCATCTGTGCAGTGGCTAGGAAGCTCAGAGCGCCAGTGCTTGTGGGGCTGTGGAAGGGCTGCCTAGGGAAGGTGATGGCCAGCAAGAGCTTTCAGTGCTAGCCCCTTTGGTGTGGGAGCAGTGGCTGGACGTTTTGAACTTCGGAGCTGGGCTGTGGCTGTGCCGGGAAGGAACGTCCCCACTGTGCTGTGGCTAGGAAGCTCAGAGCGCCAGTGCTTGTGGGGCTGTGGAAGGGCTGCCTAGGGAAGGTGATGGCCAGCAAGAGCTTTCAGTGCTAGCCCCTTTCGTGTGGGAGCAGTGGCTGGACGTTTCCGATTTGGGAGCTGGGCTGTGGCTGTGCCGAGAAGGAACGTCCCCACTGTGCTGTGGCTAGGAAGCTCAGAGCGCCAGTGCTTGTGGGGCTGTGGAAGGGCTGCCTAGGGAAGGTGTTGGCCAGCAAGAGCTTTCAGTGCTAGCCCCTTTGGTGTGGGAGCAGTGGCTGGACGTTTCGAATTTCGGAGCTGGGCTCTGGCTGTGGTGAGAAGGAACGTCCCATCTGTGCAGTGGCTAGGAAGCTCAGAGCGCCAGTGCTTGTGGGGCTGTGGAAGGGCTGCCTAGGGCAGGTGATGGCCAGCAACAGCTTTCAGTGCTAGCCCCTTTCGTGTGGGAGCAGTGGCTGGACGTTTCCGGTTTGGGAGCTGGGCTGTGGCTGGGCTGAGAAGGAACGTCCCCACTATGCTGTGGCTAGGAATCTCAGAGCGCCAGTGCTTGTGGGGCTGTGGAAGGGCTGCCTAGGGAAGGTGATGGCCAGCAAGAGCTTTCAGTGCTAGCCCCTTTGGTGTGGGAGCAGTGGCTGGACGTTTTGAATTTCGGAGCTGGGCTGTGGCTGTGCCAAGAAGGAGCGTCCCCACTGTGCTGTGCCTAGGAAGCTCAGAGCGCCAGTGCTTGTGGGGCTGTGGAAGGGCTGCCTAGGGAAGGTGATGGCCAGCAAGAGCTTTCAGTGCTGGCCCCTTTGGTGTGGGAGCAGTGGCTGGACGTTTTGAATTTCGGAGCTGGGCTGTGGCTGTGGTGCGAAGGAACGTCCCCACTGTGCTGTGGCTAGGAAGCTCAGAGCGCCAGTGCTTGTGGGGCTGTGGAAGGGCTGCCTAGGGAAGGTGATGGCCAGCAAGAGCTTTCAGTGCTAGCCCCTTTGGTGTGGGAGCAGTGGCTGGACGTTTCCGATTTCGGAGCTGGGCTGTGGCTGTGCCGAGAAGGAACGTCCCCACTGTGCTGTGGCTAGGAAGCTCAGAGCGCCAGTGCTTGTGGGGCTGTGGAAGGGCTACCTAGGGAAGGTGATGGCCAGCAAGAGCTTTCAGTGCTGGCCCCTTTGGTGTGGGAGCAGTGGCTGGACGTTTCGAATTTCGGAGCTGGGCTCTGGCTGTGGTGAGAAGGAACGTCCCCACTGTGCTGTGGCTAGGAAGCTCAGAGCGCCAGTGCTTGTGGGGCTGTGGAAGGGCTGCCTAGGGAAGGTGATGGCCAGCAAGACCTTTCAGTGCTAGCCCCTTTGGTGTGGGAGCAGTGGCTGGACGTTTCCGATTTGGGAGCTGGGCTGTGGCTGTGCCGAGAAGGAACGTTCCCACTGTGCTGTGGCTAGGAAGCTCAGAGAGCCAGTGCTTGTGGGGCTGTGGAAGGGCTGCCTAGGGAAGGTGATGGCCAGCAAGAGCTTTCAGTGCTAGCCCCTTTGGTGTGGGAGCAGTGGCTGGACGTTTCGAATTTCGGAGCTGGGCTGTGGCTGTGCCGAGAAGGAACGTCCCCACTGTGCTGTGGCTAGGAAGCTCAGAGCGCCAGTGCTTGTGGGGCTGTGGAAGGGCTGCCTAGGGCAGGTGATGGCCAGCAAGAGCTTTCAGTGCTAGCCCCTTTGGTGTGGGAGCAGTGGCTGGACGTTTTGAATTTCGGAGCTGGGCTGTGGCTGTGCCGAGAAGGAACGTCCCCACTGTGCTGTGGCTAGGAAGCTCAGAGCGCCAGTGCTTGTGGGGCTGTGGAAGGGCTGCCTAGGGAAGGTGATGGCCAGCAAGAGCTTTCAGTGCTAGCCCCTTTCGTGTGGGAGCAGTGGCTGGACGTTTCCGGTTTGGGAGCTGGGCTGTGGCTGGGCTGAGAAGGAACGTCCCCACTATGCTGTGGCTAGGAATCTCAGAGCGCCAGTGCTTGTGGGGCTGTGGAAGGGCTGCCTAGGGAAGGTGATGGCCAGCAAGAGCTTTCAGTGCTAGCCCCTTTGGTGTGGGAGCAGTGGCTGGACGTTTTGAATTTCGGAGCTGGGCTGTGGCTGTGCCGAGAAGGAACGTCCCCACTGTGCTGTGGCTAGGAAGCTCAGAGCGCCAGTGCTTGTGGGGCTGTGGAAGGGCTGCCTAGGGAAGGTGATGGCCAGCAAGAGCTTTCAGTGCTAGCCCCTTTGGTGTGGGAGCAGTGGCTGGACGTTTTGAATTTCGGAGCTGGGCTCTGGCTGTGGTGAGAAGGAACGTCCCCACTGTGCAGTGGCTAGGAAGCTCAGAGCGCCAGTGCTTGTGGGGCTGTGGAAGGGCTGCCTAGGGCAGGTGATGGCCAGCAAGAGCTTTCAGTGCTGGCCCCTTTGGTGTGGGAGCAGTGGCTGGACGTTTTGAATTTCGGAGCTGGGCTGTGGCTGTGGTGCGAAGGAACGTCCCCACTGTGCTGTGGCTAGGAAGCTCAGAGCGCCAGTGCTTGTGGGGCTGTGGAAGGGCTGCCTAGGGAAGGTGATGGCCAGCAAGAGCTTTCAGTGCTAGCCCCTTTGGTGTGGGAGCAGTGGCTGGACGTTTCCGATTTCGGAGCTGGGCTGTGGCTGTGCCGAGAAGGAACGTCCCCACTGTGCTGTGGCTAGGAAGCTCAGAGCGCCAGTGCTTGTGGGGCTGTGGAAGGGCTGCCTAGGGAAGGTGATGGCCAGCAAGAGCTTTCAGTGCTAGCCCCTTTGGTGTGGGAGCAGTGGCTGGACGTTTTGAATTTCGGAGCTGGGCTGTGGCTGTGCCGAGAAGGAACGTCCCCACTGTGCTGTGGCTAGGAAGCTCAGAGCGCCAGTGCTTGTGGGGCTGTGGAAGGGCTGCCTAGGGAAGGTGATGGCCAGCAAGAGCTTTCAGTGCTAGCCCCTTTGGTGTGGGAGCAGTGGCTGGACGTTTCGAATTTCGGAGCTGGGCTGTGGCTGTGGTGAGAAGGAACGTCCCATCTGTGCAGTGGCTAGGAAGCTCAGAGCGCCAGTGCTTGTGGGGCTGTGGAAGGGCTGCCTAGGGAAGGTGATGGCCAGCAAGAGCTTTCAGTGCTAGCCCCTTTGGTGTGGGAGCAGTGGCTGGACGTTTTGATTTTCGGAGCTGGGCACTGGCTGTGGTGCGAAGGAACGTCCCCACTGTGCTGTGGCTAGGAAGCTCAGAGCGCCAGTGCTTGTGGGGCTGTGGAAGGGCTGCCTAGGGAAGGTGATGGCCAGCAAGAGCTTTCAGTGCTAGCCCCTTTCGTGTGGGAGCAGTGGCTGGACGTTTCCGATTTGGGAGCTGGGCTGTGGCTGTGCCGAGAAGGAACGTCCCCACTGTGCTGTGGCTAGGAAGCTCAGAGCGCCAGTGCTTGTGGGGCTGTGGAAGGGCTGCCTAGGGAAGGTGTTGGCCAGCAAGAGCTTTCAGTGCTAGCCCCTTTGGTGTGGGAGCAGTGGCTGGACGTTTTGAATTTCGGAGCTGGGCTCTGGCTGTGGTGAGAAGGAACGTCCCATCTGTGCAGTGGCTAGGAAGCTCAGAGCGCCAGTGCTTGTGGGGCTGTGGAAGGGCTGCCTAGGGCAGGTGATGGCCAGCAACAGCTTTCAGTGCTAGCCCCTTTCGTGTGGGAGCAGTGGCTGGACGTTTCCGGTTTGGGAGCTGGGCTGTGGCTGGGCTGAGAAGGAACGTCCCCACTATGCTGTGGCTAGGAATCTCAGAGCGCCAGTGCTTGTGGGGCTGTGGAAGGGCTGCCTAGGGAAGGTGATGGCCAGCAAGAGCTTTCAGTGCTAGCCCCTTTGGTGTGGGAGCAGTGGCTGGACGTTTTGAATTTCGGAGCTGGGCTGTGGCTGTGCCAAGAAGGAGCGTCCCCACTGTGCTGTGCCTAGGAAGCTCAGAGCGCCAGTGCTTGTGGGGCTGTGGAAGGGCTGCCTAGGGAAGGTGATGGCCAGCAAGAGCTTTCAGTGCTGGCCCCTTTGGTGTGGGAGCAGTGGCTGGACGTTTTGAATTTCGGAGCTGGGCTGTGGCTGTGGTGCGAAGGAACGTCCCCACTGTGCTGTGGCTAGGAAGCTCAGAGCGCCAGTGCTTGTGGGGCTGTGGAAGGGCTGCCTAGGGAAGGTGATGGCCAGCAAGAGCTTTCAGTGCTAGCCCCTTTGGTGTGGGAGCAGTGGCTGGACGTTTCCGATTTCGGAGCTGGGCTGTGGCTGTGCCGAGAAGGAACGTCCCCACTGTGCTGTGGCTAGGAAGCTCAGAGCGCCAGTGCTTGTGGGGCTGTGGAAGGGCTACCTAGGGAAGGTGATGGCCAGCAAGAGCTTTCAGTGCTGGCCCCTTTGGTGTGGGAGCAGTGGCTGGACGTTTCGAATTTCGGAGCTGGGCCCTGGCTGTGGTGAGAAGGAACGTCCCCACTGTGCTGTGGCTAGGAAGCTCAGAGCGCCAGTGCTTGTGGGGCTGTGGAAGGGCTGCCTAGGGAAGGTGATGGCCAGCAAGACCTTTCAGTGCTAGCCCCTTTGGTGTGGGAGCAGTGGCTGGACGTTTCCGATTTGGGAGCTGGGCTGTGGCTGTGCCGAGAAGGAACGTTCCCACTGTGCTGTGGCTAGGAAGCTCAGAGAGCCAGTGCTTGTGGGGCTGTGGAAGGGCTGCCTAGGGAAGGTGATGGCCAGCAAGAGCTTTCAGTGCTAGCCCCTTTGGTGTGGGAGCAGTGGCTGGACGTTTTGAATTTCGGAGCTGGGCTGTGGCTGTGCCGAGAAGGAACATCCCCACTGTGCTGTGGCTAGGAAGCTCAGAGCGCCAGTGCTTGTGGGGCTGTGGAAGGGCTGCCTAGGGAAGGTGATGGCCAGCAAGAGCTTTCAGTGCTAGCCCCTTTGGTGTGGGAGCAGTGGCTGGACGTTTCGAATTTCGGAGCTGGGCTGTGGCTGTGCCGAGAAGGAACGTCCCCACTGTGCTGTGGCTAGGAAGCTCAGAGCGCCAGTGCTTGTGGGGCTGTGGAAGGGCTGCCTAGGGCAGGTGATGGCCAGCAAGAGCTTTCAGTGCTAGCCCCTTTGGTGTGGGAGCAGTGGCTGGACGTTTTGAATTTCGGAGCTGGGCTGTGGCTGTGCCGAGAAGGAACGTCCCCACTGTGCTGTGGCTAGGAAGCTCAGAGCGCCAGTGCTTGTGGGGCTGTGGAAGGGCTGCCTAGGGAAGGTGATGGCCAGCAAGAGCTTTCAGTGCTAGCCCCTTTCGTGTGGGAGCAGTGGCTGGACGTTTCCGGTTTGGGAGCTGGGCTGTGGCTGGGCTGAGAAGGAACGTCCCCACTATGCTGTGGCTAGGAATCTCAGAGCGCCAGTGCTTGTGGGGCTGTGGAAGGGCTGCCTAGGGAAGGTGATGGCCAGCAAGAGCTTTCAGTGCTAGCCCCTTTGGTGTGGGAGCAGTGGCTGGACGTTTTGAATTTCGGAGCTGGGCTGTGGCTGTGCCGAGAAGGAACGTCCCCACTGTGCTGTGGCTAGGAAGCTCAGAGCGCCAGTGCTTGTGGGGCTGTGGAAGGGCTGCCTAGGGAAGGTGATGGCCAGCAAGAGCTTTCAGTGCTAGCCCCTTTGGTGTGGGAGCAGTGGCTGGACGTTTTGAATTTCGGAGCTGGGCTCTGGCTGTGGTGAGAAGGAACGTCCCATCTGTGCAGTGGCTAGGAAGCTCAGAGCGCCAGTGCTTGTGGGGCTGTGGAAGGGCTGCCTAGGGCAGGTGATGCCCAGCAAGAGCTTTCAGTGCTAGCCCCTTTGGTGTGGGAGCAGTGGCTGGATGTTTTGAATTTCGGAGCTGGGCTGTGGCTGTGCCGAGAAGGAACGTCCCCACTGTGCTGTGGCTAGGAAACTCAGAGCGCCAGTGCTTGTGGGGCTGTGGAAGGGCTGCCTAGGGAAGGTGATGGCCAGCAAGAGCTTTCAGTGCTAGCCCCTTTGGTGTGGGAGCAGTGGCTGGACGTTTCGAATTTAGGAGCTGGGCACTGGCTGTGCTGAGAAGGAGCGTCCCCACTGTGCTGTGGCTAGGAAGCTCAGAGCGCCAGTGCTTGTGGGGCTGTGGAAGGGCTGCCTAGGGCAGGTGATGGCCAGCAAGAGCTTTCAGTGCTAGCCCCTTTGGTGTGGGAGCAGTGGCTGGACGTTTCGAGTTTCGGAGCTGGGCTGTGGCTGTGCCGAGAAGGAACGTCCCCACTGTGCTGTGGCTAGGAAGCTCAGAGCGCCAGTGCTTGTGGGGCTGTGGAAGGGCTGCCTAGGGAAGGTGATGGCCAGCAAGAGCTTTCAGTGCTAGCCCCTTTCGTGTGGGAGCAGTGGCTGGACGTTTCCGGTTTAGGAGCTGGGCTGTGGCTGGGCTGAGAAGGAACGTCCCCACTATGCTGTGGCTAGGAATCTCAGAGCGCCAGTGCTTGTGGGGCTGTGGAAGGGCTGCCTAGGGAAGGTGATGGCCAGCAAGAGCTTTCAGTGCTAGCCCCTTTGGTGTGGGAGCAGTGGCTGGACGTTTTGAATTTCGGAGCTGGGCTGTGGCTGTGCCGAGAAGGAACGTCCCCACTGTGCTGTGCCTAGGAAGCTCAGAGCGCCAGTGCTTGTGGGGCTGTGGAAGGGCTGCCTAGGGAAGGTGATGGCCAGCAACAGCTTTCAGTGCTAGCCCCTTTGGTGTGGGAGCAGTGGCTGGACGTTTCGAGTTTCGGAGCTGGGCTGTGGCTGTGCCGAGAAGGAACGTCCCCACTGTGCTGTGGCTAGGAAGCTCAGAGCGCCAGTGCTTGTGGGGCTGTTGAAGGGCTGCCTAGGGAAGGTGATGGCCAGCAAGAGCTTTCAGTGCTGGCCCCTTTGGTGTGGGAGCAGTGGCTGGACGTTTTGAATTTCGGAGCTGGGCAGTGGCTGTGGTGCGAAGGAACGTCCCCACTGTGCTGTGGCTAGGAAGCTCAGAGCGCCAGTGCTTGTGGGGCTGTGGAAGGGCTGCCTAGGGAAGGTGATGGCCAGCAAGAGCTTTCAGTGCTAGCCCCTTTGGTGTGGGAGCAGTGGCTGGACGTTTCCGATTTGGGAGCTGGGCTGTGGCTGTGCCGAGAAGGAACGTCCCCACTGTGCTGTGGCTAGGAAGCTCAGAGCGCCAGTGCTTGTGGGGCTGTGGAAGGGCTGCCTAGGGAAGGTGTTGGCCAGCAAGAGCTTTCAGTGCTAGCCCCTTTGGTGTGGGAGCAGTGGCTGGACGTTTTGAATTTCGGAGCTGGGCTGTGGCTGTGCCGAGAAGGAACGTCCCCACTGTGCTGTGGCTAGGAAGCTCAGAGCGCCAGTGCTTGTGGGGCTGTGGAAGGGCTGCCTAGGGCAGGTGATGGCCAGCAAGAGCTTTCAGTGCTAGCCCCTTTGGTGTGAGAGCAGTGGCTGGACGTTTTGAATTTCGGAGCTGGGCTCTGGCTGTGCCGAGAAGGAACGTCCCCACTGTGCTGTGGCTAGGAAGCTCAGAGCGCCAGTGCTTGTGGGGCTGTGGAAGGGCTGCCTAGGGAAGGTCATGGCCAGCAAGAGCTTTCAGTGCTAGCCCCTTTGGTGTGGGAGCAGTGGCTGGACGTTTTGAATTTCGGAGCTGGGCTGTGGCTGTGCCGAGAAGGAACGTCCCCACTGTGCTGTGGCTAGGAAGCTCAGAGCGCCAGTGCTTGTGGGGCTGTGGAAGGGCTGCCTAGGGAAGGTCATGGCCAGCAAGAGCTTTCAGTGCTAGCCCCTTTGGTGTGGGAGCAGTGGCTGGACGTTTTGAATTTCGGAGCTGGGCTGTGGCTGTGCCGAGAAGGAACGTCCCCACTGTGCTGTGGCTAGGAAGCTCAGAGCGCCAGTGCTTGTGGGGCTGTGGAAGGGCTGCCTAGGGAAGGTGATGGCCAGCAAGAGCTTTCAGTGCTAGCCCCTTTGGTGTGGGAGCAGTGGCTGGACGTTTTGAATTTCGGAGCTGGGCTGTGGCTGTGCCGAGAAGGAACGTCCCCACTGTGCTGTGGCTAGGAAGCTCAGAGCGCCAGTGCTTGTGGGGCTGTGGAAGGGCTGCCTAGGGAAGGTCATGGGCAGCAAGAGCTTTCAGTGCTAGCCCCTTTGGTGTGGGAGCAGTGGCTGGACGTTTCCGATTTGGGAGCTGGGCTGTGGCTGTGCCGAGAAGGAACGTCCCCACTGTGCTGTGGCTAGGAAGCTCAGAGCGCCAGTGCTTGTGGGGCTGTGGAAGGGCTGCCTAGGGAAGGTGATGGCCAGCAAGAGCTTTCAGTGCTAGCCCCTTTGGTGTGGGAGCAGTGGCTGGACGTTTCCGATTTCGGAGCTGGGCTGTGGCTGTGCCGAGAAGGAACGTCCCCACTGTGCTGTGGCTAGGAAGCTCAGAGCGCCAGTGCTTGTGGGGCTGTGGAAGGGCTGCCTAGGGAAGGTGATGGCCAGCAAGAGCTTTCAGTGCTAGCCCCTTTGGTGTGGGAGCAGTGGCTGGACGTTTCGAATTTCGGAGCTGGGCTCTGGCTGTCGTGAGAAGGAACGTCCCATCTGTGCAGTGGCTAGGAAGCTCAGAGCGCCAGTGCTTGTGGGGCTGTGGAAGGGCTGCCTAGGGCAGGTGATGGCCAGCAAGAGCTTTCAGTGCTGGCCCCTTTGGTGTGGGAGCAGTGGCTGGACGTTTTGAATTTCGGAGCTGGGCTGTGGCTGTGGTGCGAAGGAACGTCCCCACTGTGCTGTGGCTAGGAAGCTCAGAGCGCCAGTGCTTGTGGGGCTGTGGAAGGGCTGCCTAGGGAAGGTGATGGCCAGCAAGAGCTTTCAGTGCTAGCCCCTTTGGTGTGGGAGCAGTGGCTGGACGTTTCCGATTTCGGAGCTGGGCTGTGGCTGTGCCGAGAAGGAACGTCCCCACTGTGCTGTGGCTAGGAAGCTCAGAGCGCCAGTGCTTGTGGGGCTGTGGAAGGGCTGCCTAGGGAAGGTGATGGCCAGCAAGAGCTTTCAGTGCTAGCCCCTTTGGTGTGGGAGCAGTGGCTGGACGTTTTGAATTTCGGAGCTGGGCTGTGGCTGTGCCGAGAAGGAACGTCCCCACTGTGCTGTGGCTAGGAAGCTCAGAGCGCCAGTGCTTGTGGGGCTGTGGAAGGGCTGCCTAGGGAAGGTGATGGCCAGCAAGAGCTTTCAGTGCTAGCCCCTTTGGTGTGGGAGCAGTGGCTGGACGTTTCGAATTTCGGAGCTGGGCTGTGGCTGTGGTGAGAAGGAACGTCCCCACTGTGCAGTGGCTAGGAAGCTCAGAGCGCCAGTGCTTGTGGGGCTGTGGAAGGGCTGCCTAGGGAAGGTGATGGCCAGCAAGAGCTTTCAGTGCTAGCCCCTTTGGTGTGGGAGCAGTGGCTGGACGTTTTGATTTTCGGAGCTGGGCACTGGCTGTGGTGCGAAGGAACGTCCCCACTGTGCTGTGGCTAGGAAGCTCAGAGCGCCAGTGCTTGTGGGGCTGTGGAAGGGCTGCCTAGGGAAGGTGATGGCCAGCAAGAGCTTTCAGTGCTAGCCCCTTTCGTGTGGGAGCAGTGGCTGGACGTTTCCGGTTTGGGAGCTGGGCTGTGGCTGGGCTGAGAAGGAACGTCCCCACTATGCTGTGGCTAGGAATCTCAGAGCGCCAGTGCTTGTGGGGCTGTGGAAGGGCTGCCTAGGGAAGGTGATGGCCAGCAAGAGCTTTCAGTGCTAGCCCCTTTGGTGTGGGAGCAGTGGCTGGACGTTTTGAATTTCGGAGCTGGGCTGTGGCTGTGCCAAGAAGGAGCGTCCCCACTGTGCTGTGCCTAGGAAGCTCAGAGCGCCAGTGCTTGTGGGGCTGTGGAAGGGCTGCCTAGGGAAGGTGATGGCCAGCAAGAGCTTTCAGTGCTGGCCCCTTTGGTGTGGGAGCAGTGGCTGGACGTTTTGAATTTCGGAGCTGGGCTGTGGCTGTGGTGCGAAGGAACGTCCCCACTGTGCTGTGGCTAGGAAGCTCAGAGCGCCAGTGCTTGTGGGGCTGTGGAAGGGCTGCCTAGGGAAGGTGATGGCCAGCAAGAGCTTTCAGTGCTAGCCCCTTTGGTGTGGGAGCAGTGGCTGGACGTTTCCGATTTCGGAGCTGGGCTGTGGCTGTGCCGAGAAGGAACGTCCCCACTGTGCTGTGGCTAGGAAGCTCAGAGCGCCAGTGCTTGTGGGGCTGTGGAAGGGCTACCTAGGGAAGGTGATGGCCAGCAAGAGCTTTCAGTGCTGGCCCCTTTGGTGTGGGAGCAGTGGCTGGACGTTTCGAATTTCGGAGCTGGGCTCTGGCTGTGGTGAGAAGGAACGTCCCCACTGTGCTGTGGCTAGGAAGCTCAGAGCGCCAGTGCTTGTGGGGCTGTGGAAGGGCTGCCTAGGGAAGGTGATGGCCAGCAAGAGCTTTCAGTGCTAGCCCCTTTGGTGTGGGAGCAGTGGCTGGACGTTTCCGATTTGGGAGCTGGGCTGTGGCTGTGCCGAGAAGGAACGTTCCCACTGTGCTGTGGCTAGGAAGCTCAGAGAGCCAGTGCTTGTGGGGCTGTGGAAGGGCTGCCTAGGGAAGGTGATGGCCAGCAAGAGCTTTCAGTGCTAGCCCCTTTGGTGTGGGAGCAGTGGCTGGACGTTTTGAATTTCGGAGCTGGGCTGTGGCTGTGCCGAGAAGGAACATCCCCACTGTGCTGTGGCTAGGAAGCTCAGAGCGCCAGTGCTTGTGGGGCTGTGGAAGGGCTGCCTAGGGAAGGTGATGGCCAGCAAGAGCTTTCAGTGCTAGCCCCTTTGGTGTGGGAGCAGTGGCTGGACGTTTCGAATTTCGGAGCTGGGCTGTGGCTGTGCCGAGAAGGAACGTCCCCACTGTGCTGTGGCTAGGAAGCTCAGAGCGCCAGTGCTTGTGGGGCTGTGGAAGGGCTGCCTAGGGCAGGTGATGGCCAGCAAGAGCTTTCAGTGCTAGCCCCTTTGGTGTGGGAGCAGTGGCTGGACGTTTTGAATTTCGGAGCTGGGCTGTGGCTGTGCCGAGAAGGAACGTCCCCACTGTGCTGTGGCTAGGAAGCTCAGAGCGCCAGTGCTTGTGGGGCTGTGGAAGGGCTGCCTAGGGAAGGTGATGGCCAGCAAGAGCTTTCAGTGCTAGCCCCTTTCGTGTGGGAGCAGTGGCTGGACGTTTCCGGTTTGGGAGCTGGGCTGTGGCTGGGCTGAGAAGGAACGTCCCCACTATGCTGTGGCTAGGAATCTCAGAGCGCCAGTGCTTGTGGGGCTGTGGAAGGGCTGCCTAGGGAAGGTGATGGCCAGCAAGAGCTTTCAGTGCTAGCCCCTTTGGTGTGGGAGCAGTGGCTGGACGTTTTGAATTTCGGAGCTGGGCTGTGGCTGTGCCGAGAAGGAACGTCCCCACTGTGCTGTGGCTAGGAAGCTCAGAGCGCCAGTGCTTGTGGGGCTGTGGAAGGGCTGCCTAGGGAAGGTGATGGCCAGCAAGAGCTTTCAGTGCTAGCCCCTTTGGTGTGGGAGCAGTGGCTGGACGTTTTGAATTTCGGAGCTGGGCTCTGGCTGTGGTGAGAAGGAACGTCCCATCTGTGCAGTGGCTAGGAAGCTCAGAGCGCCAGTGCTTGTGGGGCTGTGGAAGGGCTGCCTAGGGCAGGTGATGCCCAGCAAGAGCTTTCAGTGCTAGCCCCTTTGGTGTGGGAGCAGTGGCTGGATGTTTTGAATTTCGGAGCTGGGCTGTGGCTGTGCCGAGAAGGAACGTCCCCACTGTGCTGTGGCTAGGAAACTCAGAGCGCCAGTGCTTGTGGGGCTGTGGAAGGGCTGCCTAGGGAAGGTGATGGCCAGCAAGAGCTTTCAGTGCTAGCCCCTTTGGTGTGGGAGCAGTGGCTGGACGTTTCGAATTTAGGAGCTGGGCACTGGCTGTGCTGAGAAGGAGCGTCCCCACTGTGCTGTGGCTAGGAAGCTCAGAGCGCCAGTGCTTGTGGGGCTGTGGAAGGGCTGCCTAGGGCAGGTGATGGCCAGCAAGAGCTTTCAGTGCTAGCCCCTTTGGTGTGGGAGCAGTGGCTGGACGTTTCGAGTTTCGGAGCTGGGCTGTGGCTGTGCCGAGAAGGAACGTCCCCACTGTGCTGTGGCTAGGAAGCTCAGAGCGCCAGTGCTTGTGGGGCTGTGGAAGGGCTGCCTAGGGAAGGTGATGGCCAGCAAGAGCTTTCAGTGCTAGCCCCTTTCGTGTGGGAGCAGTGGCTGGACGTTTCCGGTTTAGGAGCTGGGCTGTGGCTGGGCTGAGAAGGAACGTCCCCACTATGCTGTGGCTAGGAATCTCAGAGCGCCAGTGCTTGTGGGGCTGTGGAAGGGCTGCCTAGGGAAGGTGATGGCCAGCAAGAGCTTTCAGTGCTAGCCCCTTTGGTGTGGGAGCAGTGGCTGGACGTTTTGAATTTCGGAGCTGGGCTGTGGCTGTGCCGAGAAGGAACGTCCCCACTGTGCTGTGCCTAGGAAGCTCAGAGCGCCAGTGCTTGTGGGGCTGTGGAAGGGCTGCCTAGGGAAGGTGATGGCCAGCAACAGCTTTCAGTGCTAGCCCCTTTGGTGTGGGAGCAGTGGCTGGACGTTTCGAGTTTCGGAGCTGGGCTGTGGCTGTGCCGAGAAGGAACGTCCCCACTGTGCTGTGGCTAGGAAGCTCAGAGCGCCAGTGCTTGTGGGGCTGTTGAAGGGCTGCCTAGGGAAGGTGATGGCCAGCAAGAGCTTTCAGTGCTGGCCCCTTTGGTGTGGGAGCAGTGGCTGGACGTTTTGAATTTCGGAGCTGGGCAGTGGCTGTGGTGCGAAGGAACGTCCCCACTGTGCTGTGGCTAGGAAGCTCAGAGCGCCAGTGCTTGTGGGGCTGTGGAAGGGCTGCCTAGGGAAGGTGATGGCCAGCAAGAGCTTTCAGTGCTAGCCCCTTTGGTGTGGGAGCAGTGGCTGGACGTTTCCGATTTGGGAGCTGGGCTGTGGCTGTGCCGAGAAGGAACGTCCCCACTGTGCTGTGGCTAGGAAGCTCAGAGCGCCAGTGCTTGTGGGGCTGTGGAAGGGCTGCCTAGGGAAGGTGTTGGCCAGCAAGAGCTTTCAGTGCTAGCCCCTTTGGTGTGGGAGCAGTGGCTGGACGTTTTGAATTTCGGAGCTGGGCTGTGGCTGTGCCGAGAAGGAACGTCCCCACTGTGTTGTGGCTAGGAAGCTCAGAGCGCCAGTGCTTGTGGGGCTGTGGAAGGGCTGCCTAGGGCAGGTGATGGCCAGCAAGAGCTTTCAGTGCTAGCCCCTTTGGTGTGAGAGCAGTGGCTGGACGTTTTGAATTTCGGAGCTGGGCTCTGGCTGTGCCGAGAAGGAACGTCCCCACTGTGCTGTGGCTAGGAAGCTCAGAGCGCCAGTGCTTGTGGGGCTGTGGAAGGGCTGCCTAGGGAAGGTCATGGCCAGCAAGAGCTTTCAGTGCTAGCCCCTTTGGTGTGGGAGCAGTGGCTGGACGTTTTGAATTTCGGAGCTGGGCTGTGGCTGTGCCGAGAAGGAACGTCCCCACTGTGCTGTGGCTAGGAAGCTCAGAGCGCCAGTGCTTGTGGGGCTGTGGAAGGGCTGCCTAGGGAAGGTCATGGCCAGCAAGAGCTTTCAGTGCTAGCCCCTTTGGTGTGGGAGCAGTGGCTGGACGTTTTGAATTTCGGAGCTGGGCTGTGGCTGTGCCGAGAAGGAACGTCCCCACTGTGCTGTGGCTAGGAAGCTCAGAGCGCCAGTGCTTGTGGGGCTGTGGAAGGGCTGCCTAGGGAAGGTGATGGCCAGCAAGAGCTTTCAGTGCTAGCCCCTTTGGTGTGGGAGCAGTGGCTGGACGTTTTGAATTTCGGAGCTGGGCTGTGGCTGTGCCGAGAAGGAACGTCCCCACTGTGCTGTGGCTAGGAAGCTCAGAGCGCCAGTGCTTGTGGGGCTGTGGAAGGGCTGCCTAGGGAAGGTCATGGGCAGCAAGAGCTTTCAGTGCTAGCCCCTTTGGTGTGGGAGCAGTGGCTGGACGTTTCCGATTTGGGAGCTGGGCTGTGGCTGTGCCGAGAAGGAACGTCCCCACTGTGCTGTGGCTAGGAAGCTCAGAGCGCCAGTGCTTGTGGGGCTGTGGAAGGGCTGCCTAGGGAAGGTGATGGCCAGCAAGAGCTTTCAGTGCTAGCCCCTTTGGTGTGAGAGCAGTGGCTGGACGTTTTGAATTTCGGAGCTGGGCTCTGGCTGTGCCGAGAAGGAACGTCCCCACTGTGCTGTGGCTAGGAAGCTCAGAGCGCCAGTGCTTGTGGGGCTGTGGAAGGGCTGCCTAGGGAAGGTGATGGCCAGCAAGAGCTTTCAGTGCTAGCCCCTTTGGTGTGGGAGCAGTGGCTGGACGTTTCCGATTTGGGAGCTGGGCTGTGGCTGTGCCGAGAAGGAACGTCCCCACTGTGCTGTGGCTAGGAAGCTCAGAGCGCCAGTGCTTGTGGGGCTGTGGAAGGGCTGCCTAGGGAAGGTGATGGCCAGCAAGAGCTTTCAGTGCTAGCCCCTTTGGTGTGGGAGCAGTGGCTGGACGTTTTGAATTTCGGAGCTGGGCTGTGGCTGTGCCGAGAAGGAACGTCCCCACTGTGCTGTGGCTAGGAAGCTCAGAGCGCCAGTGCTTGTGGGGCTGTGGAAGGGCTGCCTAGGGCAGGTGATGGCCAGCAAGAGCTTTCAGTGCTAGCCCCTTTGGTGTGGGAGCAGTGGCTGGACGTTTCGAATTTCGGAGCTGGGCTCTGGCTGTGGTGAGAAGGAACGTCCCATCTGTGCAGTGGCTAGGAAGCTCAGAGCGCCAGTGCTTGTGGGGCTGTGGAAGGGCTGCCTAGGGCAGGTGATGGCCAGCAAGAGCTTTCAGTGCTAGCCCCTTTGGTGTGGGAGCAGTGGCTGGACGTTTTGATTTTCGGAGCTGGGCACTGGCTGTGGTGCGAAGGAACGTCCCCACTGTGCTGTGGCTAGGAAGCTCAGAGCGCCAGTGCTTGTGGGGCTGTGGAAGGGCTGCCTAGGGAAGGTGATGGCCAGCAAGAGCTTTCAGTGCTAGCCCCTTTGGTGTGGGAGCAGTGGCTGGACGTTTCGAGTTTCGGAGCTGGGCTGTGGCTGTGCTGAGAAGGAACGTCCCCACTGTGCTGTGCCTAGGAAGCTCAGAGCGCCAGTGCTTGTGGGGCTGTGGAAGGGCTGCCTAGGGAAGGTGTTGGCCAGCAAGAGCTTTCAGTGCTAGCCCCTTTGGTGTGGGAGCAGTGGCTGGACGTTTCGAGTTTCGGAGCTGGGCTGTGGCTGTGCTGAGAAGGAACGTCCCCAGTGTGCTGTGCCTAGGAAGCTCAGAGCGCCAGTGCTTGTGGGGCTGTGGAAGGGCTGCCTAGGGAAGGTGTTGGCCAGCAAGAGCTTTCAGTGCTAGCCCCTTTCGTGTGGGAGCAGTGGCTGGACGTTTCCGCTTTGGGAGCTGGGCTGTGGCTGGGCTGAGAAGGAACGTCCCCAGTGTGCTGTGCCTAGGAAGCTCAGAGCGCCCGTGCTTGTGGGGCTGTGGAAGGGCTGCCTAGGGAAGGTGATGGCCAGCAAGAGCTTTCAGTGCTGGCCCCTTTGGTGTGGGAGCAGTGGCTGGACGTTTTGAATTTCGGAGCTGGGCTGTGGCTGTGGTGCGAAGGAACGTCCCCACTGTGCTGTGGCTAGGAAGCTCAGAGAGCCAGTGCTTGTGGGGCTGTGGAAGGGCTGCCTAGGGAAGGTGATGGCCAGCAAGAGCTTTCAGTGCTAGCCCCTTTGGTGTGGGAGCAGTGGCTGGACGTTTTGAATTTCGGAGCTGGGCTGTGGCTGTGGTGCGAAGGAACGTCCCCACTGTGCTGTGGCTAGGAAGCTCAGAGCGCCAGTGCTTGTGGGGCTGTGGAAGGGCTGCCTAGGGAAGGTGATGGCCAGCAAGAGCTTTCAGTGCTAGCCCCTTTGGTGTGGGAGCAGTGGCTGGACGTTTCGAATTTCGGAGCTGGGCTGTGGCTGTGCCGAGAAGGAACGTCCCCACTGTGCTGTGCCTAGGAAGCTCAGAGCGCCAGTGCTTGTGGGGCTGTGGAAGGGCTGCCTAGGGAAGGTGATGGCCAGCAAGAGCTTTCAGTGCTAGCCCCTTTGGTGTGGGAGCAGTGGCTGGACATTTCGAATTTAGGAGCTGGGCTCTGGCTGTGGTGAGAAGGAACGTCCCCACTGTGCTGTGGCTAGGAAGCTCAGAGCGCCAGTGCTTGTGGGGCTGTGGAAGGGCTGCCTAGGGCAGGTGATGGCCAGCAAGAGCTTTCAGTGCTAGCCCCTTTGGTGTGGGAGCAGTGGCTGGACGTTTCGAGTTTCGGAGCTGGGCTGTGGCTGTGCCGAGAAGGAACGTCCCCACTGTGCTGTGCCTAGGAAGCTCAGAGCGCCAGTGCTTGTGGGGCTGTGGAAGGGCTGCCTAGGGAAGGTGATGGCCAGCAAGAGCTTTCAGTGCTAGCCCCTTTGGTGTGGGAGCAGTGGCTGGACGTTTCGAATTTCGGAGCTGGGCTGTGGCTGTGCCGAGAAGGAACGTCCCCACTGTGCTGTGGCTAGGAAGCTCAGAGCGCCAGTGCTTGTGGGGCTGTGGAAGGGCTGCCTAGGGAAGGTGATGGCCAGCAAGAGCTTTCAGTGCTAGCCCCTTTGGTGTGGGAGCAGTGGCTGGACGTTTTGAATTTCGGAGCTGGGCTGTGGCTGTGCCGAGAAGGAACGTCCCCACTGTGCTGTGGCTAGGAAGCTCAGAGCGCCAGTGCTTGTGGGGCTGTGGAAGGGCTGCCTAGGGAAGGTGATGGCCAGCAAGAGCTTTCAGTGCTAGCCCCTTTGGTGTGGGAGCAGTGGCTGGACGTTTTGAATTTCGGAGCTGGGCTGTGGCTGTGGTGCGAAGGAACGTCCCCACTGTGCTGTGGCTAGGAAGCTCAGAGCGCCAGTGCTTGTGGGGCTGTGGAAGGGCTGCCTAGGGAAGGTGATGGCCAGCAAGAGCTTTCAGTGCTAGCCCCTTTGGTGTGGGAGCAGTGGCTGGACGTTTTGAATTTCGGAGCTGGGCTGTGGCTGTGCCGAGAAGGAACGTCCCCACTGTGCTGTGCCTAGGAAGCTCAGAGCGCCAGTGCTTGTGGGGCTGTGGAAGGGCTGCCTAGGGAAGGTGATGGCCAGCAAGAGCTTTCAGTGCTAGCCCCTTTGGTGTGGGAGCAGTGGCTGGACATTTCGAATTTAGGAGCTGGGCTCTGGCTGTGGTGAGAAGGAACGTCCCCACTGTGCTGTGGCTAGGAAGCTCAGAGCGCCAGTGCTTGTGGGGCTGTGGAAGGGCTGCCTAGGGCAGGTGATGGCCAGCAAGAGCTTTCAGTGCTAGCCCCTTTGGTGTGGGAGCAGTGGCTGGACGTTTCGAGTTTCGGAGCTGGGCTGTGGCTGTGCCGAGAAGGAACGTCCCCACTGTGCTGTGCCTAGGAAGCTCAGAGCGCCAGTGCTTGTGGGGCTGTGGAAGGGCTGCCTAGGGAAGGTGATGGCCAGCAAGAGCTTTCAGTGCTAGCCCCTTTCGTGTGGGAGCAGTGGCTGGACGTTTCCGGTTTGGGAGCTGGGCTGTGGCTGGGCTGAGAAGGAACGTCCCCACTATGCTGTGGCTAGGAAGCTCAGAGCGCCAGTGCTTGTGGGGCTGTGGAAGGGCTGCCTAGGGAAGGTGATGGCCAGCAAGAGCTTTCAGTGCTAGCCCCTTTGGTGTGGGAGCAGTGGCTGGACGTTTTGAATTTCGGAGCTGGGCTGTGGCTGTGCCGAGAAGGAACGTCCCCACTGTGCTGTGGCTAGGAAGCTCAGAGCGCCAGTGCTTGTGGGGCTGTGGAAGGGCTGCCTAGGGAAGGTGATGGCCAGCAACAGCTTTCAGTGCTAGCCCCTTTGGTGTGGGAGCAGTGCCTGGACGTTTCGAGTTTCGGAGCTGGGCTGTGGCTGTGCCGAGAAGGAACGTCCCCACTGTGCTGTGGCTAGGAAGCTCAGAGCGCCAGTGCTTGTGGGGCTGTGGAAGGGCTGCCTAGGGAAGGTGATGGCCAGCAAGAGCTTTCAGTGCTGGCCCCTTTGGTGTGGGAGCAGTGGCTGGACGTTTTGAATTTCGGAGCTGGGCTGTGGCTGTGGTGCGAAGGAACGTCCCCACTGTGCTGTGGCTAGGAAGCTCAGAGCGCCAGTGCTTGTGGGGCTGTGGAAGGGCTGCCTAGGGAAGGTGATGGCCAGCAAGAGCTTTCAGTGCTAGCCCCTTTGGTGTGGGAGCAGTGGCTGGACGTTTCCGATTTGGGAGCTGGGCTGTGGCTGTGCCGAGAAGGAACGTCCCCACACTGCTGTGGCTACGAAGCTCAGAGAGCCAGTGCTTGTGGGGCTGTGGAAGGGCTGCCTAGGGAAGGTGTTGGCCAGCAAGAGCTTTCAGTGCTAGCCCCTTTGGTGTGGGAGCAGTGGCTGGACGTTTTGAATTTCGGAGCTGGGCTGTGGCTGTGCCGAGAAGGAACGTCCCCACTGTGCTGTGGCTAGGAAGCTCAGAGCGCCCGTGCTTGTGGGGCTGTGGAAGGGCTGCATAGGGAAGGTGATGGCCAGCAAGAGCTTTCAGTGCTAGCCCCTTTGGTGTGGGAGCAGTGGCTGGACGTTTTGAATTTCGGAGCTGGGCTCTGGCTGTGGTGAGAAGGAACGTCCCATCTGTGCAGTGGCTAGGAAGCTCAGAGCGCCAGTGCTTGTGGGGCTGTGGAAGGGCTGCCTAGGGAAGGTGATGGCCAGCAAGAGCTTTCAGTGCTAGCCCCTTTGGTGTGGGAGCAGTGGCTGGACGTTTTGAATTTCGGAGCTGGGCTGTGGCTGTGCCGAGAAGGAACGTCCCCAGTGTGCTGTGGCTAGGAAGCTCAGAGCGCCAGTGCTTGTGGGGCTGTGGAAGGGCTGCCTAGGGCAGGTGATGGCCAGCAAGAGCTTTCAGTGCTAGCCCCTTTGGTGTGGGAGCAGTGGCTGGACGTTTTGAATTTCGGAGCTGGGCTGTGGCTGTGGTGCGAAGGAACGTCCCCACTGTGCTGTGGCTAGGAAGCTCAGAGCGCCAGTGCTTGTGGGGCTGTGGAAGGGCTGCCTAGGGAAGGTGATGGCCAGCAAGAGCTTTCAGTGCTAGCCCCTTTGGTGTGGGAGCAGTGGCTGGACGTTTCGAATTTAGGAGCTGGGCTGTGGCTGTGGTGCGAAGGAACGTCCCCACTGTGCTGTGGCTAGGAAGCTCAGAGCGCCAGTGCTTGTGGGGCTGTGGAAGGGCTGCCTAGGGAAGGTGATGGCCAGCAAGAGCTTTCAGTGCTAGCCCCTTTCGTGTGGGAGCAGTGGCTGGACGTTTCCGCTTTGGGAGCTGGGCTGTGGCTGTGCCGAGAAGGAACGTCCCCACTGTGCTGTGGCTAGGAAGCTCAGAGCGCCAGTGCTTGTGGGGCTGTGGAAGGGCTGCCTAGGGAAGGTGATGGCCAGCAAGAGCTTTCAGTGCTAGCCCCTTTCGTGTGGGAGCAGTGGCTGGACGTTTCCGGTTTGGGAGCTGGGCTGTGGCTGGGCTGAGAAGGAACGTCCCCACTATGCTGTGGCTAGGAATCTCAGAGCGCCAGTGCTTGTGGGGCTGTGGAAGGGCTGCCTAGGGAAGGTGATGGCCAGCAAGAGCTTTCAGTGCTAGCCCCTTTGGTGTGGGAGCAGTGGCTGGACGTTTTGAATTTCGGAGCTGGGCTGTGGCTGTGCCGAGAAGGAACGTCCCCACTGTGCTGTGGCTAGGAAGCTCAGAGCGCCAGTGCTTGTGGGGCTGTGGAAGGGCTGCCTAGGGAAGGTGATGGCCAGCAACAGCTTTCAGTGCTAGCCCCTTTGGTGTGGGAGCAGTGGCTGGACGTTTCAAGTTTCGGAGCTGGGCTGTGGCTGTGCTGGGAAGGAACGTCCCCACTGTGCTGTGGCTAGGAAGCTCAGAGCGCCAGTGCTTGTGGGGCTGTGGAAGGGCTGCCTAGGGCAGGTGATGGCCAGCAACAGCTTTCAGTGCTAGCCCCTTTGGTGTGGGAGCAGTGGCTGGACGTTTTGAATTTCGGAGCTGGGCTGTGGCTGTGGTGCGAAGGAACGTCCCATCTGTGCAGTGGCTAGGAAGCTCAGAGCGCCAGTGCTTGTGGGGCTGTGGAAGGGCTGCCTAGGGAAGGTGATGGCCAGCAAGAGCTTTCAGTGCTAGCCCCTTTGGTGTGGGAGCAGTGGCTGGACATTTCGAATTCAGGAGCTGGGCACTGGCTGTGCTGAGAAGGAGCGTCCCCACTGTGCTGTGGCTAGGAAGCTCAGAGCGCCAGTGCTTGTGGGGCTGTGGAAGGGCTGCCTAGGGCAGGTGATGGCCAGCAAGAGCTTTCAGTGCTAGCCCCTTTGGTGTGGGAGCAGTGGCTGGACGTTTCGAGTTTCGGAGCTGGGCTGTGGCTGTGCCGAGAAGGAACGTCCCCACTGTGCTGTGGCTAGGAAGCTCAGAGCGCCAGTGCTTGTGGGGCTGTGGAAGGGCTGCCTAGGGAAGGTGATGGCCAGCAAGAGCTTTCAGTGCTAGCCCCTTTCGTGTGGGAGCAGTGGCTGGACGTTTCCGGTTTGGGAGCTGGGCTGTGGCTGGGCTGAGAAGGAACGTCCCCACTATGCTGTGGCTAGGAATCTCAGAGCGCCAGTGCTTGTGGGGCTGTGGAAGGGCTGCCTAGTGAAGGTGATGGCCAGCAAGAGCTTTCAGTGCTAGCCCCTTTGGTGTGGGAGCAGTGGCTGGACGTTTCGAATTTCGGAGCTGGGCTGTGGCTGTGCCGAGAAGGAACGTCCCCACTGTGCTGTGGCTAGGAAGCTCAGAGCGCCAGTGCTTGTGGGGCTGTGGAAGGGCTGCCTAGGGAAGGTGCTGGCCAGCAAGAGCTTTCAGTGCTAGCCCCTTTGGTGTGGGAGCAGCGGCTGGACGTTTCGAGTTTCGGAGCTGGGCTGTGGCTGTGCCGAGAAGGAACGTCCCCACTGTGCTGTGGCTAGGAAGCTCAGAGCGCCAGTGCTTGTGGGGCTGTGGAAGGGCTGCCTAGGGAAGGTGATGGCCAGCAAGAGCTTTCAGTGCTAGCCCCTTTGGTGTGGGAGCAGTGGCTGGACGTTTTGAATTTCGGAGCTGGGCTGTGGCTGTGGTGCGAAGGAACGTCCCCACTGTGCTGTGGCTAGGAAGCTCAGAGCGCCAGTGCTTGTGGGGCTGTGGAAGGGCTCCCTAGGGAAGGTGATGGCCAGCAAGAGCTTTCAGTGCTAGCCCCTTTGGTGTGGGAGCAGTGGCTGGACGTTTCCGATTTGGGAGCTGGGCTGTGGCTGTGCCGAGAAGGAACGTCCCCACACTGCTGTGGCTACGAAGCTCAGAGAGCCAGTGCTTGTGGGGCTGTGGAAGGGCTGCCTAGGGAAGGTGTTGGCCAGCAAGAGCTTTCAGTGCTAGCCCCATTGGTGTGGGAGCAGTGGCTGGACGTTTTGAATTTCGGAGCTGGGCTGTGGCTGTGCCGAGAAGGAACGTCCCCACTGTGCTGTGGCTAGGAAGCTCAGAGCGCCAGTGCTTGTGGGGCTGTGGAAGGGCTGCCTAGGGAAGGTGATGGCCAGCAAGAGCTTTCAGTGCTGGCCCCTTTGGTGTGGGAGCAGTGGCTGGACGTTTTGAATTTCGGAGCTCGGCTGTGGCTGTGGTGCGAAGGAACGTCCCCACTGTGCTGTGGCTAGGAAGCTCAGAGCGCCAGTGCTTGTGGGGCTGTGGAAGGGCTGCCTAGGGAAGGTGATGGCCAGCAAGAGCTTTCAGTGCTAGCCCCTTTGGTGTGGGAGCAGTGGCTGGACGTTTTGAATTTCGGAGCTGGGCTCTGGCTGTGGTGAGAAGGAACGTCCCATCTGTGCAGTGGCTAGGAATCTCAGAGCGCCAGTGCTTGTGGGGCTGTGGAAGGGCTGCCTAGGGCAGGTGATGGCCAGCAAGAGCTTTCAGTGCTAGCCCCTTTGGTGTGGGAGCAGTGGCTGGACGTTTTGAATTTCGGAGCTGGGCTGTGGCTGTGGTGCAAAGGAACGTCCCCACTGTGCTGTGGCTAGGAAACTCAGAGCGCCAGTGCTTGTGGGGCTGTGGAAGGGCTGCCTAGGGAAGGTGATGGCCAGCAAGAGCTTTCAGTGCTAGCCCCTTTGGTGTGGGAGCAGTGGCTGGACGTTTCCGATTTGGGAGCTGGGCTGTGGCTGTGCCGAGAAGGAACGTCCCCACTGTGCTGTG
Source organism: Aptenodytes patagonicus (assembly GCF_965638725.1). Classification (NCBI taxonomy): domain Eukaryota; kingdom Metazoa; phylum Chordata; class Aves; order Sphenisciformes; family Spheniscidae; genus Aptenodytes; species Aptenodytes patagonicus. The sequence goes on along the minus strand of NW_027472033.1, from coordinate 25,826 downwards.
GCTAGGAAGCTCAGAGCGCCAGTGCTTGTGGGGCTGTGGAAGGGCTGCCTAGGGCAGGTGATGGCCAGCAAGAGCTTTCAGTGCTAGCCCCTTTGGTGTGGGAGCAGTGGCTGGACGTTTTGAATTTCGGAGCTGGGCTCTGGCTGTGGTGAGAAGGAACGTCCCATCTGTGCAGTGGCTAGGAAGCTCAGAGCGCCAGTGCTTGTGGGGCTGTGGAAGGGCTGCCTAGGGCAGGTGATGGCCAGCAAGAGCTTTCAGTGCTAGCCCCTTTCGTGTGGGAGCAGTGGCTGGACGTTTTGAATTTCGGAGCTGGGCTGTGGCTGTGCCGAGAAGGAACGTCCCCACTGTGCTGTGGCTAGGAAGCTCAGAGCGCCAGTGCTTGTGGGGCTGTGGAAGGGCTGCCTAGGGAAGGTGATGGCCAGCAAGAGCTTTCAGTGCTAGCCCCTTTGGTGTGGGAGCAGTGGCTGGACGTTTCCGATTTGGGAGCTGGGCTGTGGCTGTGCCGAGAAGGAACGTCCCCACTGTGCTGTGGCTAGGAAGCTCAGAGCGCCAGTGCTTGTGGGGCTGTGGAAGGGCTGCCTAGGGAAGGTGATGGCCAGCAAGAGCTTTCAGTGCTAGCCCCTTTGGTGTGGGAGCAGTGGCTGGACGTTTTGAATTTCGGAGCTGGGCTGTGGCTGTGGTGCGAAGGAACGTCCCCACTGTGCTGTGGCTAGGAAGCTCAGAGCGCCAGTGCTTGTGGGGCTGTGGAAGGGCTGCCTAGGGAAGGTGATGGCCAGCAAGAGCTTTCAGTGCTAGCCCCTTTGGTGTGGGAGCAGTGGCTGGACTTTTCGAATTTCGGAGCTGGGCTGTGGCTGTGCTGAGAAGGAACGTCCCATCTGTGCAGTGGCTAGGAAGCTCAGAGCGCCAGTGCTTGTGGGGCTGTGGAAGGGCTGCCTAGGGCAGGTGATGGCCAGCAAGAGCTTTCAGTGCTAGCCCCTTTGGTGTGGGAGCAGTGGCTGGACGTTTCCGATTTGGGAGCTGGGCTGTGGCTGTGCCGAGAAGGAACGTCCCCACTGTGCTGTGGCTAGGAAGCTCAGAGCGCCAGTGCTTGTGGGGCTGTGGAAGGGCTGCCTAGGGAAGGTGATGGCCAGCAAGAGCTTTCAGTGCTAGCCCCTTTGGTGTGGGAGCAGTGGCTGGACGTTTTGAATTTCGGAGCTGGGCTGTGGCTGTGCCGAGAAGGAACGTCCCCACTGTGCTGTGGCTAGGAAGCTCAGAGCGCCAGTGCTTGTGGGGCTGTGGAAGGGCTGCCTAGGGAAGGTGATGGCCAGCAAGAGCTTTCAGTGCTAGCCCCTTTGGTGTGGGAGCAGTGGCTGGACTTTTCGAATTTCGGAGCTGGGCTCTGGCTATGCTGAGAAGGAACGTCCCATCTGTGCAGTGGCTAGGAAGCTCAGAGCGCCAGTGCTTGTGGGGCTGTGGAAGGGCTGCCTAGGGCAGGTGATGGCCAGCAAGAGCTTTCAGTGCTAGCCCCTTTGGTGTGGGAGCAGTGGCTGGACGTTTCCGATTTGGGAGCTGGGCTGTGGCTGTGCCGAGAAGGAACGTCCCCACTGTGCTGTGGCTAGGAAGCTCAGAGCGCCAGTGCTTGTGGGGCTGTGGAAGGGCTGCCTAGGGAAGGTGATGGCCAGCAAGAGCTTTCAGTGCTAGCCCCTTTGGTGTGGGAGCAGTGGCTGGACGTTTTGAATTTCGGAGCTGGGCTGTGGCTGTGGTGCGAAGGAACGTCCCCACTGTGCTGTGGCTAGGAAGCTCAGAGCGCCAGTGCTTGTGGGGCTGTGGAAGGGCTGCCTAGGGAAGGTGATGGCCAGCAAGAGCTTTCAGTGCTAGCCCCTTTCGTGTGGGAGCAGTGGCTGGACGTTTCCGATTTGGGAGCTGGGCTGTGGCTGTGCCGAGAAGGAACGTCCCCACTGTGCTGTGGCTAGGAAGCTCAGAGCGCCAGTGCTTGTGGGGCTGTGGAAGGGCTGCCTAGGGAAGGTGTTGGCCAGCAAGAGCTTTCAGTGCTAGCCCCTTTGGTGTGGGAGCAGTGGCTGGACGTTTCGAATTTCGGACCTGGGCTCTGGCTGTGGTGAGAAGGAACGTCCCATCTGTGCAGTGGCTAGGAAGCTCAGAGCGCCAGTGCTTGTGGGGCTGTGGAAGGGCTGCCTAGGGCAGGTGATGGCCAGCAAGAGCTTTCAGTGCTAGCCCCTTTGGTGTGGGAGCAGTGGCTGGACGTTTCGAATTTCGGAGCTGGGCTGTGGCTGTGGTGCGAAGGAACGTCCCCACTGTGCTGTGGCTAGGAAGCTCAGAGCGCCAGTGCTTGTGGGGCTGTGGAAGGGCTGCCTAGGGCAGGTGATGGCCAGCAAGAGCTTTCAGTGCTAGCCCCTTTGGTGTGGGAGCAGTGGCTGGACGTTTCCGATTTGGGAGCTGGGCTGTGGCTGTGCCGAGAAGGAACGTCCCCACTGTGCTGTGGCTAGGAAGCTCAGAGCGCCAGTGCTTGTGGGGCTGTGGAAGGGCTGCCTAGGGAAGGTGATGGCCAGCAAGAGCTTTCAGTGCTAGCCCCTTTGGTGTGGGAGCAGTGGCTGGACGTTTTGAATTTCGGAGCTGGGCTGTGGCTGTGCCGAGAAGGAACGTCCCCACTGTGCTGTGGCTAGGAAGCTCAGAGCGCCAGTGCTTGTGGGGCTGTGGAAGGGCTGCCTACGGAAGGTGATGGCCAGCAAGAGCTTTCAGTGCTAGCCCCTTTGGTGTGGGAGCAGTGGCTGGACTTTTCGAATTTCGGAGCTGGGGTGTGGCTGGGCTGAGAAGGAACGTCCCATCTGTGCAGTGGCTAGGAAGCTCAGAGCGCCAGTGCTTGTGGGGCTGTGGAAGGGCTGCCTAGGGCAGGTGATGGCCAGCAAGAGCTTTCAGTGCTAGCCCCTTTGGTGTGGGAGCATTGGCTGGACGTTTTGATTTTCGGAGCTGGGCACTGGCTGTGGTGCGAAGGAACGTCCCCACTGTGCTGTGGCTAGGAAGCTCAGAGCGCCAGTGCTTGTGGGGCTGTGGAAGGGCTGCCTAGGGAAGGTGATGGCCAGCAAGAGCTTTCAGTGCTAGCCCCTTTCGTGTGGGAGCAGTGGCTGGACGTTTCCGATTTGGGAGCTGGGCTGTGGCTGTGCCGAGAAGGAACGTCCCCACTGTGCTGTGGCTAGGAAGCTCAGAGCGCCAGTGCTTGTGGGGCTGTGGAAGGGCTGCCTAGGGAAGGTGTTGGCCAGCAAGAGCTTTCAGTGCTAGCCCCTTTGGTGTGGGAGCAGTGGCTGGACGTTTCGAATTTCGGAGCTGGGCTCTGGCTGTGGTGCGAAGGAACGTCCCCAGTGTGCTGTGGCTAGGAAGCTCAGAGCGCCAGTGCTTGTGGGGCTGTGGAAGGGCTGCCTAGGGCAGGTGATGGCCAGCAAGAGCTTTCAGTGCTAGCCCCTTTCGTGTGGGAGCAGTGGCTGGACGTTTTGAATTTCGGAGCTGGGCTGTGGCTGTGGTGCGAAGGAACGTCCCCACTGTGCTGTGGCTAGGAAGCTCAGAGCGCCAGTGCTTGTGGGGCTGTGGAAGGGCTGCCTAGGGAAGGTGATGGCCAGCAAGAGCTTTCAGTGCTAGCCCCTTTGGTGTGGGAGCAGTGGCTGGACGTTTCCGATTTGGGAGCTGGGCTGTGGCTGTGCCGAGAAGGAACGTCCCCACACTGCTATGGCTACGAAGCTCAGAGCGCCAGTGCTTGTGGGGCTGTGGAAGGGCTGCCTAGGGAAGGTGTTGGCCAGCAAGAGCTTTCAGTGCTAGCCCCTTTGGTGTGGGAGCAGTGGCTGGACGTTTCCGGTTTGGGAGCTGGGCTGTGGCTGTGCCGAGAAGGAACGTCCCCACTGTGCTGTGGCTAGGAAGCTCAGAGAGACAGTGCTTGTGGGGCTGTGGAAGGGCTGCCTAGGGAAGGTGATGGCCAGCAAGAGCTTTCAGTGCTAGCCCCTTTGGTGTGGGAGCAGTGGCTGGACGTTTTGAATTTCGGAGCTGGGCTGTGGCTGTGCCGAGAAGGAACGTCCCCACTGTGCTGTGGCTAGGAAGCTCAGAGCGCCAGTGCTTGTGGGGCTGTGGAAGGGCTGCCTAGGGCAGGTGATGGCCAGCAAGAGCTTTCAGTGCTAGCCCCTTTGGTGTGGGAGCAGTGGCTGGACGTTTCGAATTTAGGAGCTGGGCTGTGGCTGTGGTGAGAAGGAACGTCCCCACTGTGCTGTGGCTAGGAAGCTCAGAGCGCCAGTGCTTGTGGGGCTGTGGAAGGGCTGCCTAGGGAAGGTGATGGCCAGCAAGAGCTTTCAGTGCTAGCCCCTTTCGTGTGGGAGCAGTGGCTGGACGTTTCCGGTTTGGGAGCTGGGCTGTGGCTGGGCTGAGAAGGAACGTCCCCACTATGCTGTGGCTAGGAATCTCAGAGCGCCAGTGCTTGTGGGGCTGTGGAAGGGCTGCCTAGGGAAGGTGATGGCCAGCAAGAGCTTTCAGTGCTAGCCCCTTTCGTGTGGGAGCAGTGGCTGGACGTTTCAAATTTCGGAGCTGGGCTCTGGCTGTGGTGAGAAGGAACGTCCCCACTGTGCTGTGGCTAGGAAGCTCAGAGCGCCAGTGCTTGTGGGGCTGTGGAAGGGCTGCCTAGGGAAGGTGATGGCCAGCAAGAGCTTTCAGTGCTAGCCCCTTTGGTGTGGGAGCAGTGGCTGGACGTTTCCGATTTCGGAGCTGGGCTGTGGCTGTGCCGAGAAGGAACGTCCCCACTGTGCTGTGGCTAGGAAGCTCAGAGCGCCAGTGCTTGTGGGGCTGTGGAAGGGCTGCCTAGGGAAGGTGATGGCCAGCAAGAGCTTTCAGTGCTGGCCCCTTTGGTGTGGGAGCAGTGGCTGGACGTTTTGAATTTCGGAGCTGGGCTGTGGCTGTGGTGTGAAGGAACGTCCCCACTGTGCTGTGGCTAGGAAGCTCAGAGCGCCAGTGCTTGTGGGGCTGTGGAAGGGCTGCCTAGGGAAGGTGATGGCCAGCAAGAGCTTTCAGTGCTAGCCCCTTTGGTGTGGGAGCAGTGGCTGGACGTTTCCGATTTGGGAGCTGGGCTGTGGCTGTGCCGAGAAGGAACGTCCCCACTGTGCTGTGGCTAGGAAGCTCAGAGCGCCAGTGCTTGTGGGGCTGTGGAAGGGCTGCCTAGGGAAGGTGATGGCCAGCAAGAGCTTTCAGTGCTAGCCCCTTTGGTGTGGGAGCAGTGGCTGGACGTTTTGAATTTCGGAGCTGGGCTGTGGCTGTGCCGAGAAGGAACGTCCCCACTGTGCTGTGGCTACGAACCTCAGAGAGCCAGTGCTTGTGGGGCTGTGGAAGGGCTGCCTAGGGAAGGTGTTGGCCAGCAAGAGCTTTCAGTGCTAGCCCCTTTCGTGTGGGAGCAGTGGCTGGACGTTTCGAGTTTCGGAGCTGGGCTGTGGCTGTGCCGAGAAGGAACGTCCCCACTGTGCTGTGGCTAGGAAGCTCAGAGCGCCAGTGCTTGTGGGGCTGTGGAAGGGCTGCCTAGGGAAGGTGATGGCCAGCAAGAGCTTTCAGTGCTAGCCCCTTTGGTGTGGGAGCAGTGGCTGGACGTTTTGAATTTCGGAGCTGGGCTCTGGCTGTGGTGAGAAGGAACGTCCCATCTGTGCAGTGGCTAGGAAGCTGAGAGCGCCAGTGCTTGTGGGGCTGTGGAAGGGCTGCCTAGGGCAGGTGATGGCCAGCAAGAGCTTTCAGTGCTAGCCCCTTTGGTGTGGGAGCAGTGGCTGGACGTTTCCGATTTGGGAGCTGGGCTGTGGCTGTGCCGAGAAGGAACGTCCCCACTGTGCTGTGGCTAGGAAGCTCAGAGAGCCAGTGCTTGTGGGGCTGTGGAAGGGCTGCCTAGGGAAGGTGATGGCCAGCAAGAGCTTTCAGTGCTAGCCCCTTTCGTGTGGGAGCAGTGGCTGGACGTTTTGAATTTCGGAGCTGGGCTGTGGCTGTGCCGAGAAGGAACGTCCCCACTGTGCTGTGCCTAGGAAGCTCAGAGCGCCAGTGCTTGTGGGGCTGTGGAAGGGCTGCCTAGGGAAGGTGATGGCCAGCAAGAGCTTTCAGTGCTAGCCCCTTTCGTGTGGGAGCAGTGGCTGGACGTTTCCGATTTGGGAGCTGGGCTGTGGCTGTGCTGAGAAGGAACGTCCCCACTGTGCTGTGGCTAGGAAGCTCAGAGCGCCAGTGCTTGTGGGGCTGTGGAAGGGCTGCCTAGGGAAGGTGATGGCCAGCAAGAGCTTTCAGTGCTGGCCCCTTTCGTGTGGGAGCAGTGGCTGGACGTTTTGAATTTCGGAGCTGGGCTGTGGCTGTGGTGCGAAGGAACGTCCCCACTGTGCTGTGGCTAGGAAGCTCAGAGCGCCAGTGCTTGTGGGGCTGTGGAAGGGCTGCCTAGGGAAGGTGATGGCCAGCAAGAGCTTTCAGTGCTAGCCCCTTTGGTGTGGGAGCAGTGGCTGGACGTTTCGAATTTCGGAGCTGGGCTCTGGCTATGGTGAGAAGGAATGTCCCATCTGTGCAGTGGCTAGGAAGCTCAGAGCGCCAGTGCTTGTGGGGCTGTGGAAGGGCTGCCTAGGGCAGGTGATGGCCAGCAAGAGCTTTCAGTGCTAGCCCCTTTCGTGTGGGAGCAGTGGCTGGACGTTTTGATTTTCGGAGCTGGGCTGTGGCTGTGGTGCGAAGGAACGTCCCCACTGTGCTGTGGCTAGGAAGCTCAGAGCGCCAGTGCTTGTGGGGCTGTGGAAGGGCTGCCTAGGGAAGGTGAGGGCCAGCAAGAGCTTTCAGTGCTAGCCCCTTTGGTGTGGGAGCAGTGGCTGGACGTTTCGAGTTTCGGAACTGGGCTGTGGCTGTGCCGAGAAGGAACGTCCCCACTGTGCTGTGGCTAGGAAGCTCAGAGCGCCAGTGCTTGTGGGGCTGTGGAAGGGCTGCCTAGGGAAGGTGATGGCCAGCAAGAGCTTTCAGTGCTGGCCCCTTTGGTGTGGGAGCAGTGGCTGGACGTTTTGAATTTCGGAGCTGGGCTGTGGCTGTGGTGTGAAGGAACGTCCCCACTGTGCTGTGGCTAGGAAGCTCAGAGCGCCAGTGCTTGTGGGGCTGTGGAAGGGCTGCCTAGGGAAGGTGATGGCCAGCAAGAGCTTTCAGTGCTAGCCCCTTTGGTGTGGGAGCAGTGGCTGGACGTTTCCGATTTGGGAGCTGGGCTGTGGCTGTGCCGAGAAGGAACGTCCCCACACTGCTGTGGCTACGAAGCTCAGAGCGCCAGTGCTTGTGGGGCTGTGGAAGGGCTGCCTAGGGAAGGTGATGGCCAGCAAGAGCTTTCAGTGCTAGCCCCTTTCGTGTGGGAGCAGTGGCTGGACGTTTTGAATTTCGGAGCTGGGCTGTGGCTGTGCCGAGAAGGAACGTCCCCACTGTGCTGTGGCTAGGAAGCTCAGAGCGCCAGTGCTTGTGGGGCTGTGGAAGGGCTGCCTAGGGAAGGTGATGGCCAGCAAGAGCTTTCAGTGCTAGCCCCTTTGGTGTGGGAGCAGTGGCTGGACGTTTCGAGTTTCGGAACTGGGCTGTGGCTGTGCCGAGAAGGAACGTCCCCACTGTGCTGTGGCTAGGAAGCTCAGAGCGCCAGTGCTTGTGGGGCTGTGGAAGGGCTGCCTAGGGAAGGTGATGGCCAGCAAGAGCTTTCAGTGCTGGCCCCTTTGGTGTGGGAGCAGTGGCTGGACGTTTTGAATTTCGGAGCTGGGCTGTGGCTGTGGTGTGAAGGAACGTCCCCACTGTGCTGTGGCTAGGAAGCTCAGAGCGCCAGTGCTTGTGGGGCTGTAGAAGGGCTGCCTAGGGAAGGTGATGGCCAGCAAGAGCTTTCAGTGCTAGCCCCTTTGGTGTGGGAGCAGTGGCTGGACGTTTCCGATTTGGGAGCTGGGCTGTGGCTGTGCCGAGAAGGAACGTCCCCACTGTGCTGTGGCTAGGAAGCTCAGAGCGCCAGTGCTTGTGGGGCTGTGGAAGGGCTGCCTAGGGAAGGTGATGGCCAGCAAGAGCTTTCAGTGCTAGCCCCTTTGGTGTGGGAGCAGTGGCTGGACGTTTTGAATTTCGGAGCTGGGCTGTGGCTGTGCCGAGAAGGAACGTCCCCACTGTGCTGTGGCTAGGAAGCTCAGAGCGCCAGTGCTTGTGGGGCTGTGGAAGGGCTGCCTAGGGAAGGTGATGGCCAGCAAGAGCTTTCAGTGCTAGCCCCTTTGGTGTGGGAGCAGTGGCTGGACGTTTTGAATTTCGGAGCTGGGCTCTGGCTGTGGTGAGAAGGAACGTCCCATCTGTGCAGTGGCTAGGAAGCTCAGAGCGCCAGTGCTTGTGGGGCTGTGGAAGGGCTGCCTAGGGCAGGTGATGGCCAGCAAGAGCTTTCAGTGCTAGCCCCTTTCGTGTGGGAGCAGTGGCTGGACGTTTCGAATTTCGGAGCTGGGCTGTGGCTGTGCCGAGAAGGAACGTCCCCACTGTGCTGTGGCTAGGAAGCTCAGAGCGCCCGTCCTTGTGGGGCTGTGGAAGGGCTGCCTAGGGAAGGTGATGGCCAGCAAGAGCTTTCAGTGCTGGCCCCTTTCGTGTGGGAGCAGTGGCTGGACGTTTTGAATTTCGGAGCTGGGCTGTGGCTGTGCCGAGAAGGAACGTCCCCACTGTGCTGTGGCTAGGAAGCTCAGAGCGCCAGTGCTTGTGGGGCTGTGGAAGGGCTGCCTAGGGAAGGTGATGGCCAGCAAGAGCTTTCAGTGCTAGCCCCTTTGGTGTGGGAGCAGTGGCTGGACGTTTCGAATTTCGGAGCTGGGCTCTGGCTATGGTGAGAAGGAACGTCCCATCTGTGCAGTGGCTAGGAAGCTCAGAGCGCCAGTGCTTGTGGGGCTGTGGAAGGGCTGCCTAGGGCAGGTGATGGCCAGCAAGAGCTTTCAGTGCTAGCCCCTTTCGTGTGGGAGCAGTGGCTGGACGTTTTGATTTTCGGAGCTGGGCTGTGGCTGTGGTGCGAAGGAACGTCCCCACTGTGCTGTGGCTAGGAAGCTCAGAGCGCCAGTGCTTGTGGGGCTGTGGAAGGGCTGCCTAGGGAAGGTGAGGGCCAGCAAGAGCTTTCAGTGCTAGCCCCTTTGGTGTGGGAGCAGTGGCTGGACGTTTCGAGTTTCGGAACTGGGCTGTGGCTGTGCCGAGAAGGAACGTCCCCACTGTGCTGTGGCTAGGAAGCTCAGAGCGCCAGTGCTTGTGGGGCTGTGGAAGGGCTGCCTAGGGAAGGTGATGGCCAGCAAGAGCTTTCAGTGCTGGCCCCTTTGGTGTGGGAGCAGTGGCTGGACGTTTTGAATTTCGGAGCTGGGCTGTGGCTGTGGTGTGAAGGAACGTCCCCACTGTGCTGTGGCTAGGAAGCTCAGAGCGCCAGTGCTTGTGGGGCTGTGGAAGGGCTGCCTAGGGAAGGTGATGGCCAGCAAGAGCTTTCAGTGCTAGCCCCTTTGGTGTGGGAGCAGTGGCTGGACGTTTCCGATTTGGGAGCTGGGCTGTGGCTGTGCCGAGAAGGAACGTCCCCACTGTGCTGTGGCTAGGAAGCTCAGAGCGCCAGTGCTTGTGGGGCTGTGGAAGGGCTGCCTAGGGAAGGTGATGGCCAGCAAGAGCTTTCAGTGCTAGCCCCTTTGGTGTGGGAGCAGTGGCTGGACGTTTTGAATTTCGGAGCTGGGCTGTGGCTGTGCCGAGAAGGAACGTCCCCACTGTGCTGTGGCTAGGAAGCTCAGAGCGCCAGTGCTTGTGGGGCTGTGGAAGGGCTGCCTAGGGAAGGTGATGGCCAGCAAGAGCTTTCAGTGCTAGCCCCTTTGGTGTGGGAGCAGTGGCTGGACGTTTCGAGTTTCGGAACTGGGCTGTGGCTGTGCCGAGAAGGAACGTCCCCACTGTGCTGTGGCTAGGAAGCTCAGAGCGCCAGTGCTTGTGGGGCTGTGGAAGGGCTGCCTAGGGAAGGTGATGGCCAGCAAGAGCTTTCAGTGCTGGCCCCTTTGGTGTGGGAGCAGTGGCTGGACGTTTTGAATTTCGGAGCTGGGCTGTGGCTGTGGTGTGAAGGAACGTCCCCACTGTGCTGTGGCTAGGAAGCTCAGAGCGCCAGTGCTTGTGGGGCTGTGGAAGGGCTGCCTAGGGAAGGTGATGGCCAGCAAGAGCTTTCAGTGCTAGCCCCTTTGGTGTGGGAGCAGTGGCTGGACGTTTTGAATTTCGGAGCTGGGCTCTGGCTGTGGTGAGAAGGAACGTCCCATCTGTGCAGTGGCTAGGAAGCTCAGAGCGCCAGTGCTTGTGGGGCTGTGGAAGGGCTGCCTAGGGCAGGTGATGGCCAGCAAGAGCTTTCAGTGCTAGCCCCTTTGGTGTGGGAGCAGTGGCTGGACGTTTCGAATTTCGGAGCTGGGCTGTGGCTGTGCCGAGAAGGAACGTCCCCACTGTGCTGTGGCTAGGAAGCTCAGAGCGCCAGTGCTTGTGGGGCTGTGGAAGGGCTGCCTAGGGAAGGTGCTGGCCAGCAAGAGCTTTCAGTGCTAGCCCCTTTCGTGTGGGAGCAGTGGCTGGACGTTTCGAATTTCGGAGCTGGGCTGTGGCTGTGCCGAGAAGGAACGTCCCCACTGTGCTGTGGCTAGGAAGCTCAGAGCGCCCGTCCTTGTGGGGCTGTGGAAGGGCTGCCTAGGGAAGGTGATGGCCAGCAAGAGCTTTCAGTGCTGGCCCCTTTCGTGTGGGAGCAGTGGCTGGACGTTTTGAATTTCGGAGCTGGGCTGTGGCTGTGCCGAGAAGGAACGTCCCCACTGTGCTGTGGCTAGGAAGCTCAGAGCGCCAGTGCTTGTGGGGCTGTGGAAGGGCTGCCTAGGGAAGGTGATGGCCAGCAAGAGCTTTCAGTGCTAGCCCCTTTGGTGTGGGAGCAGTGGCTGGACGTTTCGAATTTCGGAGCTGGGCTCTGGCTATGGTGAGAAGGAACGTCCCATCTGTGCAGTGGCTAGGAAGCTCAGAGCGCCAGTGCTTGTGGGGCTGTGGAAGGGCTGCCTAGGGCAGGTGATGGCCAGCAAGAGCTTTCAGTGCTAGCCCCTTTCGTGTGGGAGCAGTGGCTGGACGTTTTGATTTTCGGAGCTGGGCTGTGGCTGTGGTGCGAAGGAACGTCCCCACTGTGCTGTGGCTAGGAAGCTCAGAGCGCCAGTGCTTGTGGGGCTGTGGAAGGGCTGCCTAGGGAAGGTGAGGGCCAGCAAGAGCTTTCAGTGCTAGCCCCTTTGGTGTGGGAGCAGTGGCTGGACGTTTCGAGTTTCGGAACTGGGCTGTGGCTGTGCCGAGAAGGAACGTCCCCACTGTGCTGTGGCTAGGAAGCTCAGAGCGCCAGTGCTTGTGGGGCTGTGGAAGGGCTGCCTAGGGAAGGTGATGGCCAGCAAGAGCTTTCAGTGCTGGCCCCTTTGGTGTGGGAGCAGTGGCTGGACGTTTTGAATTTCGGAGCTGGGCTGTGGCTGTGGTGTGAAGGAACGTCCCCACTGTGCTGTGGCTAGGAAGCTCAGAGCGCCAGTGCTTGTGGGGCTGTGGAAGGGCTGCCTAGGGAAGGTGATGGCCAGCAAGAGCTTTCAGTGCTAGCCCCTTTGGTGTGGGAGCAGTGGCTGGACGTTTCCGATTTGGGAGCTGGGCTGTGGCTGTGCCGAGAAGGAACGTCCCCACTGTGCTGTGGCTAGGAAGCTCAGAGCGCCAGTGCTTGTGGGGCTGTGGAAGGGCTGCCTAGGGAAGGTGATGGCCAGCAAGAGCTTTCAGTGCTAGCCCCTTTGGTGTGGGAGCAGTGGCTGGACGTTTTGAATTTCGGAGCTGGGCTGTGGCTGTGCCGAGAAGGAACGTCCCCACTGTGCTGTGGCTAGGAAGCTCAGAGCGCCAGTGCTTGTGGGGCTGTGGAAGGGCTGCCTAGGGAAGGTGATGGCCAGCAAGAGCTTTCAGTGCTAGCCCCTTTGGTGTGGGAGCAGTGGCTGGACGTTTCGAGTTTCGGAACTGGGCTGTGGCTGTGCCGAGAAGGAACGTCCCCACTGTGCTGTGGCTAGGAAGCTCAGAGCGCCAGTGCTTGTGGGGCTGTGGAAGGGCTGCCTAGGGAAGGTGATGGCCAGCAAGAGCTTTCAGTGCTGGCCCCTTTGGTGTGGGAGCAGTGGCTGGACGTTTTGAATTTCGGAGCTGGGCTGTGGCTGTGGTGTGAAGGAACGTCCCCACTGTGCTGTGGCTAGGAAGCTCAGAGCGCCAGTGCTTGTGGGGCTGTAGAAGGGCTGCCTAGGGAAGGTGATGGCCAGCAAGAGCTTTCAGTGCTAGCCCCTTTGGTGTGGGAGCAGTGGCTGGACGTTTCCGATTTGGGAGCTGGGCTGTGGCTGTGCCGAGAAGGAACGTCCCCACTGTGCTGTGGCTAGGAAGCTCAGAGCGCCAGTGCTTGTGGGGCTGTGGAAGGGCTGCCTAGGGAAGGTGATGGCCAGCAAGAGCTTTCAGTGCTAGCCCCTTTGGTGTGGGAGCAGTGGCTGGACGTTTTGAATTTCGGAGCTGGGCTCTGGCTGTGGTGCGAAGGAACGTCCCCACTGTGCTGTGGCTAGGAAGCTCAGAGCGCCAGTGCTTGTGGGGCTGTGGAAGGGCTGCCTAGGGCAGGTGCTGGCCAGCAAGAGCTTTCAGTGCTAGCCCCTTTGGTGTGGGAGCAGTGGCTGGACGTTTTGAATTTCGGAGCTGGGCTCTGGCTGTGGTGAGAAGGAACGTCCCATCTGTGCAGTGGCTAGGAAGCTCAGAGCGCCAGTGCTTGTGGGGCTGTGGAAGGGCTGCCTAGGGCAGGTGATGGCCAGCAAGAGCTTTCAGTGCTAGCCCCTTTGGTGTGGGAGCAGTGGCTGGACGTTTCGAATTTCGGAGCTGGGCTGTGGCTGTGCCGAGAAGGAACGTCCCCACTGTGCTGTGGCTAGGAAGCTCAGAGCGCCAGTGCTTGTGGGGCTGTGGAAGGGCTGCCTAGGGAAGGTGCTGGCCAGCAAGAGCTTTCAGTGCTAGCCCCTTTCGTGTGGGAGCAGTGGCTGGACGTTTTGAAATTCGGAGCTGGGCTCTGGCTGTGGTGCGAAGGAACGTCCCCACTGTGCTGTGGCTAGGAAGCTCAGAGCGCCAGTGCTTGTGGGGCTGTGGAAGGGCTGCCTAGGGAAGGTGATGGCCAGCAAGAGCTTTCAGTGCTAGCCCCTTTGGTGTGGGAGCAGTGGCTGGACGTTTCCGATTTGGGAGCTGGGCTGTGGCTGTGCCGAGAAGGAACGTCCCCACTGTGCTGTGGCTAGGAAGCTCAGAGCGCCAGTGCTTGTGGGGCTGTGGAAGGGCTGCCTAGGGAAGGTGATGGCCAGCAAGAGCTTTCAGTGCTAGCCCCTTTGGTGTGGGAGCAGTGGCTGGACGTTTTGAATTTCGGAGCTGGGCTGTGGCTGTGCCGAGAAGGAACGTCCCCACTGTGCTGTGGCTAGGAAGCTCAGAGCGCCAGTGCTTGTGGGGCTGTGGAAGGGCTGCCTAGGGAAGGTGATGGCCAGCAAGAGCTTTCAGTGCTAGCCCCTTTGGTGTGGGAGCAGTGGCTGGACGTTTTGAATTTCGGAGCTGGGCTGTGGCTGTGCTGGGAAGGAACGTCCCCACTGTGCTGTGGCTAGGAAGCTCAGAGCGCCAGTGCTTGTGGGGCTGTGGAAGGGCTGCCTAGGGCAGGTGATGGCCAGCAAGAGCTTTCAGTGCTAGCCCCTTTGGTGTGGGAGCAGTGGCTGGACGTTTTGAATTTCGGAGCTGGGCTCTGGCTGTGGTGAGAAGGAACGTCCCATCTGTGCAGTGGCTAGGAAGCTCAGAGCGCCAGTGCTTGTGGGGCTGTGGAAGGGCTGCCTAGGGCAGGTGATGGCCAGCAAGAGCTTTCAGTGCTAGCCCCTTTCGTGTGGGAGCAGTGGCTGGACGTTTTGATTTTCGGAGCTGGGCTGTGGCTGTGCCGAGAAGGAACGTCCCCACTGTGCTGTGGCTAGGAAGCTCAGAGCGCCAGTGCTTGTGGGGCTGTGGAAGGGCTGCCTAGGGAAGGTGATGGCCAGCAAGAGCTTTCAGTGCTAGCCCCTTTCGTGTGGGAGCAGTGGCTGGACGTTTCCGATTTGGAAGCTGGGCTGTGGCTGTGCCGAGAAGGAACGTCCCATCTGTGCTGTGGCTAGGAAGCTCAGAGCGCCAGTGCTTGTGGGGCTGTGGAAGGGCTGCCTAGGGAAGGTGTTGGCCAGCAAGAGCTTTCAGTGCTAGCCCCTTTGGTGTGGGAGCAGTGGCTGGACGTTTCGAATTTCGGAGCTGGGCTCTGGCTGTGGTGAGAAGGAACGTCCCATCTGTGCAGTGGCTAGGAAGCTCAGAGCGCCAGTGCTTGTGGGGCTGTGGAAGGGCTGCCTAGGGAAGGTGATGGCCAGCAAGAGCTTTCAGTGCTAGCCCCTTTGGTGTGGGAGCAGTGGCTGGACGTTTCGAATTTCGGAGCTGGGCTCTGGCTGTGGTGAGAAGGAACGTCCCATCTGTGCAGTGGCTAGGAAGCTCAGAGCGCCAGTGCTTGTGGGGCTGTGGAAGGGCTGCCTAGGGCAGGTGATGGCCAGCAAGAGCTTTCAGTGCTAGCCCCTTTCGTGTGGGAGCAGTGGCTGGACGTTTTGAATTTCGGAGCTGGGCTGTGGCTGTGCCAAGAAGGAACGTCCCCACTGTGCTGTGGCTAGGAAGCTCAGAGCGCCAGTGCTTGTGGGGCTGTGGAAGGGCTGCCTAGGGAAGGTGATGGCCAGCAAGAGCTTTCAGTGCTAGCCCCTTTGGTGTGGGAGCAGTGGCTGGACGTTTTGAATTTCGGAGCTGGGCTGTGGCTGTGGTGCGAAGGAACGTCCCCACTGTGCTGTGGCTAGGAAGCTCAGAGCGCCAGTGCTTGTGGGGCTGTGGAAGGGCTGCCTAGGGAAGGTGATGGCCAGCAAGAGCTTTCAGTGCTAGCCCCTTTGGTGTGGGAGCAGTGGCTGGACGTTTTGAATTTCGGAGCTGGGCTGTGGCTGTGCCGAGAAGGAACGTCCCCACTGTGCTGTGGCTAGGAAGCTCAGAGCGCCCGTCCTTGTGGGGCTGTGGAAGGGCTGCCTAGGGAAGGTGATGGCCAGCAAGAGCTTTCAGTGCTAGCCCCTTTGGTGTGGGAGCAGTGGCTGGACGTTTCCGATTTGGGAGCTGGGCTGTGGCTGTGCCGAGAAGGAACGTCCCCACTGTGCTGTGGCTAGGAAGCTCAGAGCGCCAGTGCTTGTGGGGCTGTGGAAGGGCTGCCTAGGGCAGGTGATGGCCAGCAAGAGCTTTCAGTGCTAGCCCCTTTGGTGTGGGAGCAGTGGCTGGACGTTTTGAATTTCGGAGCTGGGCTCTGGCTGTGGTGAGAAGGAACGTCCCATCTGTGCAGTGGCTAGGAAGCTCAGAGCGCCAGTGCTTGTGGGGCTGTGGAAGGGCTGCCTAGGGCAGGTGATGGCCAGCAAGAGCTTTCAGTGCTAGCCCCTTTCGTGTGGGAGCAGTGGCTGGACGTTTTGATTTTCGGAGCTGGGCTGTGGCTGTGGTGCGAAGGAACGTCCCCACTGTGCTGTGGCTAGGAAGCTCAGAGCGCCAGTGCTTGTGGGGCTGTGGAAGGTCTGCCTAGGGAAGGTGATGGCCAGCAAGAGCTTTCAGTGCTAGCCCCTTTCGTGTGGGAGCAGTGGCTGGACGTTTCGAGTTTCGGAACTGGGCTGTGGCTGTGCCGAGAAGGAACGTCCCCACTGTGCTGTGGCTAGGAAGCTCAGAGCGCCAGTGCTTGTGGGGCTGTGGAAGGGCTGCCTAGGGAAGGTGATGGCCAGCAAGAGCTTTCAGTGCTGGCCCCTTTGGTGTGGGAGCAGTGGCTGGACGTTTTGATTTTCGGAGCTGGGCTGTGGCTGTGGTGCGAAGGAACGTCCCCACTGTGCTGTGGCTAGGAAGCTCAGAGCGCCAGTGCTTGTGGGGCTGTGGAAGGGCTGCCTAGGGAAGGTGATGGCCAGCAAGAGCTTTCAGTGCTAGCCCCTTTCGTGTGGGAGCAGTGGCTGGACGTTTCCGATTTGGGAGCTGGGCTGTGGCTGTGCCGAGAAGGAACGTCCCATCTGTGCTGTGGCTAGGAAGCTCAGAGCGCCAGTGCTTGTGGGGCTGTGGAAGGGCTGCCTAGGGAAGGTGTTGGCCAGCAAGAGCTTTCAGTGCTAGCCCCTTTGGTGTGGGAGCAGTGGCTGGACGTTTCGAATTTCGGAGCTGGGCTCTGGCTGTGGTGAGAAGGAACGTCCCATCTGTGCAGTGGCTAGGAAGCTCAGAGCGCCAGTGCTTGTGGGGCTGTGGAAGGGCTGCCTAGGGAAGGTGATGGCCAGCAAGAGCTTTCAGTGCTAGCCCCTTTGGTGTGGGAGCAGTGGCTGGACGTTTCGAATTTCGGAGCTGGGCTCTGGCTGTGGTGAGAAGGAACGTCCCATCTGTGCAGTGGCTAGGAAGCTCAGAGCGCCAGTGCTTGTGGGGCTGTGGAAGGGCTGCCTAGGGCAGGTGATGGCCAGCAAGAGCTTTCAGTGCTAGCCCCTTTCGTGTGGGAGCAGTGGCTGGACGTTTTGAATTTCGGAGCTGGGCTGTGGCTGTGCCAAGAAGGAACGTCCCCACTGTGCTGTGGCTAGGAAGCTCAGAGCGCCAGTGCTTGTGGGGCTGTGGAAGGGCTGCCTAGGGAAGGTGATGGCCAGCAAGAGCTTTCAGTGCTAGCCCCTTTGGTGTGGGAGCAGTGGCTGGACGTTTTGAATTTCGGAGCTGGGCTGTGGCTGTGGTGCGAAGGAACGTCCCCACTGTGCTGTGGCTAGGAAGCTCAGAGCGCCAGTGCTTGTGGGGCTGTGGAAGGGCTGCCTAGGGAAGGTGATGGCCAGCAAGAGCTTTCAGTGCTAGCCCCTTTGGTGTGGGAGCAGTGGCTGGACGTTTTGAATTTCGGAGCTGGGCTGTGGCTGTGCCGAGAAGGAACGTCCCCACTGTGCTGTGGCTAGGAAGCTCAGAGCGCCAGTGCTTGTGGGGCTGTGGAAGGGCTGCCTAGGGAAGGTGATGGCCAGCAAGAGCTTTCAGTGCTAGCCCCTTTGGTGTGGGAGCAGTGGCTGGACGTTTCCGATTTGGGAGCTGGGCTGTGGCTGTGCCGAGAAGGAACGTCCCCACTGTGCTGTGGCTAGGAAGCTCAGAGCGCCAGTGCTTGTGGGGCTGTGGAAGGGCTGCCTAGGGCAGGTGATGGCCAGCAAGAGCTTTCAGTGCTAGCCCCTTTGGTGTGGGAGCAGTGGCTGGACGTTTTGAATTTCGGAGCTGGGCTCTGGCTGTGGTGAGAAGGAACGTCCCATCTGTGCAGTGGCTAGGAAGCTCAGAGCGCCAGTGCTTGTGGGGCTGTGGAAGGGCTGCCTAGGGCAGGTGATGGCCAGCAAGAGCTTTCAGTGCTAGCCCCTTTCGTGTGGGAGCAGTGGCTGGACGTTTTGATTTTCGGAGCTGGGCTGTGGCTGTGGTGCGAAGGAACGTCCCCACTGTGCTGTGGCTAGGAAGCTCAGAGCGCCAGTGCTTGTGGGGCTGTGGAAGGTCTGCCTAGGGAAGGTGATGGCCAGCAAGAGCTTTCAGTGCTAGCCCCTTTCGTGTGGGAGCAGTGGCTGGACATTTCGAGTTTCGGAACTGGGCTGTGGCTGTGCCGAGAAGGAACGTCCCCACTGTGCTGTGGCTAGGAAGCTCAGAGCGCCAGTGCTTGTGGGGCTGTGGAAGGGCTGCCTAGGGAAGGTGATGGCCAGCAAGAGCTTTCAGTGCTGGCCCCTTTGGTGTGGGAGCAGTGGCTGGACGTTTTGAATTTCGGAGCTGGGCTGTGGCTGTGCCGAGAAGGAACGTCCCCACTGTGCAGTGGCTAGGAAGCTCAGAGCGCCAGTGCTTGTGGGGCTGTGGAAGGGCTGCCTAGGGAAGGTGATGGCCAGCAAGAGCTTTCAGTGCTAGCCCCTTTGGTGTGGGAGCAGTGGCTGGACGTTTCTGATTTGGGAGCTGGGCTGTGGCTGTGCCGAGAAGGAACGTCCCCACACTGCTGTGGCTACGAACCTCAGAGAGCCAGTGCTTGTGGGGCTGTGGAAGGGCTGCCTAGGGAAGGTGTTGGCCAGCAAGAGCTTTCAGTGCTAGCCCCTTTGGTGTGGGAGCAGTGGCTGGACGTTTCGAATTTCGGAGCTGGGCTGTGGCTGTGCCGAGAAGGAACGTCCCCACTGTGCTGTGCCTAGGAAGCTCAGAGCGCCAGTGCTTGTGGGGCTGTGGAAGGGCTGCCTAGGGAAGGTGATGGCCAGCAAGAGCTTTCAGTGCTAGCCCCTTTGGTGTGGGAGCAGTGGCTGGACGTTTTGAATTTCGGAGCTGGGCTGTGGCTGTGCCAAGAAGGAATGTCCCCACTGTGATGTGGCTAGGAATCTCAGAGCGCCAGTGCTTGTGGGGCTGTGGAAGGGCTGCCTAGGGAAGGTGATGGCCAGCAAGAGCTTTCAGTGCTAGCCCCTTTGGTGTGGGAGCAGTGGCTGGACGTTTTGAATTTCGGAGCTGGGCTGTGGCTGTGCCGAGAAGGAACGTCCCCACTGTGCTGTGGCTAGGAAGCTCAGAGCGCCAGTGCTTGTGGGGCTGTGGAAGGGCTGCCTAGGGAAGGTGATGGCCAGCAAGAGCTTTCAGTGCTAGCCCCTTTGGTGTGGGAGCAGTGGCTGGACGTTTCCGATTTGGGAGCTGGTCCCTGGCTATGGTGAGAAGGAACGTCCCCACTGTGCTGTGGCTAGGAAGCTCAGAGCGCCAGTGCTTGTGGGGCTGTGGAAGGGCTGCCTAGGGCAGGTGATGGCCAGCAAGAGCTTTCAGTGCTAGCCCCTTTCGTGTGGGAGCAGTGGCTGGACGTTTTGATTTTCGGAGCTGGGCTGTGGCTGTGGTGCGAAGGAACGTCCCCACTGTGCTGTGGCTAGGAAGCTCAGAGCGCCAGTGCTTGTGGGGCTGTGGAAGGGCTGCCTAGGGAAGGTGATGGCCAGCAAGAGCTTTCAGTGCTAGCCCCTTTCGTGTGGGAGCAGTGGCTGGACGTTTCCGATTTGGGAGCTGGGCTGTGGCTGTGCCGAGAAGGAACGTCCCATCTGTGCTGTGGCTAGGAAGCTCAGAGCGCCAGTGCTTGTGGGGCTGTGGAAGGGCTGCCTAGGGAAGGTGTTGGCCAGCAAGAGCTTTCAGTGCTAGCCCCTTTGGTGTGGGAGCAGTGGCTGGACGTTTCGAATTTCGGAGCTGGGCTCTGGCTGTGGTGAGAAGGAACGTCCCATCTGTGCAGTGGCTAGGAAGCTCAGAGCGCCAGTGCTTGTGGGGCTGTGGAAGGGCTGCCTAGGGAAGGTGATGGCCAGCAAGAGCTTTCAGTGCTAGCCCCTTTGGTGTGGGAGCAGTGGCTGGACGTTTCGAATTTCGGAGCTGGGCTCTGGCTGTGGTGAGAAGGAACGTCCCATCTGTGCAGTGGCTAGGAAGCTCAGAGCGCCAGTGCTTGTGGGGCTGTGGAAGGGCTGCCTAGGGCAGGTGATGGCCAGCAAGAGCTTTCAGTGCTAGCCCCTTTCGTGTGGGAGCAGTGGCTGGACGTTTTGATTTTCGGAGCTGGGCTGTGGCTGTGGTGCGAAGGAACGTCCCCACTGTGCTGTGGCTAGGAAGCTCAGAGCGCCAGTGCTTGTGGGGCTGTGGAAGGTCTGCCTAGGGAAGGTGATGGCCAGCAAGAGCTTTCAGTGCTAGCCCCTTTCGTGTGGGAGCAGTGGCTGGACGTTTCGAGTTTCGGAACTGGGCTGTGGCTGTGCCGAGAAGGAACGTCCCCACTGTGCTGTGGCTAGGAAGCTCAGAGCGCCAGTGCTTGTGGGGCTGTGGAAGGGCTGCCTAGGGAAGGTGATGGCCAGCAAGAGCTTTCAGTGCTGGCCCCTTTGGTGTGGGAGCAGTGGCTGGACGTTTTGAATTTCGGAGCTGGGCTGTGGCTGTGCCGAGAAGGAACGTCCCCACTGTGCTGTGGCTAGGAAGCTCAGAGCGCCAGTGCTTGTGGGGCTGTGGAAGGGCTGCCTAGGGAAGGTGATGGCCAGCAAGAGCTTTCAGTGCTAGCCCCTTTGGTGTGGGAGCAGTGGCTGGACGTTTCTGATTTGGGAGCTGGGCTGTGGCTGTGCCGAGAAGGAACGTCCCCACACTGCTGTGGCTACGAACCTCAGAGAGCCAGTGCTTGTGGGGCTGTGGAAGGGCTGCCTAGGGAAGGTGTTGGCCAGCAAGAGCTTTCAGTGCTAGCCCCTTTGGTGTGGGAGCAGTGGCTGGACGTTTTGAATTTCGGAGCTGGGCTGTGGCTGTGCCGAGAAGGAACGTCCCCACTGTGCTGTGGCTAGGAAGCTCAGAGCGCCAGTGCTTGTGGGGCTGTGGAAGGGCTGCCTAGGGAAGGTGATGGCCAGCAAGAGCTTTCAGTGCTAGCCCCTTTGGTGTGGGAGCAGTGGCTGGACGTTTCCGATTTGGGAGCTGGTCCCTGGCTATGGTGAGAAGGAACGTCCCCACTGTGCTGTGGCTAGGAAGCTCAGAGCGCCAGTGCTTGTGGGGCTGTGGAAGGGCTGCCTAGGGCAGGTGATGGCCAGCAAGAGCTTTCAGTGCTAGCCCCTTTCGTGTGGGAGCAGTGGCTGGACGTTTTGATTTTCGGAGCTGGGCTGTGGCTGTGGTGCGAAGGAACGTCCCCACTGTGCTGTGGCTAGGAAGCTCAGAGCGCCAGTGCTTGTGGGGCTGTGGAAGGGCTGCCTAGGGAAGGTGATGGCCAGCAAGAGCTTTCAGTGCTAGCCCCTTTCGTGTGGGAGCAGTGGCTGGACGTTTCCGATTTGGGAGCTGGGCTGTGGCTGTGCCGAGAAGGAACGTCCCATCTGTGCTGTGGCTAGGAAGCTCAGAGCGCCAGTGCTTGTGGGGCTGTGGAAGGGCTGCCTAGGGAAGGTGATGGCCAGCAAGAGCTTTCAGTGCTAGCCCCTTTGGTGTGGGAGCAGTGGCTGGACGTTTCCGATTTGGGAGCTGGGCTGTGGCTGTGCCGAGAAGGAACGTCCCATCTGTGCAGTGGCTAGGAAGCTCAGAGCGCCAGTGCTTGTGGGGCTGTGGAAGGGCTGCCTAGGGAAGGTGATGGCCAGCAAGAGCTTTCAGTGCTAGCCCCTTTGGTGTGGGAGCAGTGGCTGGACGTTTCGAATTTCGGAGCTGGGCTCTGGCTGTGGTGAGAAGGAACGTCCCATCTGTGCAGTGGCTAGGAAGCTCAGAGCGCCAGTGCTTGTGGGGCTGTGGAAGGGCTGCCTAGGGCAGGTGATGGCCAGCAAGAGCTTTCAGTGCTAGCCCCTTTCGTGTGGGAGCAGTGGCTGGACGTTTTGAATTTCGGAGCTGGGCTGTGGCTGTGCCAAGAAGGAACGTCCCCACTGTGCTGTGGCTAGGAAGCTCAGAGCGCCAGTGCTTGTGGGGCTGTGGAAGGGCTGCCTAGGGAAGGTGATGGCCAGCAAGAGCTTTCAGTGCTAGCCCCTTTGGTGTGGGAGCAGTGGCTGGACGTTTTGAATTTCGGAGCTGGGCTGTGGCTGTGGTGCGAAGGAACGTCCCCACTGTGCTGTGGCTAGGAAGCTCAGAGCGCCAGTGCTTGTGGGGCTGTGGAAGGGCTGCCTAGGGAAGGTGATGGCCAGCAAGAGCTTTCAGTGCTAGCCCCTTTGGTGTGGGAGCAGTGGCTGGACGTTTTGAATTTCGGAGCTGGGCTGTGGCTGTGCCGAGAAGGAACGTCCCCACTGTGCTGTGGCTAGGAAGCTCAGAGCGCCCGTCCTTGTGGGGCTGTGGAAGGGCTGCCTAGGGAAGGTGATGGCCAGCAAGAGCTTTCAGTGCTAGCCCCTTTGGTGTGGGAGCAGTGGCTGGACGTTTCCGATTTGGGAGCTGGGCTGTGGCTGTGCCGAGAAGGAACGTCCCCACTGTGCTGTGGCTAGGAAGCTCAGAGCGCCAGTGCTTGTGGGGCTGTGGAAGGGCTGCCTATGGCAGCTGATGGCTAGCAACAGCTTTCAGTGCTAGCCCCTTTCGTGTGGGAGCAGTGGCTGGACGTTTCCGATTTGGGAGCTGGGCTGTGGCTGGGCTGAGAAGGAACGTCCCCACTATGCTGTGGCTAGGAATCTCAGAGCGCCAGTGCTTGTGGGGCTGTGGAAGGGCTGCCTAGGGAAGGTGATGGCCAGCAAGAGCTTTCAGTGCTAGCCCCTTTGGTGTGGGAGCAGTGGCTGGACGTTTTGAATTTCGGAGCTGGGCTGTGGCTGTGCCGAGAAGGAGCGTCCCCACTGTGCTGTGGCTAGGAAGCTCAGAGCGCCAGTGCTTGTGGGGCTGTGGAAGGGCTGCCTAGGGAAGGTGATGGCCAGCAAGAGCTTTCAGTGCTAGCCCCTTTGGTGTGGGAGCAGTGGCTGGACGTTTTGAATTTCGGAGCTGGGCACTGGCTGTGCCGAGAAGGAACGTCCCCACACTGCTGTGGCTAGGAAGCTCAGAGCGCCCGTGCTTGTGGGGCTGTGGAAGGGCTGCCTAGGGAAGGTGATGGCCAGCAAGAGCTTTCAGTGCTAGCCCCTTTCGTGTGGGAGCAGTGGCTGGACGTTTCGAGTTTCGGAGCTGGGCTGTGGCTGTGCCGAGAAGGAACGTCCCCACTGTGCTGTGGCTAGGAAGCTCAGAGCGCCAGTGCTTGTGGGGCTGTGGAAGGGCTGCCTAGGGAAGGTGATGGCCAGCAAGAGCTTTCAGTGCTAGCCCCTTTGGTGTGGGAGCAGTGGCTGGACGTTTCCGATTTGGGAGCTGGGCTGTGGCTGTGCTGAGAAGGAACGTCCCCACTGTGCTGTGGCTTGGAAGCTCAGAGCGCCAGTGCTTGTGGGGCTGTGGAAGGGCTGCCTAGGGAAGGTGATGGCCAGCAAGAGCTTTCAGTGCTAGCCCCTTTGGTGTGGGAGCAGTGGCTGGACGTTTTGAATTTCGGAGCTGGGCTGTGGCTGTGGTGCGAAGGAACGTCCCCACTGTGCTGTGGCTAGGAAGCTCAGAGCGCCAGTGCTTGTGGGGCTGTGGAAGGGCTGCCTAGGGAAGGTGATGGCCAGCAAGAGCTTTCAGTGCTAGCCCCTTTGGTGTGGGAGCAGTGGCTGGACGTTTTGAATTTCGGAGCTGGGCTCTGGCTGTGGTGCGAAGGAACGTCCCCACTGTGCTGTGGCTAGGAAGCTCAGAGCGCCAGTGCTTGTGGGGCTGTGGAAGGGCTGCCTAGGGAAGGTGATGGCCAGCAAGAGCTTTCAGTGCTAGCCCCTTTGGTGTGGGAGCAGTGGCTGGACGTTTCCGATTTGGGACCTGGGCTGTGGCTGTGCCGAGAAGGAACGTCCCCACTGTGCTGTGGCTAGGAAGCTCAGAGCGCCAGTGCTTGTGGGGCTGTGGAAGGGCTGCCTAGGGAAGGTGATGGCCAGCAAGAGCTTTCAGTGCTAGCCCCTTTGGTGTGGGAGCAGTGGCTGGACGTTTCGAATTTCGGAGCTGGGCTGTGGCTGTGCTGAGAAGGAACGTCCCCACTGTGCTGTGGCTAGGAAGCTCAGAGCGCCAGTGCTTGTGGGGCTGTGGAAGGGCTGCCTAGGGAAGGTGATGGCCAGCAAGAGCTTTCAGTGCTAGCCCCTTTGGTGTGGGAGCAGTGGCTGGACGTTTTGAATTTCGGAGCTGGGCACTGGCTGTGCCGAGAAGGAACGTCCCCACACTGCTGTGGCTACGAAGCTCAGAGAGCCAGTGCTTGTGGGGCTGTGGAAGGGCTGCCTAGGGAAGGTGATGGCCAGCAAGAGCTTTCAGTGCTAGCCCCTTTCGTGTGGGAGCAGTGGCTGGACGTTTCAAATTTCGGAGCTGGGCTGTGGCTGTGCTGAGAAGGAACGTCCCCACTGTGCTGTGGCTAGGAATCTCAGAGCGCCAGTGCTTGTGGGGCTGTGGAAGGGCTGCCTATGGCAGCTGATGGCTAGCAACAGCTTTCAGTGCTAGCCCCTTTCGTGTGGGAGCAGTGGCTGGACGTTTCCGATTTGGGAGCTGGGCCCTGGCTGTGCTGGGAAGGAACGTCCCCACTATGCTGTGGCTAGGAATCTCAGAGCGCCAGTGCTTGTGGGGCTGTGGAAGGGCTGCCTAGGGAAGGTGATGGCCAGCAAGAGCTTTCAGTGCTAGCCCCTTTCGTGTGGGAGCAGTGGCTGGACGTTTCCGATTTGGGAGCTGGGCTGTGGCTGTGCCGGGAAGGAACGTCCCCACTGTGCTGTGGCTAGGAAGCTCAGAGCGCCAGTGCTTGTGGGGCTGTGGAAGGGCTGCCTAGGGAAGGTGATGGCCAGCAAGAGCTTTCAGTGCTAGCCCCTTTGGTGTGGGAGCAGTGGCTGGACGTTTCCGATTTGGGAGCTGGGCTGTGGCTGTGCTGGGAAGGAATGTCCCCAATGTGATGTGGCTAGGAAGCTGACAGCGCCAGTGCTTGTGGGGCTGTGGAAGGGCTGCATAGGGAAGGTGATGGCCAGCAAGAGCTTTCAGTGCTAGCCCCTTTGGTGTGGGAGCAGTGGCTGGACGTTTCCGATTTGGGACCTGGGCTCTGGCTGTGCTGGGAAGGAATGTCCCCACTGTGATGTGGCTAGGAAGCTGACAGCGCCAGTGCTTGTGGGGCTGTGGAAGGGCTGCCTAGGGAAGGTGATGGCCAGCAAGAGCTTTCAGTGCTAGCCCCTTTGGTGTGGGAGCAGTGGCTGGACATTTCTGATTTGGGAGCTGGGCTGTGGCTGTGCTGGGAAGGATCGTCCGCCGAGTGCTGTGGCTAGGAAGCTCAGAGCGCCAGTGCTTGTGGGGCTGTGGAAGGGCTGCCTAGGGAAGGTGATGGCCAGCAAGAGCTTTCAGTGCTAGCCCCTTTGGTGTGGGAGCAGTGGCTGGACGTTTCCGATTTGGGAGCTGGGCTCTGGCTGTGCTGAGAAGGAACGTCCGCAGAGTCATGTGGCTAGGAAGCTCAGAGTGCCAGAGCTTGTGGGGCTGTGGAAGGGCTGCCTAGGGAAGGTGACAGCCAGCAACAGCTTTCAGTGCTAGCCCCTTTCGTGTGGGAGCAGTGGCTGGACATTTCGGATTTGGGAGCGGGTTCTGGCTGTGCTGAGAAGGAACGTCCCCAGTGTGCTGTGGCTAGGAAGCTCAGAGCGCCAGTGCTTGTGGGGCTGTGGAAGGGCTGCCTAGGGCAGGTGATGGCCAGCAACAGCTTTCAGTGCTAGCCCCTTTCGTGTGGGAGCAGTGGCTGGACGTTCCTGATTTGGGAGCTGGGCTCTGGCTGTGCTGAGAAGGAACGTCCCCACTGTGCTTTGGCTAGGAAGCTCAGAGCGCCAGTGCTTGTGGGGCTGTGGAAGGGCTGCCTAGGGAAGGTGATGGCCAGCAACAGCTTTCAGTGCTAGCCCCTTTCGTGTGGGAGCAGTGGCTGGACGTTTCCTGTGGGAATGGGAGTCTCACTAACGGACATTCCTGAGTTTGATTTTAATGAGCAAACACTGCACCACCTGGCATGACAAGGCACTTAAGCAGAAAACAACGGAGAAAGGAATGTGCAGCTGGAAGGAGAAAAACAAGATAAAGACCATGAAGGCATTTCGCATGATCAGAAAGAACGGGCCAATCTGCTAGAGCATAGATGGGCGTGAACACAAGGCTGTAACCTATCTGCAAGCTGCAGGTAGCACGTGTCCATCGTAGATAACTATATAAGCCTTGTTATAAGTGTAAATAAAGGAGAATGACCATACTCATATTGAGATCTGTCATTACTCCGGAATCGCAACTCCCGCTCCGTCGTCGACACTGAACAAAGGGAAACTCTGACAGTTTCC